>NC_069397.1:16968603-17275999 GCF_027475565.1 Acinonyx jubatus
AACAATCCCAGAGTTTCTAGCTTGCAAGGTTTTAGAAAGGTTAACAGCAATAAAAATAAATGGCCATAAAAGTCTTGCACACAAATGTTCATAACAGCTTTACTTGTAATAGCTAAAATCTGGAAATGATTCAAATACCAATAAGTAAACAGATAAATAAATTATGGTATAACAAAACAATGGAATAGTACTAAGGAATACAAGAAATGAACCATAATACATGCAACAACATAAATACCACAGACATTATGCCAAAAGAATACAAACAACAACAACAATACACACTGTATGATTACATTTCTATGAAACTAGAAAAGACAAACCTAATTCATAGTAATAGAAATCACATCAGTGGCTGCCTAGGAATAGAGTGAGTGATTGCAAAGGGTTATAGGGAATTTCCAGGGAACAGAAAAATGCTCTTTGCTGTCACTAGGGTGACGGTTACCTGAACACTAAAAATTTGTGAATTTTACTGCAAGTAAATTATACTTTGGTAACGCTGACTAAAAAAGCATTATTAACTTTGAAACTGGTAAATAAGGGGAACCTTTTGCAAGGGGAAATGAAAAAGATGAGTTCATTTTGTATGTGTTGAAACTAGCATATCTATGAATATCGAAGAAATACAAGACATCTCAGGCAGGCATTTGGAGACATTTAGAGTAAGGGGCCAGTAAAATAAAATTTTTAAGAAGGGGACAATAAATAGCACTAAGCATTACAAGGAAGACATTTAGAACCACACATGAATATTTATTCTCCTTGAGACTTCTCAAAAACATTTTTCTAAGTTTATTTATTTATTGGGGGTGGAGGGGCAGAGAGGGGGAAGGGGGGAGAGAGAGGAGGGGAGAGAGAAATACTCCCAAGCAGGCTCCACTCTGTCAGAGCAGAGCTGGACAAGGGGCTCAAACCCATGAACGGTGAAATAATGACCTGAGCCAAAGCCAAGAGTCGGACGCTTAACCGAATGAGCCACGCAGGCACCCCGAGTCTCTCTCTAAACTCAAAGTCCTGCTCCCTGAAAATCGACCTAATAAAAAATGTTTTTATTGATTTTTTTTGGCACTTAAAATATTAAAAAAGCAAACAAGATCAGGAGGACTAAGATCACCGGTATATTTATGCTCTTAGAAAATTTTTTGCATATTTTTGCACACACTAAATTGCTAAAAAATACCAATAACATTTACATATCCTAAATTTCCCATGTGTACCATACAGGTAATTTACTAACTACAAATTTTTTTTTAAGATATTTTACTTTTAAGTAGTCTCCACACCCAACATGGGGCTGGAACTTATAGTCACAAGACCAAGAGTTGCATGTTCTACCGACTGAACCAGCCAGATGCTCCTAAACTCTATAAATTTTTCATGTCTCTCATTTGAAGTGCTTGTAAATGTGTACTGCTGTTCTGCAGACATGCATACTAGGAGGTTTTCCTCCTCCTGCCTAATCCACCATTCAAATGTTTAATACCAACCATCTTTGAAAGGATAGATAAGAAATTATGATTGCTTGTACAAAGGGGTACAGTGTGGGAAGGGGATAGACATGGAAGGATAACTTACTTTCCATGGTATATCTTTTTTGTATATTTATTTTTTAATTTTTCAATGTTTATTTTTGAGAGAGAGAGAGCGTGAGCAGGGGAGGCGAAGAGAGAGAGATGGAGACACAGAATCTGAAGCAGGCTCCAGGCTCTGAACCGTCAGCACAGAGACCGATGTGGGGCTTGAACTCACGAACTGTGAAATCATGACATGAGCCGAAGTCGGACTCAACGGACTGGGCCACCCAGGCACCCCTGTATATTCTAAATTTTATACCATGAACAGTTATAACTTATTCTAAATAACTTAACCTCTTTCCATTATTTAAGGCCTTTTCCAACTTTAAGGCAAAAGCTGATGATTTCCCAAAGGCAACCGTGGTGCCAAGATGCAAGTATGATGGAAATACTTTGACTAATTTACTTCGCACAGGCCTTTGCCATTATAGAGAGCCTTAGCTCTTAGCTCTGTCCATTAACTTCATGTAAAAGTACTATTAGCCTCTAAAAGATAAGCTCTTTCTTTGCCTCATTAGAAGCTGGAAGACAGTTTTACAAATCAAATTTATTTCCTTTAATCTTTACTAAAGTTTTTTTTATAAAATCCTGACTCAGCCTTCTCCTTGACTTTTCTATTCCCAACAGCCACATTCCCTCTAATTCTAATTATCAATACCCCAAGACTAGTAATTCCCATACCTGAAAGGACATTCTCACTAAGGAAGAGAAATAGAGAAATAAACTGCATACACTAGTATTTCACGTACAAAGAAGTGATGAAAAATTTTCATATTCAAACATTAATAACTCTGTTATGATATAGGCAGATATCAGAAGGTGGTAAAAAGAGAGAATTAATGAATACAAAACAGCAGCTTTTAATCTTTGAATCTTTAAAATGTAGTGAAATACTCTAAACTTGTGAAATCTCAGTAACATTCTGGAGAAATGTCATTTACAGGAAGAACACCACTGCTAATTCACTTCAGTCTAATTAACAATATTAAGTCTGGGGGGGCCTGCCTGGCTGGCTCAGCTAGTGAAGCGTGAAACTCTTGATCTCAGGGTTGTGAATTTCAGCCCCACACTGGGTGTAGAGATTAGTTAAAAGCAAAATCTTTTCCAAAAATTAAGTCTAATTAGCAATATGTGATTGATTAGTCAAAAAGTTTTTTTTCCTCCCTTTACCCTACTGCCATGTAGATTCTACTTAACCTGGTAGAGTACAACTAGCTCAGGTTTTACAGACATATTCCTGGCTCCATTACTTACTGGCTACACAAATCTTAAGTTCTTTAACCTCAAGCATCGGTTTCCCCACTATATAATGGGGCTGCCACCTACCTTGCAGAAATGTTGTAAAAATATATCTTAAAGTATCACACACACAAATAAATGTTCAGTAACTGGCAGCTCTACTACTACTAAAACTCTTACCATAAATTTCAACATAATTAACTATTTAAAAGACTAAATAAGCTGTAACTCAACATATGGCAAATATTTACTATGGCTGAAATATTTCAGTTCTCTTCTTCAGAATGCACAGTATGACTGCACTTCCTTACCTCTTCTGTGTAATCTGTTAAGACCATAGGATTTGTTTTGGCCAATGAATAAGCCAAAATGACATGACCCTCTTCTAGACACTTTAAGAGCCAGTGAGTTATTAGCAAGTTTCCTTTCTATTGCCATTGAGATCGCGAACAATGTGTTAAAATGGAGCCTCTATCAGTCTGAGACCCTGCATAGCAAGAACAAGCAGAAGCCCCCACCAACCCACACTATACATACAGCATGTCAAGCAAAAAAATGTCCTGTTAAAAGCCACTAAAAGTTCTGAACTGTTTGTTACCACAACATAACCTAGTCTCTCCTAATACACAACCAAAGCCAAAATCACTATCTTTCTTGTTTGCTTACAAAACAAAGTCTTCCTCAACACATCCTTTCGCTTACCTCTAGTAAACCCCTATCCTATCAATTTTTCTGCCTTAATGTCTCTCAAATCCATCATGTCAGCTCTCCTTATTTAGACTTCTGTAATAACATTCTAACCAATCTTCCTACATATAATTTCTGCCCATTTATTCTCCATAATACCTTCAGAGTAATCTTTTCAAAACACAAATCTGATTAATACACTCCTGCTTTTATATGATTCTCACATCAGCAAAAATGGTCCTTCAAAAAATAACTGTAAGAACTGCTAGAAATGTTTCATATTCTGCATGGTGATTACATGACTGTATACATCTGCAAAAATTCAACAATGTTACACTTCATATTTATGCAGTCTGGTGCATTAATTATGCCTCAATTAAACAGTTAAAAGAACTAAGATGGCCCCAAAGTAATTTTTTACCAAATATCCATTCCTAACCCTATAAATAACCTATAGCCACAAACTATGAATCCCTTTCTTAGATATTGATCTTTCATGCTCTCAGGTATTTGATATCCTTTCCAGTCCTACTTTTCTTTAGGACCTAGATAAAATCACACTCCCTCAGGGCTCATTCCAGCTTTCTGAACATCATTAAACTCTACCTTTACTTTTGCTATAACAGCTCTTTGTACATTCCACTTCCCATAACCTTAGCATTGACTAAACCAGTGCATCTCAATCAGAAGTGATTTTGTTCCCCAGGGGACATCTAGCAATGTCTAGACATTTTTGATTGTCACATGCGGCAGGGAGTGCTACTGGCATCTAATGGGTAAAGGCCAGAAATGCTGCAAAATATCATAATACACAGCACAGATCCCCCCCATAACAATTAATTATCCTCCCTAACATGTCAGTACTGCCATGGTTGAGAAATCTTGCACTGAATTATTGTATATACCTATTTGCAAGTCTATATCCCTAACTAAACTCAACTACAGGAGGAATCCAGTCTTAACTCATTTTTTGTATCCGGGCACAGCACCTAGCAAATAGCACTTGAATGTATAATAAATAGATGTCATTATGATAAACACAGTGCCTAGAATATAGGACTCAAAATATATAATAAATACATGTGTTATTAATGAATCTCATTTTAATTAAAATAAACCTAAAGCTACATAGTGTACTGGCTAAACTGGTAGTCTTTATTTTTTTCTTTTAAAGATATTTTTTCATTTATTTAAAGTGGGCTCCACACCCAGCACAGGCTCAAACTCACAACCCTGAGATCAAGACTTGCATGCTCTACCAACTGAGTCAGCCAGGTGCCCTAAGCTGGTAGTCTTTAAATTCAAATTTCATCAATTACTATTTTGATTTGGTGTTTTCATAGTATATGCCAACAAATCAAAAGTTATAACCTGAGTATCTCAAAAGTGTTAAGTGAAAATTGATTTCCATACTAAGATAAGCATGAGTATACCAAATAGCTTAATCACTATGCATCAAAAGGAATAAAAAAAGAACACTGTTTCAAAAAAATGTTTTCATCTTATCACACAGTACCACCTAAGACAAAGTAAAATAATGAATACTAAAATTTAGAATACCAGAGCAACTGGCTGGCTCAGTTGGTGGAGCATGCAACTCTTGATCTCGGGGTTGGGAGTTCAAGCCTGAATGCTGGTTGTAGAGATTACTTAAAAATAAAAATAAAAGCGGCACCTGAGTGGCACAGTCGGTTAAGCATCTTGACTTCAGCTTAGGTCATGATCTCAGAGTCTGTGAGTTTGAGCCCCGCATCAGTCTCTATGCTGACAGCTCAGAGCCTGAGCCTGCTTCAGATTCTCTGTCTCCCTCTCTCTCTGTCCCTCCCCCGCCTCACTCTCTCTTAAAAATAAACATAAAACATTTTAAAAATATAAATAAAAAATTTAATACTAAAATTTAAGGATACCATTCCAGAATCCTAACTTTAATCCAATATAATTTATATTAACAGAGTAACAGTGCACCTCAAATTAATGTCAAAAATAGACATTTTAATTATTTAATAAACATTTCATATCTCAAAAACAGAATTTTATTGTTAATGACTGGATGTACCACCTCAAAGAGTCATAAGACATATTTTAGGTGTTTGCTTACTGTACCTGTTTTACCATTCCTACCCTAATATATTCCACACCATCACGTAGAAGGTTGAATGAAGATCTGCACTTTCAAGACTTTTAAATGAATCAGATGACCTGTTAAATTTAGTTGTTTAGAGTAAAATATCAGAAGGCTAATTATCCAACTGAAGGTAAATTTTTGAAAGAATGATACATTATTGAAGTATCTACATTCCAAATATGGTAAATAAAAGTTCTTTGATTCCTACTCAAAGTTCTCAAAACATACAACTTTCAAAGTAGGTCCATTCTTGCGGATTAAAAACATGTTTTTTTCAAATATCATTTTGGCCCTCCTTACAGGCACAAAATCTAATTCAATTCCAATACTAAAACTACCAAATGCAAAAACAAAGTAAAATACAAACCAAAATACTCCCATCCCCCTTATCATTTATTTTTTATTAAATAATAAATAGCACTTACTTCCTATATATTCAACCAGTGACAGAAAAAATTTCATTTGGTAACAATCCTTTATTTAGGATTTTGGGATAACAACTTTTACTATAGTTATAAGCCTCTCTTGCAAAACTTAGTCTTCTAATTTACTGTATTATCTAATACATATTACAAAAACAAAATTCACATATCAATATTTTTATTTTCTTCTAAAACCATGCTATTCTTGAATATAGTGGTTCTCTTCAACCAATTCACTATATATTTGTATGTATATGTGTAATTAGTTCAACCAAAATGTCACATAAACGAAGAGATACCCAAATTCTATACTTTCCATCGCTAGCAACCCAAGTCTATTATAGGACATTCCTTTTCTAAATAGAAAACTTTCACATCTTTTCCTTCTTTAAGTCCTTTTACTCTAAAGTTTCACAGCATTATTTTACAGAACTTGAATATTCACACATAATACACAAAAACATTTTGTCAGTACCTAAAATGAAGATAAAAGGATCTTTTCATTACTCTATTTTCTCAATAATGGAAAAATCAGCGCTAACAACTATATATGTCAAAGTAAAGAATTTGAAAACAAGCACATTATATTGTTCCTCTGGGACTCAGAACCCTTAAATTCTAAGGAACAAAACCAACAAACACCATACTACTATAATGTGATGATCCATTATTATAAAACATCACAGTCATCATCTATCATTTACATAGCATGAGATTACTGAAACACTACATGTTAAATACTATCACACATACCATACAGAGTTTCTATGCAACAATAAAGTTTCCTTATCAAGTATAATTACAGGTAAATAAGTAACTTTAGTCTTTCCAATCAACAATATAGATGCTTTTAGCAAAGAGAGAAAGCTTTCCCAAAGGAAAAGCCTTCCCCTTGTTTAGTAATGCTGTTCATCAAGTTTTTCTGAAATTTCTTTCTCAGTCTCAGTGGAAATAAATTTGAAGAAATCAGTAAAAAATACAGCCTAGAGACTCATAACTGCTACCACAAGTGGACTAAAAACATCAACCAAAACATAAGGATATGGTAAAATGTCAGGCACTGAAGCACACTGAAATTTTAAAAATATACTTAATATACTTATCTAATATATTTAAATAGTCACCTTACAAATCCTGTTAAAATATATGCTACAATATTTTTAAAATCCACATATACCCCAAATAAAAATAAAAGACATTTTCTCAATATGCTCCAAATAAAAAGTTTTCCTTCCTTAAAAAATAAATTTTGCAATTCCTAAGAAACTGCACTCATACACACAGGCTATGACTCTAGATATGTAATAACATAGGTTCCCCAATATAAACACCTCAAAAGTTACCATCACACCCAAAATGGCTGGTACCCTTACCAGGATCTTTTAGACAGAGTCCTTAGTACCCTAACAAGATGTGCAGCCTAATAAAGGTAAATACGCATAACATAACTATCAAATAGACTAGAGACTAGAATCAGGAAACACTGGAAGTAGACTTATTAAAAGAAAAAACAAGTATATTGTACTTCAGAGGCATTAAAAGTAAATACATAAAGTAAAGGCATAAAAAGATGATGTAGTGCCTGGCTAGCTCAGTCAGAAGACCATGTGACTCCCGATCTCAGAGTCATGAGTTTGAGCCCCACCTTGGCTGTAGAGATTACAGAAAATAAATAAATAAATATACACTTTTAAAAAAGGGGGGGAGGGGGTGTGCCTGTATGGCTCAGTTGGTTGAGCATACAACTCTGGCTCAGGTCATGATCTCATGGTTTGTGGGTTCAAACACCACATCAGGCTCACTATCAGTGCAGAACCTGCTTCCTATCCTCTGCCCCCCCTTTCTACCTCTCCCCCAAATACGCTCTCTCAAACAAAGTAAACATTAAAAAAAGGTAGAAAGGATGAGTTGAAAAAGAAATTTTTAAAAAATGTAACTGGGTAACTAACTTGAATGTACATATTTTTAAAATGTAACTGGTTATCCAGAGCACATAAAGATACAGCCAAAAAAAAAAAAAGTTTGTTGGGATGCCCAACTCTGAAGTTTCTTAAGCATCTGACTCTTGATTTTGGCTCAGGTCCTGATCTCATGGTTGGTAAGCTTGAGCCCTGCAGAGCCTGCTTGAAATTTTCTTCCTCTCTCTCTGCCCCCCTCGCCCTGTGTGAGCACACTTTCTCTCTCTCTCTCTCTCTCTCTCTCTCTCAAATCAATAAACATTAAAAAAAAGTTTCTCATTAGAATGCTTACCCTTACATACCACATTCTGATTATTTCCTATTATTTTTCATTTAAAAAAACTGTTATTGTAACTTACTAAATTGAATTCACTAGCCATTATTAAGTCACAACCTAAAGTTTGAAAAACACTAGCTTAGAGGAACTGACAATCCCAAGGAACTGACAATTCCTTGCTTTCATGAGTATCTAGTTTAAGAAAATATTCAGGAGGTGGAAAAAAAATGAAAAGACAGAATTCCCCCAGGGCAGGTATCATGTCTTACTGGCATATGATCATCATTTAATGTCTGTTAATTAATATATTGTAGAATACAAACCACTTTCAAGGTAAGGATGTACAAAGGGAACCTATAAAGATAAGCTTAGGAGAGCAGGAGTACTTTGGATGCCTTCAAAGCTAGGAAGGTGAAAAGAGCTCCAGGATGTGGAAGAGTGACATGAAATGACTCTTAAATAAACAAATGAAGTAGAAAAGGGAAAGAAAATTTCACTATTTAGGAAAGGTTTATCCACAAAGGAAAAAGAATATCTCTTGTAGAACTAGCCAGTAGTCCACTATAGGTATAAAAAGTTTGTAAGCTACTCTTAGAATTAGAAATTCTAATAATTTAGGGGCTCCTGGGTTGGCTCAGTCAGTTAGGCATCCGACTCTGAAGCTCAGGCTTGAGTTCAAGTCCTGAGTTGGGCTCCACGCTCAGTGTGGAGCTAACTTAAAAGAAAAATTCTAATCATTTCTTTCAAAAAGGTATGTCCAGCTCCAAATGTATTAATCCAAATCAAAATTATGGAATGCACTTCAGTGTTAAATATTAGACTCCCTGTATTCATTTGCAAACATTTATTTAAACAGCTAGTGTGTGATAGCCAACAACTTACTGGGCACTTACTATGTATCAGGCAATATGCTAAGTACTTAACAAGTTATCCCATTTAAACCTAACAACCTTGTAAAGTAGGTTCTATATTCATTTTATAGATGAAGAAAGTAAGGCTTAAAAAGTCACATAAAGGTCGGGGGGGGGGGGGGACCTGGGTAGCTTAGTTGGAAGCGACCAACTCTTGATTTTGGCTCAGGTCACAATCTCCCGGTTTGAGCCCCGCATCAGGTGCTACACTGACAGTGTAGAGCCTGTTGGGATTCTCTCTCTGCCCCTCCTCCCCTTTCTCTCTCAAAATAAATAAACTTTTTTTAAGTTACATAAAGTAATTACACAGCTAATATTAAGTGAAATTAAGATATATTACGTGCCAGTTTTATCATTATCAGTGGTTGCAAATCAGAATATTTTGTTCCATTCCATTATTTGTCACTGCTTTTCTCAGAAACTAAATTTTGCATATCTTTCTAAGAGTTCTTTTTTATTTTAAAGTTTATTTATTTTGAGAGAGAGAGACAGCATGAGGAGCACGAGCAGGGTGGTAGGCAGAGAGAGAGAATCCCAAGCAGGCTCAACCCATCAGTGCAGAGTCCAAGGCAGGGCTCAAGCCCACAAACCACAGGATCATGACCTGAGCCAAAATCAAGAATCCTACACTTAACCGAATGAGCCACCCAGGCCCCCGTGCATGTCTTTCTAAATAGAATAATTCACCTTCTTCTAACTCTGCATTTTGTCAAAAGGAAAAATCAGCTCCTTTTCAAATTTAAAGATGTTAGAGGCCACTTAAAAGTAGTTATGTTTAGGGGCGCCTGGGTAGCTCAGTTGGTTAAGCAGCCAACTGCGACTCAGGTCATCATCTCCCAGTTCGTGGGTTCAAGCCCCGCATCAGGCTCTGTGCTGACAGCTCAGAGCCTGGAGCCTGCTACAGATTTCTGTGTCTTCATCTCTCTCTGACTCTTCCCTTTTCTCTCTCTCTCAAAAATAAACGTTGGGACTCCTAAGTGGTTCAGTCAGTTAAGTGTCCAACTTCAGCTCAGGTCATGATCTAAGGATTCATGAGTTCAAGTCCCATGTCAGGCTCTGTGCTGACAGTGCAGAGCCTGGAGCCTGCTTCAAATTCTGTGTCTCCCTCTCTCTCTCTGCCCCTCCCCTACTTGTGCTGTGTGTGTGTCTCTCTCAAAAATAAATATTTAAAAGAAGTAAAAAATAAACATTGGAAAAAATTGTAAATATACAACTCTAAAAAGAATGAGTTGTTTACACTGACATTGGCATTTTTAATAGGCTATATATCTATACTTTTATTTACATGCCAGGTATTTATGTGAGTTCAAGCCCACATTGGGCTTTACACTACAGTGTGGAGACAGCTTAGGATTCTCTCTCCCTCTCTCTGCCCCTCCCCCACTGGTGTGCATGTGCACACAAGTGTGCTCTCTCTCTAAATAAATAAACTTAAAAAAAAAAAAAAGGTGCCTAGGTCGCTCAGTAGGTTAAACGTCGAACTTTGGCTCAGGTCATGATCTTGTGCTCATAGGTTCGAGCCCTGCATGGGGCTCTATGCTGACTGCTCAAAGCCCACAGCCTGCTTTGGATTCTCCCCCTCTCTCCCTGCCTCTTCCCTACTCAGCAATCTGTCTCTCAAAACAATAAAATACAATGTCAAAAATTTTTTTTCTTCTTAAGAACTGTTTCTAGTCCCTCCATACAACTTTTTAATTCATGTGGATTTTTTAGAAGGTCTGAGACATCTTTAATGAAATTAAACATCAATTTTTACCACTAAAAATTAAAATATTTCAACCCAACAATGGAATGGAATGGAATAATACAGGTTTGTATCTTTCTCACATCTTAGAATTTCAAATCTTGAAGAATATTTTTTTTTAATTGATGTTTATTTATTCTTGAGAGTAAGAGAGACAGAGCGTGAGCAGGGCAGGGCAGAGAGAAAAGGAGACACAGAACCCGAAATAGGCTCCAGGCTCCGAGCGGTCAACACAGAGCCCGATGTGGGGCTCAAACTCACGAACCGCGAGATCACGACCTGAGCCAAAGTCAGATGCTTAACCAACTGAGCCACCCAGGCGCCTCAGAAATCTTGAAGAATATTTTTTAAAATCCAGCCATAACAAGTATAAAAACCTAAAAGCAGATAAATGTAACGTTGGCACTCTGTTTAACAGATCAATCTCAATTTTTCGCAAGAAGTTGACTACAGAAATAACACTTTTTAGAAAAGACTCATTCATACATGATTCTGAACATCAGTTAATACATACCAAAAAACCCTCCTAATTTTTTTTTTTAAGTTTATTTAGTTTGGGGGGGGGGGGCGGGCAGGCAGAGAGAAGGGGAGTGAGAATTATGACCTGAGCCGAAATCAGGAGTTAAGAGTTAAGCCTCTAGGCTTAACCTACTGAGCCACCCAGGCACCCCAAAACCTCCTAATTTCTAAACGGTTAAACTAGTATGAATGCAATTATTATAATAGAGACTACTGATAACCAAAAGTGATACAAAGAAAAAATTAACTGATTTTAATACACAAATCAGTCAGATGAAAAACCCAGAATTTATTTCCTGGTAATGTGAGTAACAGATTAATCTCAAATCTAATTTCAATGCCAACTGTTGGCCCCTAGAAAATTTCTGAAGTTACTAAGTATTTATATCCACTAAGTATGAGCAAATTACTAAAATAAATTACTCTCTTTATGGTTAATAACAGCATTTAGTCTTCCTGGTGTTCTATAACTAATCAGCTTCTTTCTTATTAATGGACTGACATAACATGGGACCAAATATGTCTGTGCCTCGATATACAGAAAGGTTGTTTAATATTAACACACATTCAAGTAACTGCCATATCCATAGTTCTCCTCAAATCTATACTATAGAAAATACAGTAATAATTTTCTATTCAGTTCACTCATACTTTTGTTCTGTACATTGTTCTATTTCTCTAAAACCTCTCAGAGTTTAAATATGTTTGAGAAACTATCTTTTAGTTTGGAAGGTAGGTTACTGACAAGATAATATTAGACTATTAAACCCAGTTGATTCTTAGAAATTCTTCCATCTATAAAACATGAGAATTATAACGAAATTAACAAATCAGATATCAGAATGCCAAAAGTTAAGTCATTAAAAGGGAATCCAGAGAAAGAGTCAGTTGTGAAAGAACAGGAAGTGATGTACACTGCCATTTTGTAGATGAACTATTTAGAAACCTAAGTACCATACTAAACGGGAATCAACCAAACCCAGCTCTCAGTATTCTCTGACAGTGGCATCAGAGGTCAGCCGAAATAACCCTCAGGCAGTTTTTCCTTAATAATGAATTTATATAATTGGTAAAGAAGATACTTTACCACTTTTAGAATTCCTACCAGCTATGGAAAACGGGGTTTCTTTTTACTTGTTCTTAAGAGTCTTAGTTCTAGCATGCTGAAGTATAGCAAGAAGTTTACGTACATTCTGTGTATATTCTCTAAGTTTTGTAGCCTTCACTGACAAATCTTCTCTGCCTGCATCTTTTCAACACAAAAACATAATCATTCTCTGCTGAGCAGTATGCTTGGGTTTATACGTGACAAAAAATATGAATTATCAACAACATACAGAATTAAACTTTACGGCATAATTTCCCATATAGGGAGAAACTCTATACACCAAAACTCTACATACATGGCAGCTTTGTGCCATGAAATAAAAATTCAAATGAGAAGTGCTGTTTAAGTCAAAATAAATTTAGATAAAAATCAAAACGAAATAAAGAAAGGAGAATTCCCTTTTCTGAAGAAAAATAATAAAACTGATTTAACATATCATTAATGTGCCTCCTTATATCAAAATCATGAAATGACAGAAACTAAATTGTTGCCTAAAACTACTACTACTAACATCTTTAAATCCCTGTCTTAAAACAGGTTTCAAAATGCAACAAACACACCAAAAAACGTCTGATGGGTAACATTAAATGTAGATGACATCCAGAGGTATTTTAAAATAAGTCACCCACTAAGCAAAGCTTAAACACCAAATGCAACTTGTTAGCAAAATATCAAAACAACTCATATCTGTACATATTTTAGTCTTCACTGCTTTGGGAAAAAAAAGTAATTCTACGAACTTTTATATATGAGACATTTTTAAATCATTTCATCAGTAAATCTAAACACTTAAAGAAAAAAAGTATGAACAGTAGACTTCAAGACTATTCTTTGATCACAAAAAGCACTTTGCAACACACTTCCAGGATGTTAAAATTTTTATTTTTATTTATTTCTACTCTAAAAACAAGTACTACTGTAAACCAGATGATTTCTTTTAAATAAATATGACATGAAGCAAAAGAAGTGGAAAATGACTACATAACACAGATCCTTTCACAGAATAATTAGGCAAATTAATGTCTTCTTTTTCATTTCCTTAACAAAGCATCTCCACAGAAAGGTTTGTAACCTAATCATTTTCAGAAAATTCCAATTTCAATGTTATACAAATAGCATTAACCCTAAAAATTCACAGCTCAAAGAGAACGAAGGTCCATTAAACGGCCTGCCTGTATGCATTAATCTTTAATAATTCTTCAAAAACTACAAAAGTCACAAAAGAAAAAAAGAGAGGGACATGAAAGAGTACAAAATCATTTCATCTGAATCCCAGTGAAAACCCAATGTATTCACACACACACACACACACACAAAATGTCAATCTAGTGTTTAAAAAGAAAGCGAGAGAGAGACATCAAAACTGTTCGAACATGGCAGGGTCCCTCTCCAGAGACCATATTTCTCAACAATAACAACAGGAACAGATATGCTTCCCAGGGACAGATCTCAAGGGAAGAATATTAAACCGGTACTGTTATCGATTTAAAACCAAGGGAAAAGGGTAACCTTTCCAAGGGAAGCGCCATTACTTCCCACTCCTGCTCCCCCTCCCTTCAGTGTATACACGGGCCTGTGTATGAAGAAACTGCCTTGGACTTCTGCAGCATTGCAGTAGACTAAAGGATGGGGAAGGGGGAAGGGTAGAGGGGAGAAACGCTTCCATCACCCCTACAGGAGTATAGATTTCCTGAGCGGGGGTGGAATCCATCCAGCAGGCTACCCTTCCCAAGAATACAGACACTACAAAGGAGGAGAGGGAGGAGCAGAGGGATAAGAAGAGAAGGAAAGGGACCTCGCGCCTTTAAATCGGGGTGCACAGCAACCCAGTCTCCCCATGAGAGCCACACCTTCCTCGAGACATCCCCTTCCACCACCCCTTCCGGTGACCCTCAGGAAAGAGAAATGTAATTGCTCTTGCCCCTCAAAACGGGAGGGCGCTCAGCTCACCAGCTTCTTCACCCCACCCACAGAATCACAGACCCTCCTTGTCTCTCTCCCTACCCCACCCCCACATCCCTTCTACTCGGAGAGGCCCGAGTGGGCCGAATTTCCCCGCCCCCTCCATGTCTCCCTTTCCCAAAGCAGAGGTGCCCTTACCCTTTCGCCGACAGGTCTGGGCGGAGTAGGCAAGCGCAGCCCCCTGCAGCGCTCGGGTAGCCGCTACGCTGGAGGGCGAGGAGTGAGGAGGAGGGGGCCTGGCGACCGACCGCCGCCCCCCCCCCCCGGAGCCCCAGCAAGCCGCCCAGCCCAAGCTCTGCGACAAGGGGCAGGGGGGGAGGGGGCGAGGGGACGACCGGGGTCGAGGAGGCGCCCTCAGCGCTTGGGCTCAGCTAAGATGGCGCGGGGAAGTGCTGGGAGCCGCCGCCGCCGCCGCCTCGGGGGAACCGGCCCGGGCCTCGGCCGCCTCCCGTCCTCACACAGCCGAGGCCCTCTCGTCCCCCGCCGCGGCCCCTCGGCGGGCGGGCCCACGCACAGCCCTCCGCCACCACCACCACCCCTGGGAAGGGGGCGCTCACAAAGGGAAGAGAGGCCGCGGGCCGGCCGGCCGGCGGCGGGGCGGGGTCCCCAGGGGCCGGGAGGCCTCAGAGGTTCGCCGGTGCCTCGCGCTCTCGGCCCGTGAAGGGCGCAGGCAAGCGGGACCCCTCCTCTCTCCTTAGACAGGCGGCGGCACCAACTCACTACCTTTGCCACCCTCCCTCTCTCTCTCTCCAAGCCCTGAAGCCACAGAGCCCGGCCGCTGCCCAGGTTCCCCCCCCTTCCCCGACACCACTCCCCTCCTCCCGACAGTCATCCCAGTCTCCGATCTCGCGAGATTTCCCGCCTGACAGGCCCGACCCTGCGCGAGACAAGACTGCGTACGCGTGCGCGCCCTCTCGGGAGCGCGCGAGTGCTTGCACTGGGCGGAGTCTTCCCGGGTGGCCCAGAGTCCCAGCCTTAGTCCAGCCCTGTCTCGCTCAGCTGGCTGAACTCTTCTGCCACGCGGGTGTCAGGTGCATTCATTTCACCCTGAAATCTAAGAAGAGCTTATCGGCTCTCCTTCTCCTTCTCTCTTCCAAAAACATCCGCCCCCCCCCCATAACCTTACGAATAAGAAGCTTGCCCTGACATGTAGAACATCCCATTCTTACACATCTTAATTCAACCCCTCCGTGGAATGCAGAGGTAAACTGGTCAGCGTCATCAGTATTATAGTTGAGTATTTGAGATTCTAAAAGTTTATAGTAATTTTTGGAACGGTAATAAGAGTTGCGAATACAGATTAAACCACCCTGTATGTTGGTAATGGTAGGAAAGAGACAAATTCTTGAGAAGTTTTTGGTAGGTTGAGTGAAGGTAAGTTGTTGAAACGTGAGCAGTAAACAAACTAAAGAGTCCTACGGGTCCTGATGCAAGAAACGAATAGAGCTTTTAATTTTTTGTGTGGTGAGAAATTTTTTTAGAGGAACTCCCTTCAGTGGGCTATAAAGAGAGCAGTTTTATTCAAGAACCAAAAAGTGTGCCTGAAGTGCAGTTATAAAAAAAAATCTTGGTTCTTGGGGCACCTGGGTGGCTCAGTAGGTTAAGCCTCTTTGGGCTTAGGTCATGATCTCATGGTTAGTGAGTTCTAGATCCAACAGAGCGCTCTACTGTCAGCACAGAGCCCTCTTCTGATCTTCTCCACCCCCTCCCCGCCCTTTCCTCACTGGTTCTATCTCAAAAATCTCAAAATAAATAAATAAGTAAACTTAAAAAAAAATCTTGATTCTTCAACTAGTAAGCAGTGAGATAAATATGTGAGACTTATGCATAAAAATGTACTCCAGAACAATTACTAGAAGTTACAGCAAACTAGGAAAGTAAACTGGCTATGATCAGAAAAACAAGACATCCACTTTAGTGTGTTATACATATAATTTATTCCAAATATGCTTTCTTGTAGTAAGGGGTTTTGCTCTGTCAGTCAGTCATTACTCTTTTCACCTATATTGTCAACAACTATTAAGTGGCAACCTCCCCTCAACATAAAAACATGTCCTAGTTTCTTTGAGAGGAAAAGAAGGATTAGGATCTTCATCTCTCCTCCCCTTCACAGCCAAGCTTCTTGGGAAAGTTGTGTCTTCCCACCTTCACTGCAGCTGATCTTACCAAGGTCAAGAATGACCTACTTGCTGTGTCTAGTGGAGTTTATTTTAATCCTTTCCTTCTTGACATCTGCAATATTTAACATAGTTGATACTCCTTCCATCTTGAAACTGTGTTCCTCCTTGGTTTTTCAACACAACTCAAAACCAGTTTTCTTAATACCTTCTTGTCCTTAGGGCCCCTCTTCCTCCACCTACCCTCAAATGATCCCCTTCCAAACCTGATCCCTTCTTCTGAAATTTACAGCAAGAATGTTCTAGTTATTTCATACATTTAGGAATGGAAACAGGCTTTTCTATATAATATTTGTTCTTAACTTTGTATAGAAAATTTCAAACATACACAAAAGGAGTGGGATGTAATAAACCTCCATGTGTCCATCACCTAGCTTCAACTATTACCACCACTTTATCATTTTTGTTTCACCTATTCTCCCACTACCTTTTCCCGCCAATGTATTTTTAAGTAAATCTGTAGTAAACCATCATAGCATTTTACCTGTAAATACTTCAATATGTGTCTCTAACAAATACCTTTGTTGTAAACATAACCACAATATCATTATAACACCTTTACAATAACTTCTTATTATTTAATACCCAATCCATGTTCAGTTTTTCAGTTTATTTAATACCCAATCCATGTTCAGTTTCCAAAATGTCTTCTTACAGTCCATTTATCTGAACCAGGATCTGAAGTTCTGCACTCTGCATTTGATTTATTGCGATGTCTTTCATGTCTCTTTCCTTGTATAACAGTTCCCCTTCCTTTTTCCTTCCTTCTTTCTTTCTTTTTTGTACGCAGTTTATTTGGCTATGAAATCAGATACCTGTAGAACTTTCCACATTCTGGACTTGGCCAGTTGCAAAATCTGTGTACATACACATGGGCTTATTAACAGTTTTGATACTGCAAAACGTATCAGTTGTTTAATTTCTAAGATTATATGCAAACAAGAGAATTACACTCATCAATGGTGGGAAAATAAGTTAATACTTAGAATAAGTGCAGATGTTGCACTTTATGTGATTTAACTCCTAAACATTTCTCTAATCCATCTCTTTCTTCATCCCCACTGCCTCTGCTATGGTGGTTCATAACTGAGTTTCTTTTTCTTTTTTTAACGTTTACTTATTTTTGTTTTAACGTTTATTTATTTTTAAGACAGAGAGAGACAGAGCATGAACGCGGGAGGGTCAGAGAGAGGGAGACACAGAATCTGAAACAGGCTTCAGGCTCCGAGCGGTCAGCACAGAGCCCGACGCGGGGCTCGAACTCCCAGACCACGAGATCATGACCTGAGCCGAAGTCGGCCGCCCAACCGACTGAGCCACCCAGGCGCCCCAACGTTTACTTATTTTTGAGAGAAAGAGAATGTGAGAGTTGGGGGGGGGCAGAGAGAGGGGGACAGAGGATCCAAAGTGGGCTCTGTGCTGACAGCAGCGAGCCTGACATGGATCTCATAGACCGTAAGATCGTGACCTGAGCCAAAGTTGGATGCTTAACCTACTGACCACCCAGACGCCCCCATAACTCAGTTTCTCTCTCTCTTTTTTTTAATGTTTTTATTTATTTTTTGAGAGAGAGAGAAAGTGAGAATGCAAGCAGAGGAAGGGCAGAGAGAGGGGGAGACACAGAATCCAAAGCAGGCTCCAGGCTCTGAGCTGTCAGCACAGAGCCCTACGTGGGGCTCGAACCCACAAACCATGAGATCATGACCTGAGCCAAAGTCAGACGCTCAACCAACTGAGCCATCCAGGCGCCCCCATAACTCAGTTTCTAACTTAGGGTACTATAATTGCCTTCCAACTACTCTCCTCATCCCCCAGGATGCCCCATTCTCTATATTGAGGTGAGTGGTTTCAATCTTCCTAAGATGCAATTTCTAAAAGCTGAATGTATCATTTCTCTGCTTAAAACTCTTCCATGGCTCCTCAAAACCCTCCAGATAAAATCCAGACAAAACCCTGCATACCTCTCTAGCTTTATTTAGGATGTTTGCACTATCTTGAACTATTATTCACTCTTCTGCTAACTGCTAATATGCTGTGAAGAGTATTAAAAAATATTTTTTAAGTGGGGTGCCTGGGTGACTCAGTAGGTTAAGCATCCAACTTTGGCTCAGGTTATGATCTCATGTTTCTTGGTTTCAAGCCCTGCATTGGGCTCTGGGCTGACATCTCAGAGCCTGGAGCCTGCTTCAGGTTCTGTGTCTCCCTCTCTGCCCCTCCCCTGCTTGTGCTCTGTCTCTCTGTCTGTCAAAAATAAATTTTTAAAAAATTAAAAAAAAATTTTTAAGTTTATTTATTTTGAGAGAAAGTGCAAGTGAGCAGGGGAGGAGCAGAGAGAGAGAGGGAGAGAGAGAGTCTCATGCAGGCTCTGCACTATCAGTACAGAGCCTGATGTAGGGCTCAAACTCACAGGCTGTAAGATCATGTCCTGAGCCAAAACCAAGAAGTGGATGCTTAACCAACTGAGCCACTCAGGTGCCCCAAGCATGCCACTCTTGATCTTGGGGTCATTGAGTTCAAGCCCCATGTTGGAGCTAAAACCTAAAAAAAACCTAAAAAACCTAAAAAAAACCTAAAAACCTAAAAAAATAAATAAAGGAAAGAAAGTTACAGGGTAAAGAATGGGTACCAACCATGTCTCGACCTTGTTAGAAAAGTTACCCAAGCAGTGGCAAAACCAAGAATAAGCTCTTTCCATACACTGTCTTATTTAATCCTCACAACAAACTTGTGAGATAGGTTCGATTATTATTATTACCTCCATATTATAGGTAAGGAAACTACAGTTCAGAGAGCTATGTCACTTGCCCTGATCACACAACTAAGAAGTTATGAGCTAGAATTTGAACCCCACTTGTGAGTGAATCTCAACCACACTCTCTTTCCAACATATTGTACTCCTGGCACCATCAACCGAGGACAGCTTGATGCCATGCACATATTTTTAGTATGTGTAAGACATGCCTGACCATGTGTAATGTCAGTGTATTTCTTGTCATGCATGTATCTTTGTGTGTAAAGGCACCTTGACAATGTGTAGGTGAGTACACTGACTGATCTGGTGTCTATCCAATTAAACTGTCTTTTCAGTGTTGTCACTCAGTAAAAGACCAAGTCATATTCAACTCAATTTAACAAATACTTGTTGGGGGCAGCCGGCTGGCTCAGTCAGTAGGGCATGAGACTCTTGATCTCAGGGTCATGAGTTCAAGCCCCGTGTTGCATGTAGAGCCTATTTAAAACAAACAAACAAACAAATAAACAACAAATACTTGCTGAATTCCTACTGTATGATGTTAGCCTTAAATAAAATACAGAAGGGGCAAATGGAACTAATGTTTATAAAGTTACTCTGTGCCAAAAACTGTATGAAGCAAGTGTTTTACATTCATTATCCTTTTAATCTTTCCAACAGCCCTGAAAGAAGGATGATGATGATGATGATAATGATTGTGATGACTCCCAATACAGAAGAAGAAAGTTCAGAAAAATTAAATAACTTTGTGCAACATCACTTAGCTGTTAGTGGAGAGCTAAAATTACACTACAGGTTCAACATGAGCCCCCTTTTTTCTCACTGCCTCTTGGTCCCCTTTCTCAAATCCCTTTCCAGACTAGGAACTCAAAATCCTATTAGAGAGATGAGATCTGCTTGCACAAAACATTTAAATACCAATGCAAAACAACTTGTAAGCAAATGATACACTGAGCCAGACCTTAATTTATGCTTTTCTGGGCTTCAACTTCCTATCTAACTGCAATAGACTAAAATGATCTCTGGAATTCTTTTAGTTCAAAAATCTATAATTATAGGAATGATGCAAATAATATGTACAGATAATTTGAATTCCAAAGTGTGTGCGTGTGTGTGTGTGTGTGTGTGTGCGCATATGCATATTTAGAAGAAGAAAGGAAAAAAGCCTCTTTGGGTGTTTTACCAGACTCCTACTAAAATTTGGGGGGGAATTGCATTAGTCCTGATGATATCTCCACCAACTTTAACTAGTGTATACATGTTTTGCAATTACATTGTGATTATTTATGGAAACCTCTATTTCCTTATAGTAGACGGCAAAAAACATTAAAGCTGAGTGCATGAGAGGGTAGTTGGTGAGAAGGATGTGTCTTAGAATTTCCATTGTAGAAACCTGTAGTGAGACACTCCATGAAACTGATAATCAACAAATCAATAAATAAGTATGTTACTAGAAGCCCATTCAGTGCATCCTGGCCTATTGGTTCATCCACAGATTTTGTCTTTAGGTTCTAAGACCAACCAACTAAAGCAGGTTTAAGTCTGGTTTTCATACCTCACTCAGACATATCTACATAAGGCTGTCTGATATAGGCTGGAAAATAAACCTCATCATGTGTAAAGTGGTTTCTTGAGCTCTTCACTCCCATACAATTGGGTTCATTTTGTGAACATCATTGAAAAATGCCAATCTTTTGAAAATGCCCTGCATGTGGAGACAGCTGGTTCTTCCATTTTAACCCACAGGAATAGATAAATGCTGGGCCAAGGTACCGTTAAGGATAGTAGAATATAACTCAGTTCCATAAAGTCCTGACCTAGAAACCTTTCAGTCTCAGGTAACTATCAGATAAGCATCTGTAGCAAGCCATGAATAAGTTAAATCAGCTGCTCCAGAGTCTCAAAGAAGTCCAACCCTGGGGTGCCTCAGTGGCTTAGCTGGTTGAGTGTCCAAGATCTTAGATGTCAACTCAGGTCATGATCTCTAGGTCAGGGGATCAAGCCCTGCATTGGGCTCTGCATGTGGAGCCCACTTGGGATTGTCTCTTTCCCTCTCTCTCTGCCCCTCCTCCATGCACGCATGCACGCACACATTCCCTCTCTCAAAATAAATATATATTTAAAAAATTTTTTTAAACTTTGTTTATTTTTGAGAGAGAGAGACAGAGCATGAGCAGGTGAGGAATGGAGAGGGAGGGAGACACAGAATCCGAAGCAGGCTCCAGGCTCTGATCTGTCAGCACAGAGCCCAATGCAGGGCTTGAACTCAGGAACTGTGAGATCATGACCTGAGCCAACGTCGGATGCTCAACCGACTGAGCCACCCAGGCGCCCCTCAAAATAAATATTTTTTAAAAATTAAAAAAAAGAAGTCCAACCCTGAAGGTGTCAAACAGAGGATGGGAAGATACAGCAACAGTAAACACTGACTGTGGAGTCCCACCTCCATCACTTACTAGTGTCAAAACTATGCTACTTTGCATCAGTGTCATAACCAGACTGAGTATTCCTTTCCTTATCTGTAAAATGGGGTTAACATTATCTTCCTCAAGGGAGCCTGACTGGCTCAGTTGGTAGAACCTGTGACTCTTTTTTTTTTTTTTTAAGTTTATTTCTTTGAGAGAGACAAAGACATTAGCCAGGGGAGGGGCAGAGAGAGAGAGAGGGAGATAGAGAACCCCAAGCAGGCTCAGCACTGTCAGCACTGAGCCCAATGCAGGGCTCAAACTCACAAACCCTGAGATCATGACCTGAGCAGAAATCAAGAGTTGGACGCTTAACCGACTGAGCCACCCAGGCACCAGGAACCTGTGACTCTTGATCTCAGGGTTGTGAGTTCGAGCCCCATGTTGGTATAGAGCTTACTTAAAAATAATAAAATCATTTAATAAATAAATAAATAAAAAATTACCCTCCTCAGAGGGTTGTGTGAGGATTAAATATAACATGAAAAGTTCCTAGCCCATTTAAAGGGTTAACTCTTTTTTTTTTTTCCTCAAAGAGATCAGATTTTATTGGGAGAAATAGGCAAGTAAGCAGACAATTAAAATATTGTGTTCTAAGTACTGCAGCAGGAGTGAGCTCAGGATGCTTTGGGAGTACATGAAATCTCTCCCAATCTAGCCCCAACGTGGGGGAGACACTCAGGGAAGGCTTCCTTAGAGGAGGCAGTATCAGTGTTGTACTTCTCCTACCTTTCTCGGGGAGGTTGAAATGTAAATTACTTACCTAGGTGATGTCTAAGTGGGAGATATAACAAGAATTCATTATTTGATTACTTTCAGTTTTATACCACATGGAATTACAAAACATATTTCTGGGACTGGAGGTAGCGGTGAAAAGAAAAGAAAAACACCAAAGAGACAAACATACAATTTTCATGAACCGAGTAAATAGGGTGGGGACTCAGATGTTCCCTGGGAGAATTCCTGGAAATTAACAATTAGAAGGCTGAGGGCACCTGGGTGGCTCAGACAGTTAAGTGTCCAACTTCGGTTCAGGTCATGATCTCGTGGTTCACGGGTTCGAGCCCCGCATTGGGCTCTGTGCCGACAGCTCAGAGCCTGGAGCCTGCTTTGGATTCTGTGTCTCTGTCTCTCTCTGCCCCTCCCCTACTTGCTCTCTGTCTCTCTCTCTCAAAAATAAATAATCAAATAAGAAAATTTTTAAAAATTTTTAAAAATTAAAAAATTTTTTTTTTAATTAGAAGGTTGAATGCAGTCTGATAGGTGACCATGCTTAGGATCTTTCTGGAAAGGGTGATGTAGTTAGATTTTTTTAAGTAACAAACAAAACACACATTTTGAGTTGTGTGCATTAGCTTGTTTGTTCAAGTGTTATAGCTTGAACTATAGTGTTCAAGTGTATAGCTTATTACATATGCCTAAGGACATAAATATTCAACCCACTGCTGTGACGCCACCCTCTGGCAGGCACCCCATGATCAGTGCATCATGATTGTCTGGGACATCTGTGAATGTAGGAAGGGTTGGGCAGCATGTTTGTGGACTGAGAGGTTTTTGGAATTTATCTTCAGGACCAATTGGTGATTTTGTCATGCCCTTCTCTTTGGCTGACATCTGCCAAGATTAAAAACAAAACAAAACAACACAAAACAAAACAAAACAAAAAACCCCACTACACTAATTCCTACCAGTGTCGTGCCACATAGGATATAAAACAAACAGCTGGTAGGGGAGCCTGGGTGGCTCAGTCGGTTAAGAGACTTTGGCTCAGGTCATGATCTCGAGGTTCCTGAGTTCCAGCCCTGCTTTGGGCTCTGTGCCGACAGCTCAGAGCCTGGAGCCTGCTTCAGATTCTGTGTCTCCCTCTCTCGCCGCCCCTCCCCGGCTCATGCTCTGTCTCTCAAAAATAAATAAACATTAAAAACATTAAAACAAACAGCTGGCAATCAAAATATAAAAGAAGTTGCTGCTTTATTGGCTTGGAATTGTCTTTGTGTCTCCTCTCTAGCCTTCTCTTTGCTAGGTAGTAATACTATACTAGTAAGAAGTCTTTTGGTTTAAAGTGACTGTTTAAATCAGTTTCAGAAGGGGGGGGAAAAGGAAATTTATTAGACCCTATAACTGAAAGGTCCAGTGCCTCAGGAATTAAAAGAATTTTGTTAGGTGTCTGACCCCCCCTTTTTCTGTGTCTCCACACATCATCCCAGCTCCCAATTGTTTGCCTGTTTTTCTCTACAGGCTGGATTTTGTCATAAGGGTGTCTGTGTTTGTTTTGGGAGCAGTAGAGCTGATGGTTCAGGTGCTCTCCACTGCTGCCACCTAGTTTAAAATACCCCAGCACTGAATGCTGCCATTGCTACTGTCAACACACAGGAAATCAATCAAGGAGTTTTCTAACATTGGTTTTAACTAGATGCTTCCCTTACTGATAGGTTGTATTATGATCACTAGTGACAGGAACCCCTGTCCCAAAGTTCAGGTGTATACATCCACTCAAACTTGCCTGCTGTGTGATCTTTCCTACATAAGCTGTCAAAAACCCCTGAGCAGGGGACAGAGGTCTAGTCTACTTATCACATGGCACCATACAATGGCTATCGTGAACCTCAGCCTTTCTTTCTCCTCTTCATAAATATTCTCAATACTGAAATGTTACGATATGGCAAATGTAGACATTGAAGGCATTTGGGACTTTGTGAGGATGAACAGATCGGAATTTGGGGCTTATGTGTCACACACATGTTTCCACGAGAAGTTTAAGCAAGATTCACATAGATCCTACTAAGGTTGATTTCCATCCTAGTTTATGTCATACAGCAGAAGGATGCTGGACCAGGACAGGGGGCAGAGTGGAGTGGGAGAAATGGCCACAGAAGCATCCCAGGTTACTGACCTCAAAGGCAAAGGGAAGCTTCTTGCTCTCTCAGAGTACATAAAATATAAGGAACAGCTCCAGGCAGCCCAGCTTGGGCTCTTTTGTGGGCTAGTAGCTTCACCAAAGGATGAGACATTTTGATTGCCCTAGCTGGGATTCTGTGTCCACCCAGTGGCGTGAGGCTCAGAGTAACAGCTCCACAAGAACTACATAGAATTGATGTGGTTGGAATGGAATAGAGAGGAAATTCCCCAAGGAATGTAGGGTACCTTTTGCCAGAAGAAGAGGGAGCAATTATGGACAGACAAAAACAACAGATGTTCACTACAAGTAGAATAGAACTGCTGGTGAGGCCAAACGATATGGCTCTGTGAGGATGCTAGAGTAGAATGTGTTAACCCTTGCTACGGTCAGGTACAAGAAAGCAACCATCACCTAGATACAATGAACTTCCATATCTATGAGGTCTTCTGACCTTTACCATAAGTCTGAGAAATGGACAGGGCACACTCGTTTTACAGAATATATTGTTGAGACTCAGGCAACACTAAGAAGCACAGCAGAAAGAAACATGGTTCGGGGCGCCTGAGTGGCTCGGTTGGTTAAGCGTCCGACTTCAGCTCAGGTCATGATCTCACGGTCCGTGAGTTCGAGCCCCGCGTCGGGCTCTGTGCTGACCACTCAGAGCCTGGAGCCTGTTTCAGATTCTGTGTCTCCCTCTCTCTCTGCCCCTTCCCTGTTCATGCTCTCTCTCTCTCTCTCTGTCTCAAAAATAAATAAACGTTAAAATTAAAAAAAGAAAGAAAGAAAGAAAGAAAGAAACATGGTTCATAGGACAGGATCAGGTATAAATCTTACATGTACACCAGTTTGGGAGGCAGGTGCCTTCCAGACATTCTCAAAGCCTTAGACAATCCTGAAAATATCTGGCATGTGCAGGAGCCCAGGAGATGCCCATCAGTCAGGCACTTGGTACCAAGGTGACAGCAACTTCCTGGGAACACAGCATATGTATGCATCTTTTCCTAGAGTTCTCTATCACACCAGCCTTTGTAGTTAGCTATTCTTCCACATACTCCCTGATAACAGTTTTCATTCACTCATTCTTTTTTTTAAATGTTGTATTTATTTTTGAGAGAGCTCAAGAAGGGGAGGGGCAGAGAGAGAGAGAGGGACAGATGATCTGAAGCAAGCTCTGCGCTGACAGCAGTGAGCCTGATGTGGGGCTTGAACTCCTGAACCATGAGATGATGACATGAGCTGAGGTCAGACACTCAAGCAACTGAGCCACCCAGATGCCCCTCATTCTTTTTTTTTAAAGTAAGCTCTATGCTCACCATGAGGCTTGAACTCAGAGCCCCAAGGTCAAGAGTCACATGCTCTACTGACTGAGCTAGCCAGGCATCCGTATTCACTCATTCTGACTTCCATCTCCCACACCTAAACCAATTTCTGACATACAGACGACTCACAATAAATGTTTATGGAATACTGAATTGATAAGATAGCAAACATTTATTGGATGTCAATTACATGGATTATACTAGGCTCTGTGGAAATACAGATGAATAAGATACCATTCCCATTCTTGAGATCATCGCCTAATGGAAAAGACCAACACATAAATAGTTCTACGTCATTTACGACTCTTTGGTCCCAAATGGCAGAGAACCAGACCCAAAGTAGTTTAAGAAAAATGAGAATATTTTGGTTCGCAGAAGCTAAACAGTCCAGAGTTAAGATTGGCTTCGGGCAGAGTTAGTTCCATGCCCATAAAGGCTCTGATTTCATCTTCAGGTCTTCCACTGTATTGCCTCAACTACCTAGGCCCCCTCATCCAAAGGTGGTTGTGGTAAAATCCACATAACAAAATTTACCATTTAACCATTTTCTTTCTTTCTTTCTTTCTTTCTTTCTTTCTTTCTTTCTTTCTTTCTTTCTTTCTTCCTTCCTTCCTTCCTTCCTTCCTTCCTTCCTTCCTTCCTTCCTTCCTTCCTTCCTCAGTAGGCTTCATACCCAGCACAGAGCCCAGCATAGGGCTTTAGCTCATGACCCCGAGATCAAGACCTGAGCTGAGATGAAGAGTCAGACACTTAGTCAACTAAGCCACCCAGGTGTCCCCCATTTTAACCATGTTCAAGTGTACAGTTCAGTGGCATTAAGTATATGCACACTGTGGTGCAACCATCACTGCTCTCTATCTCCAGGACTTTTCTCATCTTCCAAAATGCAAACCCTGTACCTGTTAAACAACGCCTTCCCATCCTACCTTCACCTCCCCAGTCCCTGCTATTCTCCATTGCACTTTCTGTCTCTATGAATTTGACTACTCTAGGAACCTCATACAAGAGGAATCACACAGTGTTTGTCCTTTTATGACTGCCTTATGTCACTTAGCATAATGTCTTCAAGGTTCATCCATTCTCCAGTCCCTGCTATTCTCCATTGCACTTTCTGTCTCTATGAATTTGACTACTCTAGGAACCTCATACAAGAGGAATCACACAGTGTTTGTCCTTTTATGACTGCCTTATGTCACTTAGCATAATGTCTTCAAGGTTCATCCATGTTGCAGTAAGTGTCAGAATTTCATTCCTTTTTATGGATGCATAATATTCCGTTGCATGTATATACCATATTTTGCTTAGCCATTTGTCTGCCAATGAACATTTGGGTTGTTTCCACCTTTGGCTACTGTGAATGCTGCTGCTGTGAACATGGGAGTGTCTGAGTCCCTGCTTTCCATGTTTTGGATGTATAGAGGTTGAGCTTTTTTTTAATTATTATTTACTTAATATTTACTTATTTTTGAGAGAGAGAGAGAGAGAGAGAGAGCACAAGCAGGGGAGGGGCAGAGAAAGAGAGAGAGAATCCCAAGCAGGTTCTGCATTGTCAGGGCAGGGTTCAATGCAGGGCTCAATCCCAGGAAGCATGAGATCATGACCTTGGCCAAAATCTAGAGTCAGAGGCTTAACCTACTGAGGCACCCAGTGCCCCAAGGGGGTAATCGTTTTAAGAACAAAATAAATAGCAACTTTATTAAAGGCTGTGTTGGGGGCACCTGGGTGGCTCGGTGGGTTGAGCGTCCAACTCTTTTTTTTTTTAATATGCTTTTTTTCCTCAGTGCCCTCATCAGCAGGTAACAGCTACATATCTATTAAGAGTCTGGTCAAGACAATCTAGTTTTGTTTTGTTTTTTTAATGTTTTATTTATTTTTGAGACACACACACACACACACACAGTGCGGGAGAGGGGCAGAGACAGAGGGAGACACAGAATGTGAAGCAGGCTCCAGGCTCTGGCCTGGCCTTAAAAAGGCCGATGCAGGACTCGAACTCATGAACTGCAAGATCATGACCTGAGCTGAAGTCAGACACTTAACCGACTGAGCCACCCAGGTGCCCCCAGCGTCCAACTCTTGATCTCATCTCAGGTCATGATCTCATGGCTCGTGGGCTCGAGCTCAGTGTCCAGCTCTGTGCTGAGCATTCAGCCTGCTTGGGATTCTCTCTTTCCCCCTCTCTCTACCCCTCCCCTTCTCACGTGCACACACACATGTGCTCTCTAGCATGTGCTCTCTCTCTCTCACCTTCTCTCTAAAAATAATAATAGTAATAACATTTTTTAAGGCTACGTTAAATTCCCATAGTCCCATGCCACTTCTGGCTTGGATCATTCCCACTCTACTTCCAAAACAAAGAGTCAGCCCTTACCATTGAGGACAGACACGAATCCAGAGGTTTTCCCATCACCACCACTGGCCACTACGTTCTGCTTTGGAATTGGATAATGTACCGTGAAAGCTAGCTTTCCTCTCAGATCAGACTCTTTGAATGATAGGAGGAACCTAGGACTGAGCAACTTTGGCTCCCTGCGAGGGAACATGCCGGCTGTGGAAAGCCCATAGTTGTAAATTGTCAGGTGGTGACTGCCTGTGAAACCTGTCAAGGCTCTGACAGCCCAGCTGAGAACCTAATTAGCAGTTACAAAGAGAGACAGGAAAAACATGTTGTCAGAGAGCTCCCCGTCTGAGAGAATGAAGTACAGTGTCCTGCCCCGTCATCAACCTCCTTCTTGTTTCAACTGGAGCAAAGCACATTAGTATAATTGACATTACACATGTTTATTATCTGGAACAAAGGAACCATGTCAAACCACAGCCCTGTGTCAGCTGAGTCTTTGGTAATCACAGAAATTGAACAGTGGCATTTGACCTGATTGTATGAGCACTTCCGATCTTCTCAGTGCCAAGGATACTACCAGCCCATGCTCACTTTTCTCCTGGAATTTACACAAACTTCAAACAATCCTCCTCCTTTCCTGGAGCGAAGAGGAACAGTGATCCTTTGTTCTCGTGAAACCTAGAAAGGGATGATAACTTACCCAAAGTCACACGGCCAATCAGCAACCCGGCATCTTATCTTCCAAGGAAAATAAATTTGTAGCAACCATGCTGTAGTGGCAATGTGAGGAAACCAGCAATCTTCACCAAGAATCCCTAAATTGGGGAAAAGCAACATTAGAGTATTCACATGCCAGTTTTTACCAAATCTTGGTCCTCTACTTTTGCAAAACACTCACTCACACTTCCCACTTGCTTCAATTGTATCAGCAGCACCTGAGCAAGGATGCTAAATTTCTCAATGGGAATTTTTTTCCCCCAAAATCTTGAAAATAAAGGACCTGGTACTTGTAGCCTCTGGAGATGGGAGGAAAGAGAGTTAACATTTACTGGATACAGCTGTTACATTCTAGATACTGTGTTTTGCCTCTAATTTAATCTACAAACCAACTGACAAAGTAGATATTACTATGTACAACTTCAGATGCCATACCCGGAGCTCAGAGAGGTTAGGCAAACTGCCCAAGATGACACAGCTAGTAAATGATAAAGCGGATTTAAAAAAATTCGGTGGGGGGCGGGCGCCTGGTTGGGCCAGTTGGTAGAGCATGTGACTCTTGATCTCAGAGTTGTAAATTCGAACCCTCCAGAGGGTGTAGAGAGTACTTAAAAATAAACAATTTTAAATTTTTAAAATTAAGTTTATGTTTTTTGAGAGAGGAGAGGGGCAGAGAGAGAAGGGGGGGGACAGGGGTTCCAAAGTGGACGCTGTGCTGACACCAGATGCCTCCATGCAGGGCTCAAACTCACAAACTGGGAGATCATGACCTGAGCCAAAGTCGGACACTTAACCAACTGAGCCACCCAGGTGCCCCCCCAATTTTTAAAAATCTTTTAAAAATGTATTTAACAATGGTTTTAATGTTTATTTTTGAGAGGGGGAGGGGCAGAGAGAGAGGGGGACAGAGGATCTGAAGCAGGTTCCGTGCTGACAGCTCGCACCCACAAATGACCTAAGCAGAAGTTGGACGTTCAACCGGCTGAGCCAACCAGGATCCCTACCCTAAAAAATTTTAAATGTATTTATTTATTTATTTTTTAGGACAGAGCTTGGAACCTGCTTCTTTCAGGCTTCAAGGTCTGTGTTCTTTGTAATGCATTATGCTACCTCAGAAGAGAAGAAACTAAAGGGATTCCCAAGAGATAAAGGTGATACAGTCAGCCACTCTGAACTGCTGGTGCATTTGACTTTCTTACACATGTATGGATTAGAATTAAGTACAAGGCATTCAGCAAAACACTCCATCAGGTTCCAAGCCCCTACAGAGAATAGGGACCCCGGGTGGAAATTGGAAGAAAGGAGGGGAAAAGAAGTGGAAGAAGAAAGGAGGAACAGGAAGGGAAGTTTCCTGGGAAATGTAATGGGTGGGTAGCTGGAGGTTGTTCTCAGAGGCCTTCCACCTACACCCAAAGAACGGTGCAGAAGCTGATACTCCTTTTTTGCTCCATTCACCATTTATGTTCTCTTCTTCTACAAAAGGATTAGCAGGATGGGCTCAGTGGGAAAGGAGGCCCCTGTGGGATCCTGTTACCAGCCATCTGTGTTCTGTTCTTTACTTTCGAACAAGACGGCTCCAAAACTCTGAACTGGAGAGGGAGTCGGAGCTGTGTACGGATCAGCAGAGCTGTTGCTAACAGCTCTGACGCCTGCAGGATGACTCAACCCTCTGTGCCTGGCGGAGTCAGCTGTGGTCCCCTGGAGCCTCCTACTCTAGGGACAAAATCAGAGATGTGGAGAAGTATCAAGATCCTTGATCTTGGGCAGGAATTCAGGATACAGAGATAGGTAGGGGCTCCTGAGTCTTTATTTAAGCGTTCTGGCTAATGATGGGGGAGGGATCAAAGGCAACAGGAAGTCACAGTCCTTTATATACTTTAGCTGCTCCACAAAAGGAATATACCATCTGGAGGATGGCAGTCAGCAAAAGCCATATGGCTGTGTCACCAGGAATTCAGCCTAAACACAAATATCACTCACTTCCCTGGTGAATTTTACTCAGGTACAAGCATCTCCCGCTGTTCCCTCACTTGGGAGAAAACCAGACTTCCTGTGCTGACATGATACCATGAATACTGACTGAACTGTTGCTCCCCTGGTTACTCTCCCCTGGTTACTTGTTCAGATCTCTGAGATACAGGCAATTAGGAGGAAGCTACTCGTGCATCATGTCGGGAGTCACCTGGATTTACCCCAGACCAACACATAGACACCTTGCTCTACCTCCACCTCCAAACAACCCCAGGCTTCCTCAAAGACTTTTCCTTTCAGTTGGCTCCTTATCACTCACCGATAAACAACCCCCAAAGTTTGGCTTCTTGTTGTCATGGCAACCTGGGAGAACAGGCTGAAGCTGCCAATAAAGGCGTTTGCAAGAGCTCCCTAATCTCAGACTCTTTTAAAAACAATAGTAGGAAGTGGGATCACCACTATCTCCCCTCCCCACCACACTACGTACCCAATTGTCACCAACTGGTGACACCAATTGGTCCCTACCGCCAATTGTCAGTTTTATGGAGTGATTTAGTTCTTGGAATAGCTAAGACAGTGGCTGTTTTGCCCCCACGAAAGGTTTTCATATTTTAATGCAATCCTTTCTTTACACACTAGCCCAGTAATCAGAACAACCTACTGGGTATTAGCATCTCTAAGGGTTCATGGTTACAAAATACGACTCCTGTGCTCTTTACTCTATTTTCCTGTGCCTGTAGGAAGTATCTGGGTAGTTGGTATTTCAGGGCTAGAACTGCTGGCTAGTTTCCAACCAAGGGTGAGAAGACTCCTGGTGTTCTCATATAATATGGCGAAAGTACTTTGTATAGGAGTGTTCAGATATTCATATTAACTACTATCCCCTGTCCACAAAACCCTTTACCTCAAGGCTATATTGCACAGGAGTTAAGCTCATGGATTCTGGTCCAATATTCCTGTTTTGAATCTCTTCTCTATCCTCTACCTTCTATGAGGCTTTGTCTGTCTCACTTTCCACTTCATGAAAGGTAAAAATAATAGTATCCACGTCAGAGGGCTTTCATGAGGATTAAATAAATTAAAATATGTTAAGTATTTAGATCAGTACCTGGTTTTGTATATCAAGTGTGTCCCTAGACAGAGTATGTTGGAGAGAAACACGGACAAGCTATCTTGTCCTCAAAGAGCTCACAGGCTGATATCCACATGGTAAAGATAGACAAACCAATATTTATAGATAACATGACAAGTGCTTCTCTAAATGGAGAAAGGAACAGAGAAGGGGGCCAGAAATTCAGCCCTGAAGGATGCCTGGGTTTTCCTAAATCAGAGAAATGGTTTATCAGTTAGGCACTCTGTGTTGCAGAGGACAACTCATTCCATTTATCTCAATAATTTTTTTAAGTTTATTTATTTATTTTGAGAGAGAAAGCATGCATGTGCAAGAGAGGCAGGGACAGACAGAGGAGAGAGAATCCCAAGCAGGCTCTGCGCAGTCAGCATGGAGCCCAATGTAGGGCTCAATCTCACAACTGTGAGATCATGACCTGAGCCGGTATCAAGAGTCGGTTAAGTGTCCAACTTCAACTCAGGTCATGATCTCGCTGTTCGTGAGTTCAAGTTCCGCATCGGGCTCTGTGCTGACAGCTCAGAGCCTGGAGCCTGCTTCAGATTCTGTCTCCGTCTCTCTCCCCTCCTCCATTTGTGCACTGTCTCTCTCCCTCTCTTTCTCTCTCAAATATAAACATTTTTTAAAAATTAAAAAAAAAGGGGGCTCCTGGATGGCTCAGTCGGTTAAGTGACCGACTTGAGCTCAGGTCATGATCTCACAGTTCGTGAGTTCGAGCCCCACATTGGGTTCTGTGCTGACAGCTCAGAGCCTAGAGACTGCTTCAGATTCTGTGTCTCCCTCTCTCTCTGCCCCTCCCTGCTCGTGCTCTGTCTCTCAGAAATAAATAAACGTTAAAAAACTAAAAAAAGAAAAGAATTAAAAAAAACAAAAAAAGAATGGAAATATGGATGTAGCAGTCATGACATTAGGTTTAGAACAGAAAGAAGTATTAATATATTCAAAGAGCATGGAAAAGAGAAATACAGTGGAATTGACTCAACACAATTATTGAGGCATTGTTAAATGTCAGTCAGTATGCCAGGAGTAGGTAACACATCCGTGATCCATGTTCTACAGCATGCTGTGGGAACCCATTGCAGGGCCACCTGAACCAGACGTGAGGTGCCAAGAAAGCTTTCTTAGAGGAAGGAAACCCAACTTTGGGACGAGAAAGAAGAGTAGAAATAAAAAGGAGTATGGCACATTCCGGAATCTGAAAGTAGCTTAATGGACTTCCAATGAGAGGAGGTAGTAAGCGGCAGGCAGGGACTACATCATTCAGGTCCTAATAATTGTAGTTACCATTTATTGAACACAGACCTGAACACTGTCCTATTTTATGTGTAGTAGCTTACGTAATCCTCCCAACAACCCTAGGAGGCAGGAGTAATTATCGCTCACATCTTTTAGATGAGGAAACCAAGTCTCAGTGAGATTTAGTAACTTTCCTCTGATCCCTTACCTAGCAGGTACCCAAGCTTCTAAGTTACACTTCCTTTATGGATCATATATATTTTTTAAATGTTTATTTTTTTATTTTTGAGAGACAGAATGCAAGGAGGGGAGGAGATGGGAGAGAGGGAGACACAGAATCCAAAGCAGGCTCCAAGCTCCGAGCTGTCGGCACGGAGCCCGATGCGGGGCTTGAACCCATGACCCGTGAGATCATAACCTGAGCCGAAGTCGGACGCTCAACCGACTGAGCCACCCAGGTGCCCCCCTTTATGGATCATATTAAGGATTATGGTCTTTAAGAGCAATGGGAAGCACGAAGAATTTTAAGCAAATTTGCATTTCAGAAAGATCACTCACTGCTACAGAGTATATAAAACAGATTGCAAGGAGCCAAGGGGGACGTAAGGAGACCACTTGGGTTCCTGCTGCAGAGCAGAAAGGAGATGGACTCCTTTCTGGTGGACTAGGATGGTAACAGTGAGGTAGATGAATTCATTCATTTATTATCTTGATCGATAAATGTTTAATGAGCTCCTATAAGAGTGCTAGGACACAAAAATGACCAAAGTAGATGTGGTCTCTACCCTCAGAGTCTATCTGAGGGAGAGAAGAGACAGGAATTAGTGGAGTTGAATATGAGGGTGATGATAAAGGGGGAGTCTGGGATGATTTACTGGCTTGAGGTTAGCTCCAACACCCTTGCCCTTTCCACCTCATTGCTCTCCTAGGATTGTGTATGTTCAGGTGGGGAGCTGGGAGTGGGGGTGGGGACAGGGGGGTATGGGAGGGGTGCTAACTGGTAAAGTTAGAAAAGAAGACCAACAACAGGGGCACTTGGGTAGCTCAGTTAAGTGTCTGACTCTTGGCTTTGGCTCAGGTCATGATCTCACAGTTTGAGAGTTCAAGCCCCGCATCAGGCTCTCTACTGTCATCACAGAGCCAGCTTCAGATCCTGTCCCCCGTTGTCTCTGCCTCTTCCCGGCTGGTTCTCTCTCCTATCTCAAAATAAATAAATAAACTTAAAAGAAAAAAAAAAGACCAATGACAGCTCAGGAAGAGCTTTGGTATGCCATCCTCCTCAGCTCAGACTCTATTCTGGAGACTTCAGGGAGCCATTGAAAATGTGTAAGCAAGAAAATGGCTTGACCAAATACACATGTTAGCAAGATCAAGATTTATCCTTTCTGAATCTTCGAATTCCTCCAGGGCTATGGAAGCCAATTTGAGAGGGTGAGAAAGCTCAAATCTTCTTTTCACAGTCTGCCCTCTCGTGGCCAGAGGAAAACCAGCAAGTCCCAACTCCACAGGTTTGTAAGGGGCAGCCCCCTCTATTTGCCCTCAGTGTCACAGCTCCTGCGCCTCTCAGCAAGTTCTGTTGCTCAGTCTTCAGCAGACACCAGCCATTCATTCCAGGATTCCACCAGCTTCATGGACACCACTCTGTCTCCGACTACGGAGAACCCTCTTCTGAGAACTCTCACTAGCCTAGTCCCCAAGCTCCCACGCGGACTGCTGCACTTGGTGCTACACTGCCTCTCTCTCAGTGAGCAGCCCTATGGAGGTGGCAAAGGCCAGCACTGCTGCCCTCAGGTGGCAACCTAGTGAAGTGCATATTGCTTTTCTCCTGCAACCGTTCCCTCTCAGAAGGTCAGTTCTTTAAACTTGGTGTTTTATTGAGCATCCACTTCGTTTACATTCTACTTATAAAAGGATCCGAGCGCCTGGGTGGCTCAGTCAGTTAAGCATTCGACTCTTGATTTCGGCTCAGGTCTTGATCTCACTGTTCGTGAGATGGAGCCCTGCTTCCGGCTCTGTGCTGACAGCGCTCGGAGTCAGCTTGGGATTCTCTCTCTCCCTCTCTCTCTGCCCCTCCCCCGCTCATGCCTACTCTCTCTCTCTTTCTCTCTCAAAATAAATAAACACTTAAAAAAAAAAAAAGGATAGTACCCCCTTCTACTCTCTGGTTCAAATCTAAGGAAACAATGTGGAGGAAGAAAAAGCAGGAACTCCTCCTCCCCATGAATCCAGCATTGTCATCACCATTACCAGCAACAGGCCCCGGAAAACAACTCTTCACAGTCTTGAGAACAGAGAGTAGGGCAGATATAGGGTAGCCTTTTCAAGGACATCTGCTTTCCTTGAAAAGAGATATTCTCCTTCTCTCGTATCTATATCCTTGTCTCTTTGCCCTAGGGTCCCTGTGCTTCTAAGATGAGGTTCTGATAATGACCATCACAATATAAGGCAGTCTTATTAGTCTATGGACCTTAGAAATAAAAACTGGAATCACTTCTCAAAAATCCAGATTGATTTTAAACACTCTCTGGCAGTGTTCCTTTGGCATCCTTGCCAATGTGCTAACGAATCGGGCCACATTCTCCTCCACTCATCGACTCAGCACTTAGTGGCAAAGCGACCCTTTTAAGTCTCATCTCAGCTAAGACAGCTCCTCTACCTGCTAAAAAGGTGATTTTGTGAATTAAACGTTGATGCTGTTTTTCTGATCTAGCAGATACACACCACCCACAGATAATTTATTCCAGAATTTCTTTTAAAGCCAGGGGCTTTAAGATTTCTGACCGACAGATTCCCTCCCCCATTCAAGCCCTCTATTCATCCAGGAATTTGCGATGGAAATAGTACTGCTGGCTAGAGTAGAGCACATACCAGTGCTGCTGAGAGCTGAGTGGCCGTTGCCATGGGGGCCAGTGTTTGTACAGAACTGCCTATACGAGGTGGTGGCCTTGAGGGCCGCTTAGATTCAGAGGATTCTAGAACTGAGCCAACCCCCCTCATTTTGCCGACGAGGAATTTGAGGCCCAAAGACTTAAGTTAAATAACTTAATGGAAGGTCCAAGGGCAAGTTAGCGTCAGAGTGGTGCTCTTTGCAATGCGTCACCCTTTTCATTAAAACACTCATGCTGGTTGGACGGGTGTTCCGCCAGCCGTTCCCACTCGTGCCACTGTGCTATTCCAGCACCACCAATTCCAGAGAAAAGTGCCAGGAACTGTGGGACTGGCAACGGTGGCTCGTAAATATCCTTGCATGTGTATGCATGCGTATTCTTGCACCAAATTACTTGTGCATACCTAGAAGTAAGTGATTGTGCTAACTAGGTATTTGTATAACTGTCTGATTACATGGAATTCCTTAAGCCTCGGTGTCCTCAGGAGTGAAATTCAGATAAGAAATAATACCTATCTCAAAAGATTGAGATAATGTATTGAAAGCACTTAGGTACAGTAGCTGCCATATAATAAGCGTTGGGTATTATATTATTTACTATGTCTTTCTAATGGAATATGTCAGGGATTGCCCTGAAAGCTTTAATTTTGGGGGCGCCTGGGTGGCTCACTTGGTTAAGCATCCTACTTCGATTCAGGTCATGATCTCACAGTTCGTGAGTTCGAGTCCCGCATCGGGCTCTGTGCCGACAGCTTCGTTTCCTCTGTCCCCCTCTCTCTCTGCCCCCTCTCAAAAATAAACATTAAAAAAAATTAAAAGGCTTTCTTTTTTTTTCATTTGATTTTCACAATAACTCTTTGAAGTAGGCCCTTTCACTTTCTATGTAGCACTGATGAGAAAACTAGGCCTAGGGATGTTGAGTAACTTACATAAGGTCACAGGGCTAGCAAGAATCAAAACCAGGTCTGCGTAACATTAATGCTCTGAATCTTAACCATAAAGTTATACTGTCTCTCCTACAGAAAAGCAGAGGAATAACTGAGCTATTCTAGTATCTTTGGATTTGTTTGCTGGAACTCGAAATTCAAATACATTAGATACATATTGCATGTGAAATGGCCTGGCTCATCCATCTAAATACATTATAATTAAAGCCACTGAAACTGTAAGCAAATAATTTGTTCTCACTCCCCTTTAATTACAGTTCTTTACAGAGACACTACTTAGCCATTTTGTACAAGAAACAATTTCTCAATGAATGAATGCCGTTTTATTCAATATCCTGTTGTTTCTCAACTCCTAGTTGGTCGTGGTGAGACCTATGTAAAATATACTAATCTCCTGAAATCAACACAAAATTCTTGAGATCCTACTTATCTGATTATCTATTCTTTAAAATCTCCTTGGGCGTAAGAGGCAGAAATTGAACATTTTAAAAAAATGTTTATTTGAGAGATAGAGAGACCAGGGGAGGGGCAGAGAGAGAGAGAGAGAGAGAGAGAGGGAGAGAGAGAATCCTGAGCAGGCTGTGCTATCAGCACAGAGCTCGACGCAGGGCTCAAACCCATAAACCACGAGATCATGACCTGAGCTGAAATCAAGAGTCAGACACTTAACTGACTGAGCCACCCAGGCGCCCCAAATCATTTTTATTTAATAGATATTCTTCCATTCTTTTTATTAACATTTATTTATTTTTGAGACAGAAAGAGACAGAGCATGAACGGGGGAGGGGCAGAGAGAGAGGGAGACACAGAATCGGAAGCAGGCTCCAGGCTCTGAGCCATCAGCCCAGAGCCCGACGCGGGGCTCGAACTCACGGACCGCGAGATCGTGACCTGAGCTGAAGTCGGAGGCTTAACCGACTGAGCCACCCAGGCGCCCCAATATTCTTCCATTCTTATCAAAAATTTCAGCTTTAGGATTTCAGAGTCCAACCCAAATTTCTCTTATGGTCACACCATTTATTTTCTATCAGATCAGTTTCAATCCTAAATTAGTTGTTCTTGATTTTTCTCTTTTCCTATTCTCTCTTTTCTCCCTCAGTAATTTCTTCTTTTTTTTTTTGCTTTTAATGTTTATTGTTTATTTATTTTTGAGAGAAAGAGAGAGAGAGAGACAGAATGCAAATGGGAAAGGGGCAGAGAGAGAGGGAAACACATAATCTGAAGCAGGCTCCAGGCTCTGAGCTGTCAGCACAGAGCCCAACACGGGGCTTGAACTCACAAATTGTGAGATCGTGACCTGAGCCCAAGTCAGAGGCTTAACCGACTGAACCACCCAGGCACCCCATCTCCCTCAGTAATTTCATCCATTCCTGTACCTCCAACAATCTCTGCTAGATAGAAAACTACCACATCAGAGGTGCCTGGGTGGCTCAGTCGGTTAAGCCTCTGATTTGGGCTCACGGTTTGTGATCTCACAGTTTGTAAGTTCGAGCCCCGTGTTAGGCTCTGTGCTGACAGCTCAGAGCCTGGAGCCAGCTTCAGATTATGTGTCTCCCTCTCTCTCTGACCCTCCCCTGTTCATGCTCTGTCTCTCCCTGTCTCAAAAATAAATAAACATTAAAAAAAAAAACCTACCACATCAATCGTATTTGTTCAATAAATATTAACTTCTTGCTGTGTGCTACGATGTGTATTGCACTGGTCCAGTCAGACATCTATCCTAAACGCCAGTCCAGATATCTGTGGAACATTTTTTCGACAGGATGACGTGAAGTGATACCCCTGTAGAAGTTGATCCGTGTAAAGAACGTACCTTGGCTTCTCTGTACTCCACTCTCGGCGTGACCTCTCTGACCCTCCTTATCCTTGCATTAGAGATACCCACAGTCTCTGGAATTCTCTGCACTCAATCTGTAAATCTTCTTTACCTCAGTCCAACTTAGAGCCTTGGTAGAAGTAACTAGTGTTACCACCCCAAGGTCAATAAAACCTAAACCGATGTTGTCACCTTCTTCACCAAACCCCACTGCGTTCTTAATTTCCTTCAGTATTCTATTTGGTAGAAGCACTATTTGTCTGAAATTTCCCTAGACCTCCTGATCGCCCTGATGCAATCCATCCCCATTTAGTAACTAAGATAATGTTAAACGCAAAGCAAATCATGTTATTCCCCTGCTTAAAACCAGCCCTTAACTTCCCTTTGCTCTAAGAATATACTTCAAATTCCTTACCGGGGCTTAGAAGAACCCCTGAGTGATCTGGCCTCTACCCACATATCTACTCTCATCTTATGCCACTCCTCTTGCTGTGCTCCAGCCACACTGGCCTCTTTTCAATTCCTGGAAAATGCAAAACTCTTGCTGTGAGGTTTTAGCAAAAGCTCTTCCTTCTGCTCTTGTCATGGTCTCTTTCTTATCCTTTGAATCTTGGTTTGAAGCTATTTCCCTTCTCCAACCTGGCCTCCAACCATTATTCTTTGTCACGGCTCCATTTGTTTCCTCATGGCATGTATCCCAAATTATAACGTTATATATACATTTTTATTATTTGAAAAAATTTTTTAATGTTTTTAAATTTAGTTTTGAGAGACAGAGAGACAGAGTGTGAGCAGGGGAGGGGCAGAGAGAGACAGAAATATAGAATCTGAAGCAAGCTCCAGGCTCTGAGCTGTCAGCACAGAACCCAACCTGGGGCTTGAACTCATGAAGGGGAAGATCATGACCTCAGTCGAAGTCGGCCACTTAACCAACTGAGCCACCCAGGTGCCCCAATAATGTTACATATTTTTAGAATATACCTATTTGTGGTCTGACTTCTCTACCTGGACTGGAGGCTCCATGAAGGCAGGGACCATGTCTGCTTAGTTCATCAATGCATGTCCTGCATTTAGCAGAGTGCCTGGTATATAGTAAGTGCTCATAACTGGTAACTGATATAATTTCTAGTGAACTCCCTTTCTCATTCTGTAAAATGGCTGCTTCAGATTCTCTTTAAACTACCTTCTCTAATCTCCACCTCTTTTTCTTTGTTTATTTATTTATTTTGAGGGAGGGAGGGAGGGAGAGGGAGAGAGAGAGAGAGAGAGAGAGAGAGAATGAGAATCCTGAGCAGGCTTCACACTCAGAGCATAGCCCCACAAGGAGCTCCATCCCATTACCCTGGGATCATGACAAGAGCTGAAATCGAGAGTTGGATGCTTAACCGACAAGCCACTCAGGTGCCCCTCTAATCTCCACCTCCTTAAAATCTGACCACAAATTGCCATCCTAGTCTCACTTCCTTAATGAGAAAAATTCTCATAATTTCCTTAAATGCCCTACATTTGAGTGCCCCTGGAACACTCAACTATCACACCTTCCGTCCATTGTTCATGCTATTTCTCTGCCAGAAATACCTACTCTCTACCCACTTCCCAGCCTTTGTTATCATATTGCCAGTGCAAATGGCACATTTCCTCTTCCGCTTTTCCTAATAGCCTATAATAACCCACTCCCTTGTAAGCATTCTCAAAGCCTTTCACAATATTTTTACATAAAAGTTCCCACATTTGGGGCACCTGGGTGGCTCAGTCAGTTAAGCCTCTGACTCTTGATTTCGACTCAGGTCATGATCTCATGGTTTGTGAGTTGGGACTCCATATCGGGCTCTGTGCTGACAGTGAGGGAGTCTGCTTGGGATTCTTTCTCCTTCTCTCCCTGCCCCTCTCCCGTGCATGTGTGCACACATGTGTGTTCTTTCTCTCTCTCTTTAAGACTTAAAAAAATATTTTTAAAAAGATAAAAATAAAGAAGTTTCCACATTTTATCTGTTGCTTGTGTGGGTCTCTTACCATGGAGAGTGAATTCTTTAGAGATAAAGGATTTATTTCTTCTTTCTTATTTTTTAAAGTCATCTCTACACCCAACGTGGAGCTCAAACTCATGACCCTGAGACAAAGAATCACATGTTCCATTGAGCGAGCCAGCCAGGTGCCCCTGTTTTCTTTAAATCCTCACCGTCTAGCACAGCTTTTGATGCATGGTATACAGTCAATATATAGTAATCAAATTAATAAAGCCAGAACAGAACACCTCTAAAAGAAATTCAAAGCTTGTCCCAGAAACTAGAAAAAAGACACTTGATGGTATTCTGAGAAAAGGCAGGTGGTATGTTCTTCTCTTCAAAAGCCACAGAAATCTTCAAGAAGACTCTCTTTGGATATTCTTCCCATATGGAAAAAACAGAGAAATCCAGGAATGAAGTGAAAATTGGGTGAAATCAGGGCTCCTTGAGCTGACTGCTAAGTCTTTAAGAAAATTAGTGCTCGTTACTTTTTTTACAAAGTGAATACCACCTCTTTCTTTTCCTCTTTCTTTCTTTCTTTTTAAAAAAGATTTTAAGTAATCTCTACAGCCAATGTAGGGCTCGAATCCACAACCCTGAGATCAAGAGTCACATGCTCCACTGACTGAGCCAGTCAGGTGCCCCAATATTATCTCTTTCTAACACTGCCTGGCACATAGCAAATGCTCAATAAATGTTAGCTATTGGAGTAATAGCAATATTAGCATTATCATCACCATCATCAAGTAGATAACCACAGGGTGTTAGACACTTCCTTTAATTTTCAATAATGAATTAAAGATGCATTATTTTTCTGATAAAGACATTAAGACTTAGAAGAGTGAAGTCGTTTGACCGAAGCTTCAGACTCAGGATTGAAATTATGACTGAAATCTGAATGTTTTTAATTCCGCTATGTTAATGGCAGGAGAAACAGCTTCCTGTTTAGTTACTTAGAATAACAATTCCCAAGACTAATATTATTATTCATACTTAACTCGATTCCTTGGACATCAGCCACTTTTTTTTTTTTCCAGATTAGGCCTTCCAATGCTAAAATAAAAGTCATAATGGGCTAAAACCAAATACAGATGGGCAGACATTTTGGACCTAAAAACCCAACAGTTTTAAAATTCCACTTCTGGTATTTATCCAAAGAAAACAAAAACACAAATTAAAAACAATATATGCACCCCTATGTTCATTGCAGCATTATTTATAATAGCCAAGATATAAAAGCAACCTAACTGTCCATCAATAGATGAATGGATAAAAATGATGTGGTATGTATATATACAACGGACTGTTCCTCAGTCATAAAAAAAGAATGAAATCTTGCCATCTGTGACAACATGGATGGACCCAGAGGATACTATGCCAAGTGAAATGAGTGAGACAGAGAGAGACCAATACCATCTGATTTCATTTATACGTGGAATCTAAAACCCAAACCAAACCAACAAAACAACAGAGACGGACCCACAAATACAGAGAACAAACTCGTGATTGCCAGAGGGGAGGTGGGATGGGGAGGTGGGTGATATAGGTACAGGAGATTAAGAGGTACAAACTTCCAGTTATACAAGAAACAAGCCAAAGGATGTAAAGTACAGTGTAGGAAATATAGTAAAGAATATTGTGATAACTGTAGAGTGACAGGCAGTAACTACACTTTCATGTGAGCATTTTGTAATATATATAAATGCTGAATCACTATGTTGAATACTGGAAACTAATATAATATTGTATCTCAACTATACTTCGTTAAAGAAAAAGAAAACCCGGGGCGCCTGGGTGGCTCAGTCGGTTAAACGTCCGACTGCAGCTCAGGTCACGATCTCGCCGTCCGGGAGTTCGAGCCCCGCATCAGGCTCTGGGCTGATGGCTCAGAGCCTGGAGCCTGCTTCCGATTCGGTGTCTCCCTCTCTCTCTGCCCCTCCCCCGTTCATGCTCTGTCTCTCTCTGTCTCAAAAATAAATAAAAAACGTTAAAAAAAATTAAAAAAAAAGAAAAAGAAAACCCTAATGGCCACACCTGGTAACAATTAACCTTGCAACCTATAAGAGACTCTTAAATACGGAGAACAAACTGAGGGTTGCTGAAGGGGAGGTGGGTTGGGGGATGGGCTACATGGGGGATGGGCATTAAGGAGGACTTGTTGGGATGAGCACCGGGTGTTATATGTAAGTGATGAATCACTAACTTCTTCTACACCTGAAACCAGTTTTACCATATATGTTAACTAACTAGAATTGAAATAAAAATTTGAAAAGAAGTGTTTGCAAATGTACGTGTAGAAAACAACAACAATTAGCCTTATTTACAATACAGAACCTCCTCCGGTGCCTGGGTGGTTCAGTTGGCTAAGCATCTGACTTCACTTTAGGTCATGATCTCGCCAGTCCTGAGTTCCAGACCTGCCTCCGGCTCTGTGCTGACAGCTCGAAGCCTGGAGCCTGCTTCGGATTCTGTCTTCCTCTCTCTCTGCCCCTCCCCCACTCACATTCTGTCTCTGTCTCTCTCTCAAAAATAAATAAACATTAAAAAAAAAAAACAAAAAAACCCAGGGGCGCCTGGGTGGCTCGGTCGGTTAAGCGTCCGACTTCAGCTCAGGTCACGATCTCGCGGTCTGGGAGTTCGAGCCCCGCGTCGGGCTCTGGGCTGACGGCTCAGAGCCTGGAGCCTGCTTCCGATTCTGTGTCTCCCTCTCTCTCTGCCCCTCCGCCGTTCATGCTCTGTCTCTCTCTGTCTCAAAAATAAATAAACGTTAAAAAAAATTTTTTTTTAAAAACAAAACAAAACAAAAAGACCCCCAAAAAACCCAAAAACAATACAGAGCCTCAGGCTCATACGCTATCCCTTGAGGCTTGAAGAAATCAGATTGCTAAAGACAGCCTTTTTCTAGAGGTTCATTTCTTATCCGGTACTCATGCCCTTCTACCCTCCTTATTTTCTACAAACTGTTCATTTTCTAAAAACTCAGAGGATAAAGCTCGGAAACGGGTCCAGAAGATGGGAAAAAGTGAGAAGTGCTATTGTTGACATTATCCCAATATTCCCAGAAACCCAGGTCAGGCCAGGACATTTTTGGTGCCCTAATTATTCTACTCTGTCCAAAACTGGATCAGGTTTTTGACAGTCTGACTTCCTTTTGATGAGAGAAAACCCCAGAGATGGGCCAGATTCCTGCCAGGAAGCCCTACATTTCACTTGGCTAATATTCTTTCATAAAGAACCGAATCAAAGTCCTCTCTTTTGTGACATAATGTTAACATTTTTCTCCGTGATCCTCACATTGGAACTACCTTTGTCACAGCATTTGTCATTGTATTACTTTTTAAATGTTTACTTGCATTTTTGAGAAAGACAAAGAGAGAGAGACAGAGAGAATATAAGCAGGTGAGGGGCAGAGAGAGAGGGAGACACAGAATCTGAAGCAGGCTCCAGGCTCTAAGCTGTCAGTACAGAGCCTGACATTGGACTCAAACTCACAGCAGGGAGATCATGACTTGAGCCGAAGTAGGACACTTAACCAATTGAACCACCCAGGCGCCCCTGTATTAAAAATGTTTGATTACCTGTTGCTCCCCTTCATCTTGCTATGAGGAAATAGAAATTTATCTCTATTCTCCCTCTAACAGTAGCAATTACAAAGTGGTTGATACATTGGAGATGATCAAGAAATGATAGCTAAACAAATTGATGCACAGGGGATGCCTGGATGGCTCAGTCAGTTAAGCGTCCACTCTTGATTTTAGCTCAGGTCACAATCTTACGGTTTGTGAGTTCCAGCCCGGAGTCAGGCTCTATGCTGACCGCAGGGAGCCTGCTTGGGATCCTCTCTCTCCCCCTCACTCTCTCTCACAAAATAAATAAACATTAAAAAAATGCACAGTTGCAGAGGATATACTTTTGCATTATTTGGACCTGTATCTTTGTATCATACTACATGATTAACTAGATGATAAACTTCAGTTTGCTCTATTCATCCTTATATCTTCCACAGCATCAGTTTTCAAGAAATATATGTTTTTTTAATTTAATTAGAAAAAAATTTTTAATGTTTATTTTTGAGAGAGAGAGAGAATGCACGTGTGTGAGCGAGTGGGGGAAGGGCAGAGAGAGGAAGGGAGAGACAGTCCCAAGCAGGCTTTGCACTGTCAGTGTGGAGTCCGAGGCGGGGCTCAATTTCAGGAACCGTGAGATCATGACCTGAGCCAAAGTCAGGAATTGGATGCTTCACAGACTGAGCCACCCAGGTGCCCTCGGCAGGGCAGAGGTTTAAATCAAGCCCTGGCTCTTCTAGATTCTCACCTAGCTGTGAGACGTAGACAAGTTATTCCAACTGCATAGCATAAACCTTTATTTTCCCATCTCTAAAATAGGGATGATGAAAATAGTACTTACTGTAGCTACCCAACGAAGACTAAGTAAGGTCATGCAATAAAGCACAGAGCACATAGTGATTATTCAGTGAATGTTAGTTCTTGTTATTATTAGTGTTATCAGAAGATGGTGTGAGGAGATCTGCCTGATAGGATGAACACATGGTTCACATCGGGGGCCTGAAGGCTGGAGTGCAGTAAGTGAGGTGGGGCAAATTGATAGAGACTGTGGTATTTGTATTTATTTTCAAAAGGTACGTGGAGATTTAGAGGGAAGAGAAGATCTCCAACTCCAAGAAGGAAAGGAATTAACTGTGGGATTTTTGAGATCAAACATAACAGGTAGGTGGCAATAAAAACACAGAAGGAAACTGCAGATAGGCAAATTGTTGAGTAAAAAAAGATAGGAAATGAGCACTAGTTGGATGATGATAGCTGTATTGATTCTAGATTCTAGCTGTATTGAGAACACTTCTCTTTTCTAAATTGGATTTGTATATGGGTAATAAACCTTAATTTTAGGGGCGCCTGGCTGGCTCAGTCGGTAGATCATACAACTCTTGGTCTCAGGGCTGTAAATTCGAGCTTTGTGTTGGATGTAGAGATGGCATAAAAATAAACTCTTGGGTCGCCTAGGTGGCTCAGTCAATTAAGCATCTGACTCTTGATTTGGCTCAGGTCATGATCTCACGGGTGTGGGATTGAGTCCCATGTCAGGCTCTGTGCTGACAATGTGGAGCCTGTTTGAGATTCTCTCTTTCCCTCTGTCTTTGCCTCTCCCCTGCGCACGCACATACGTGCACTCTCTGTCTCTCTCAAAATAAATAAATATTTAAAAATAAATTGACAAATCTTTAAAAAGCAAACAAAACAAACTCTTAATTTTATTTACTCATGTATTTGCTCATTCACGCATTCATTTATTTAACAAAATGTACACACCAGAGACAATAAGAGTGCCTACCATATAGAGTTGTCATGAATTAAATGGATTAATTCCTGTAAAGCACAGTTCATGAAGTTGCTTTTGCACATCCTATTAGGGAATTAGATCTGAGCTTCTAAGAGTTGTTTTCAACCTGTTTATATTAAGGCTCACTAGTTAACTGGCAACCCAGAGCTGTTGTATTCCATGTTCTTGTTAGAAATATAGTCTAGAACTCACTGCCATTCCATACTTTTCAAAAGCTTAGCTGGGAAAAATAACCTTTGTGGAGAATATACAACAAGTTTATCCATTTACCATTTTGAGGACTTTTTGAGGTCTTGGATCTCTTTGAAATTTAATGAAAGCAGGAGTTCTCAATCCAAAAAGTCTTAAAAATCAATGAGCTTTTGTTTATGTGGGTTATATCTACCAATAATTACTATATTAGAAATTAAAATAAAGAAATAATTATTTTATTTTAAAATAAGAATAAACGAATTGCTTGTTGACAGAAATAACATATTTTTAGGAAATGTAGCTATATTTTCCAAAACAACAAAAAAATGTAATAAAAACAGTGTCAATGTTTTACATTTTTACCAAGTTCTTTAATGTCTGCTTTAGCTAGATTTTCATATGTGCCTCCACATTCAGTCTGTTGCAATATGTTGTTTTTAGCTGAGGTATATGAAGAAAATATGGCCTCATATAGATATGCATTTGGAAAAGGAGGAATTATTTTAATAGATTTTTCAGAAAATTGTGGTTATTCTTTGATACTACATGGAAACTTAAGAAGTGGTAATTTCTTTTTATTTAATGTTTATTTATTAATTTGGAGAGAGTGCAGTCGGGGAGGGGCAGAAAGAGGGGGAGAGAGAGAATCCCAAGCAGGCTCTGTGCTGTCAGCCCAGGGCCCCACGTGGGGCTCCATCTTACAAACTGTGAGACCAAGACCTGAGCTGAAACCAAGAGTCAGACATTCAACTGACTAAGCCACCCACGTGCCCCAACAGGTGGTAATTTCTCGAAGTTTAGTGGCAGTGTAGAATCTGAAACCATCATATCAATGAGCTTTTTGGTTTTTTTGTTTCATTAAAATCCACTGGTCTTTCTTGTTCTTTGAATGGATCTTTTACACCTTAATTGGTCATTTGAAAATATTAGTTCACTGGGTTATGAAGAGCTTCCAAATGCTGACACATTTCATTATACAATATTTTAATTAATTAATTTATTTATTTGCTTGTTTATTTATTTATTTTTATTAAAGTTTATTTATATTTATTTTGAGAGAGAGATAGAAAGCAAACGGGGGAGGCGCAGAGAGAGAGGAACTCAGAATCCCAAGCAGGCTGTGCACTGTCAGCTCAGAGCCTGATGCAGGGCTCCAACTCACTACCCGTGAGATCATGACCTGATCCGAAGTCAAGAGCTGGACGCTTAACCAACTGAGCCACCCAGGTGCTCCTATTTTTTTTAAGATTCTATTTTTAAGTAATCTGCACACCTAATGTGGGGCTCGAACTCATGACGCCAAGATCAAGAGTCACATGCTTTACCAACTGAGCCAGCTAGGCTCCCCTTCATTATACAATATTTTTTTAAAGTTTTTATTCATTTTTTTAAGTTTATTTATTTTTGAGCGACAGCACGAGTAAAGAAGGGGCAGAGAGAGGGAAGGAGAGTGAGACTCCCAGGAAGGCTCCATACTGTCAGTGCAGAGCCCGAAGCGGACCTCCAACTCACGAACTGTGAGATCGTGACCTGAGCCAAAATCAAAAGTCGGATGCCTAACTGACTGAGCCACTCAGGGGCCCCTAAGTTTTTATTTATTTTGAGAAAGAGAGAGAGACAGAGTAAAGGAGGTGCAGACAGAGAGATACAGAGAATCAATCCCAAGCAAGCCCCACACTGTCAGCACAGAGCCCAACATGGGGCTCGAACCCACAGACTGCGAGATCATGACCTGAGAAAATTGAGAGTCAGAGGCTTCACTGATGGAGCCACGCAGGTGCCCCACACAATATTTTAAAAACAAATGTATCATCATCAGAAAAATCTTTTAAGTACGGGGAAGCTGTTGAGCTCATGGTGGTCGAAATAAGTTTTCTAAAATTCTAATCTTGGTTTGAAAATTCAAATTTTATCATTGGCAGGAAAGGCTGTCAATGATTTTTCGGGAAGTTCAGGCTCACTTTGTTCGCTTCTGAGAAAATTTCAGCCAAGTGTCCAAGTCTGCACAGCCGTAGTTTGTTAGTCATTGTCTCAAGTAAAAATGGTAGTCAATGGGAAAAGCAGCTACCTCGGGTCACGACCCAATGAATCACTTAACTATTTTCCCTCCAGACCAGCCATCAGTTGCTCTTACACATGCAGCGCAAGTGCCTCATAAATCCTTCCCATTCGTCATACAGACCAGTTAAAGGCACAGTTCCTGAAGGGTCAAGACTGAATAAAATTAATAAGTTTCACTGCTTCATAGAGGATATTCTTAAGTAAAACAGCATCCTTTTTTTTAAAAATTGCAAGTAGATGGCAGTAAAGAATACAATGAGTCCTAGTATGGTTTGGTGCCACCACTTGATTTGTGTTAAAGCATTTGCAATTTTTTTTAAGTTTATTTATTTATTTCGAGGGTGGGGTGAGGGGCAGAGAGAGAAAGAGAGAGATGCACAGCCTGACAGGGGACTCCATCGCACCGTTCAGGAGATCACGACCTGAGATACCAAGAGTCAGATGCTTAACTGAATGAGCCAGCCAGGTGCCAGGCATTTGCAATTTTACCCACCATTTGTGCAAATGGCAACATCTTGGTGTTAATATGCATATAAACCATTCTCCCCTACCCCAAAGATTCCCAGATCACACTTTGAATATTACTGTTCCAAAGGTTTTCTACCCAAAGTATTTTCTGAAGATCAGCAGTGGCGTCAGAAGGGCAGACTCTCAGGCCTAACCCCAGTTATACTGAATCAATATCTGCATTTTAACAAAATCCTTAGGTGTTTGGTATCGTATTAACTTTGCACATTAGAATCACCTCATGACAGGGCACCTGGGTGGCTCAGTCAGTTAAGTGTCCGACTTCAGCTCAGGTCATGATCCCACGGTTCGTGGGTTTGAGCCCTGCGTCGGGGTCTGTGCTGACAGCTCAGAGCCTGGGGCCTGCTTCAAATTCTGTGTCTTCCTCTCTCTCTGCCCCTCCCTGCTTGCACTCTGTCTCTGTCTCTCTCTTTCTCAAAAATAAATAAACATTAAAAAATTAAAAAAAAAATAGAACTACCTTGTGAACTTTTAAAACATTGCCATATCCAGGCTCCCCAAGACTGACTAAATCAGGATGTCTGGAGACCCTGGCATTGGTATTTTTTAAAAGCTCCTCAGGTTATTCTAATGTGTGGTTAAATTTGAGGACTACTGCTCTAGACTTTCCCCTCACAGAAAAATACATCTACTCATGGACACATTTTCCCCCTGTTTAAAAAAGACTTTCTTTGGGCGCCTGCGTGGCTCAGTTGGTTAAGTGTCCAACTTCCGCTCAGGTCATGATCTCACCAGTTTGCAAGTTCAAGCCCTGCATTGGGCTCTGTGCTGACAGCTCAGAGCCTACAGCCTGCTTCCAATTCTGTGTCTCCCTTTCTCACTTTCTGCCCCTTCCCCGCTCATGCTCTGTCTCTAAGAAGTAATAATTAAATGTTAAAAAAATTTTTAAAAAAAGACTTTTTTTTTTAGAGCAGTTTTAGGTTCAAAGGAAAATTGAGAGGAGGGTACAGAGGTTTCCCATATACTTCCTGCCCCCACACACGTAGCTTCTCCCATTATCAACATCCCCACCACAGTGGTACATATGTTGCAATTGAATCCACACTGACACATCATAAACCTTCAAAGTGACACAGTATTTTTGTATACAATTCTAGAGAATTTAGAATACCTTAAATGTTGCTCATGAACCCCAGTTCAAGAACTTTTACACTAATCCTTTAAACAAAAGAAGCGTTGATCTAATAAAACCAGAAGAGAGTTGCTTATCTTCTGGGCAGCAGAATAAAAATAAAATAATAATAATAATAATAATAATAATAATGTAGTAATTAATACAATAATTATTAAATTATTAAATTATTATACTAATAATTAAAATTATATTATTTGCTTTTACTGAATGGCATATGGCTGTAATGTTTTCGGCTTTTATTAGAGGCACTGTAAGAAACAGCCCTTCAAAATTGATCTCCATGCTTACCATAAGGAGGATGCTGTTGAAGGTGACATTGCTCACAAGATTTGCAATCAGAGAAGACACAGGAAAAATTGATGTCAAGCCTTATCTTCAGGAAAAGTAGTGATTTTCCTAAAAACAAGGCTGCTTTTGCCTGTGAACACTGCCAGTACTGTTGTAACTGATCACATTTTCATCTTTTTGTTAGTTGCCAAGGAGCTTAAAGTAAAAGTTGTTTTTGACCTTATTAGCAAGCACATAGAACTTCATGGTATGCATGTTTTTGTAATTCCCTCATTCTTGGCTCTATTTTACTTGCCTCCCCTTATATGCCCTTTGCTTCACCTTTCTTATATATACTTTACATATATACATATATATATGTATATATGTATATATTTAAGTTTATGTATTTATTTTGAGAGAAAGAGAGATCGTGAGCAGGGGAGGGGCAGAGAGGGAGAGAGAATCCCAAACAGGCTCCATGCTGCTAGTGCGGAGCCTGACATGGGGCTCGAACCCACAAACCATAAGATCGAGACATGAGCTGAAATCAACAGTTGGAGGCTTAACTGACTGAGCTACCCAGGTGCCCCTTATATATAATATATTTTGTCTTGCTCTTTGCTTTCACAACTTTCTAAGCCACCTTAAGTTCTCTTTGCAATAAGACAAACTATAGATGAATGAATTAATGAGTTCAATTATAAAATAAGGTGATTCCATAAAGCCCCATCCTGGAATCTCCATTAAAGACAGAGCTAGTCATTTTTCTTAGATGGGCTTTTAGATCAGATACTCTACATGTATTTAATAGTCATGAAATAAATATTTATTATCTACTTTCTGTCAGGCTCTAGGCTGGGCAACTCATCAAGAAGTAAAGGAGCCCACTTTTCTTTTTTGCCCTAGAAAACAAGATGTTTATTCTGCCCTGTAAGCACCCGCTTTTCTTTCTTTCTTTTTAGTGTTTATTTATTTTTGAGAGACAGAGACAGAACACAAGCAGAGGAGGACAGAGAGAGGGAGATACACAATCTGAAGCAGGCTCCAGGCTCTGAGCTGTCAGCACAGAGCCTGACGCAGGGCTTTAACTCACGAACCGTGAGATCATGACCTGAGCCAACATCAGACGCTTAACCGACTGAGCCACCCAGGCGCCCCAGCTTTTCTTTTGTAATAGAAAAGCTAAATAGAAGGGAGGGAGTAGACAAGTCTTCCAAGTGAGAATAGAAAAAAGTTATTGATGATTTAAAAATCTTTATATTCTTTGACCTGGTAATTCTGCTTCTGAAAATTATCCTATGAAAATAATTCAACAGAAGAATAAAAAAGTATATATGTGAAGGCGGATTATCTTTATCATAGTGAAAAATAGGTTTTTAAGCAAGGGTGTCAGATGGGCAATAGTAACATCTACTTCTTAGAAAGGTGTGATAATTAAATAAGAAAATGCATGCAAACTACTTGGTGTAGTGCAAGGCAAAAAATAAATGCTTAATAAAAGATGCCTGGCATATATAGTCAACTAATATTTGACAAGGTGTCAAGAATACACCATGAAGGAAGAATAGTCACTTCAATAAATAGTGTTGGGAAAACTGGATATTCATATGGAAAAGAATAAAACTGGACCCCTATCTCATGCCAGTTGCAAAAATTAATTTGAAATGGATTAAGGACTCCAAATGTAAGACCTGGCACCATATAGTTCCCAGAAGAAAACATAGGGAAAGATGTCCTTGACATTGGTCTTGACAATGATTTTTTGGATATGACACTAAAAGCACAAACAACAAAAGCAAAAGTAAACCAGTAGGATGACATTGAACTAAAAAGCTTCTGCACAGCAAAAGGAACAGTCAATAAAATAAAGAGGCAACCTATGGAATGGGAGAAAATATTTGCAAATCATATGTAAGATAAAGGGTTAATGCCCAAAATATATAAGGAAGACATAAAATTCAGTAGCAAAAAACCCCCAAATAATCTGATTTATAAATGGGCAGAGAACAGGAATAGACATTTTACCAAAGAAGACATGCAAATGGCAAAAAAAAAACACCCCAAAAAACAAAAAACAAAAAACCATGAAAATATGCTTAGGTATAAAAAATATATTTTAGTTTTAAGTTATCTCTATGCCCAACATGGGGCTCAGATTCATGACACCAGGATCAAGAGTTGCATGCTCCTGATGTCTGGTTGGCTCATTTGGAGGAGCATATGACTCTTGATCTTGGGGTCATGAGTTCAAGCCCCACATTGGGTTTAGAGATTACTTAAATGCATAAAACTTAAAAAAAAAAAAGATCAGAAAAAAAACTGTCACATACTGTACTGACTGAGTCAGCTAGGAGCCCTAAAAAGATGCTTAATTTTACTAATCATCAGGGAAATGTAAATCAAAACCATAATGAGGTATCACCTCACACTTGTTAGAATGATTCTTCCTAAAAAGAAAAGATGTAGGAAATGCTGTCGACAATGTGAGGAAAATGGAACCCTTGTGCACTGCTGGTGGGAATGTAAACTGGTCATGGCCACTGTGGAAAACAGCATGAAGGTTCTTCAAAAAATTAAAAATAGAACTACCATATGATCCAGGAATCCCACTTCTGGATATTTATCCCGAGGAAATGAAATTGCTATCTTGTAGAGCTATTTGTGCATTTCAGCATTATTTACAACAGTCAAGACATTGAAACCACCTAAATATCCATTGACGGATAAATGGATAAAGAAAATGTGAGATTATAGATATAGATATAGATATAGATATAGATATGGAATATTATTTGGCCATAGAAAGAGAAGGAATTCCCATCATTGGTGACAACATGGAAACTTAGGACATTACGGTATGTGAAATAAGTTAAACAGAGAAATGCAAATACTGTATGGTCCCACTTACATGTGGAATCTAAAAAAGCTGAACTCAAAAACAGAGAGTAGATTGGTGGTAGCTGGAGGGGGGGGCGGGGGGCGGGAATGGGTGAAGGTGGTCATAGGGCATAAACTTCTAGTTATAAGAGGAATAAGTCCTGAGAATCTAAGGTAATTGTATAACTAGAATGGCATAAACTTCTAGTTATAAGAGGAATAAGTCCTGAGAATCTAAGGTAATTGTATAATTACAATACTGTCATGTATACTCGAAAGTTAAGAAGAGACTAAATCGTAATTGTTCTTACCACCACCACCACCACCACAACAAAATGGCAATTATGTGAAGCGGGGGGGGGGGGGGGAAGGGGTTAACTAACTTTATTGTGGTGAACATCTAACAATATATGTGTATATCAAATCATCGCAGTGTACCTTAAACTTACATAATGTTATATGCCAATTGTATTTCAATAAGGATGGAGGAAAAAGGTGGCTGGTCTTATGCTAGCAAGCGATCCACACCTCTGGAATGCTGATCTCCCCCTCTCTCCCAATCCTTCACACTCACACTTTAACAGACACTGTACATTTACAGAGCTGCCTCAGGGAAGGCAGGAGAGCCATAACCAACCTCTGTTCCCCTGTCCTTCAAGTAGATCCCTGCTACCTCAATTTCCTAACTTTTATATATACACTACCTTAGAAATAGAACCTTAGAAGTTTATATATACATTACCTTAGAAGTAGAAGTAGAATTTTTGATGAATTTCTTAGGGGCGGAAGCTCAGAGAAAGAAAAGAATCAAGAATGACTCAGGCTTTTAGTAACTGAGCGGATGGTAGTGTCATTTACTAAGAAGGGACAAGCTCTGGGAAGGTCAGACTTGGAAGAAAATCAAGACTGATAGAAAAGAAAAGAAGGTCCAGGACCAAGCCTCAGGAAGCAACAGTGTGCTAGATATTTGTCGTGTTTTTTAAATATATCCACAGTGGCGCCTGGTTGGCTCAGTCGGTTACACTTCCGGCTTCGGCTCAGGTCACAATCTCATGGTTGGTGAGTTTGAGTCCTGCATCAAGTTCTCTGCTGTCAGCATAGAGCCCGCTTTGGATCCTCTGTCCCCCTCTTTCTCTGCCCCTCCCCTGCTTCTGCTCTCCCTCTGTCTCTGTCAAAATAAATAAATAAACTTAAAAAAATATATATGTATATATGCACAAAATCTTTGATACTCCTCTCTTCAAGCTTGATCCGTTTCCCTTTGAATGTGGGCTGGACTTAGTGGCTCGCTTTTATTGAACAGAATATAGCAGGAGTGATGGTGTTTGACTTCAGAGACTAGATCATGAAGGACATTACAGCTTCCTCCTTGCTCTCTCTCGATCACTTGAGGAAGCATTTGTGGGAGGTGGCACACAAAACAGCCCTATGGAGAAATTGACTTGAGGAACCTGATAGCCTTCTGCTATCAGCCATATGAATGAGCCCTCTTGTTAGCAGTTCCCACAGCCTTCAGGGAACTATAGCCCTTACTGACATCTTGGTCTCAACTTCACGAGAGACTCTGAGCCAGTTAAGCAACTCACTTTCATATTCCTGACCCTCAGAAACCGTGAAATAATAGATAGTTGGTTTCAGCTACTAAATTTTGGGGCAGTTTGTTGACCAACAAAAAATAGCTAATAAAATACTTTGCCTATATTTCCTCTGTTTTTTACAGCACTCAGGTAAATGGTATTATTTACACCCATTCTACCAAAGAGAGAACTGAGGTTCGGAAATATTAACTGGGAGGATGACGGAATACAGGGCATTCTGGGCTCATCTCATCCCCTGGATACAACTAGGAGGCACCCACATCAGGGTAAATAACCAGAGAATAACCCAAAGACTGGCACAACAGATTCTCTATAGCTGAATGTAGAGAGGAGGCCACAGTGAAGAGGTCAAATAAAAAGTGAAGGAATAAAACGTTAACTGATTTGTCCAAAGACTCTTAGCTAGTGACTTTTGGAACAGATGGTAATTTATGGAACTAGATTTGAACTCACACTAGCAACAACTCTCATGTTGTTTCCTTGCCTTCCATGTGTGTGTGTGTGTGTTCTCTCTTTTCCTTTACCCTCTCTTCTTCTCCTCCATACAACTCTCTCCTTTCTATAATTGCAACTCTCGCTCTGTGGATGACCCCAAATCTGTATATTTCATATAAGTCTCTCCTGAAGTCTCATTTTATGTTTTGATTTTTCTGAGTGTACAAAACTTAACCTGTTCAGGGTGTCTGGGTGACTCAGTCATTTAAGTGTCTGACTCTTGGATTTCAGCTCAGGTCATGATTTCACGTTTCCTGAGATCAAGTCCTGCATCGGGGTCTTGGCTGACAGTGTGGAGCCTACTTGGGATTCTCTCCCTCCCTTTCTCTCTTTGCCCCTTTCCTGCTCACACACACACTCTCTCTCAAAATTAACAAATAAATTAAAAGCAAAACAAAACAAAACTTAACCTGTTCCAAACTGAAGACATTAGTTCCTAATCCAGCATCTCTCAGCCTGTCCAAAATAAAAGGGTTCATCATTCTGACTTCCTCTTTCCTTTTTTTTTTAAAGATTTTATTTTTGGGGTGCATAGGTGGCTCAGTCAGTTAAGTGTCCAACTTCAGCTCAGGTCGTGATCTCACGATTCGTGTGTTCAAGCCCCACATTGGGCTCTGGGCTGTCAGCACAGAGCCCACTTTGAATCTTCTGTCCTCCTCTCTCTCTGCCCCTCCCCTGCTTGCACATGTGCTCTCTCTCAAAAATAAATAAACATTAAAAAAATTGGTGGGGGGGGCACCTGGGTGGCTCAGTCGGTTAAGCATCTGACTTCAGCTCAGGTCATGATCTCACAGCTTGTGAGTTTGAGCTTTGAATCTGGCTCCGTGCTGACAGCTCGGAGCCTGGAGCCTGCTTTGCATTCTGTGTCTCCCTCTCTCTCTGCTCCTCCCCAGCTTACACTCTGTCTCTCTGTCTCCCTCTCAAAAATAAATAAACATAAAAAAATTTTTTTAAATATTTTATTTTTAAGCAATCTCTATACCCAGTGTGGGGCTTGAACCCTCAAGATCAAGAGTCACAAACCAAGCCAGCCAGGTACCCCCCAAAACAAAATCATTAAAAACTATATTAGTGCTATATGTCTATTGCAGAAAATGTGGGCAAGCAACTATTTTTTAAAATTTAAAATTATCTTTTTTTTTTTTAAGATTTTATTTTTTTAAGTAATCTGCACTCAACGTGGGGCTCGAACTCACATCCCTAAGATGAAGAGTTGTATGCTCCACTCACTGGGCCAGCCAGGAGCCCCTTAAAATTATCTTTCAACAACAGTATGAATAACTGTAAATAAGGAACTTGTGAAATGAGTTAGGGAACATCCATACAATGGAACATCATGCACCAATTAAACATTTTCAAAAAGAAGAAGTAAAGTTTAAATTTTATATTATAGATAAAGTCAACTTTCTAAACTATAGGTAATACTTGCAGGGCAATACTCATTTTCCTAGATATAGGCTGAAAAACAAAAGAAATGGATATATTCTCTTCATTGTCCACAGACTTGCTTCTCTTATATTCTTTAGCTTGGAGAATAGCAGGCAGTACCATCCATTCAGTTGCAAAGCCAGAGACCAGAGAGTTATCTTTAACCAGTCTCCACTGCTCACAGCTACAGCCCATAGGCAACTTCTTCCATCGCTTTGTTCTCTTCCCGCTGCTCAACAGATTCCTAGTGCCTCTTGCCCAGACGACCACAATATCATCACAGATCTCCAGGATTTTAGAATCTCCGTCCTCCAACCCATCTTCCACATCGCTGCCATAGATATCAACCCTAGACTCTCGTAATAATAAATAATTTTTCTGCTGTTTGCTTCTAAGACCTACAGGAGAAAGTTTAACCACATAATAGACTCTCAAAATGACATGACTTTACTTATACCTAGTAATACTGTGTTTTTTTTTCTTCTTTGCCTGACAAATTCCATCTCATTGTTTTAAGGTGTCTTCATTTTTGAGAGAGAGTGTGTGAGTTGGGGGAGAGGCAGAGAAAGGGGAGACAGAGGATCCAAAGTGGGCTGTGGTTGACAGCAGTGAGCCAGGATGCGGGGCTCCAACTCACAAACCATGAGATCATGACCTTAGCTGAAATTGGATGCTCAAGCGACTGAGCCACCGAGGCACCCCAATTCCATCCCATTAAAAAACACTTTTTTTAGGGCCACATGGGTGGGTCAGTTGGTTGGGCGTCCAACTTCACCTCAGGTCATGATCTCTCATGGTTTGTGAGTTTGAGCCCCTTGTTGGACTCTTTGCTGTCAACACAGCTTTGGATCCTCTGTCCCCCCCCCCCCTTCGCCCGCCCCTCCCCCACTTGTGCTATCTCTCTCTCTCTCTGTCTCTCTCTAAACAGATAAATAAACATTTTAAAAAAGGGTTTTTTTTTAAATGTTTATTTTTGAGAGGGGGGGGGGCAGAGAGAGAGAGAGAGGGAGAGAGAGAATCCCAAGCAGGCTCTGCACTGTCAGCACAGAACCTGACGTGGAGCTCAAACTCACAAACTGCAAGACCATGACCAGAGCTGAAACCAAGGGTCGGTCACCCAACCGACTGAGCTACCCAGGAGCCCCTCCATCTCATTTTTAAACACAGCTCAAATGTCACTTCCTCTCTGAGTCTGCCAACATTACTGTACCCTTTGTGCTTCCAAAAGCTCTTTGCCCATACTCCTTTTATGACACTTATTATATTATACCACCCAGTTTAACAATGCTTATTATCTAAGAATTATCTTTACCTCCCTTTTTTTTTTTAACTTTTTGCTTCTTTGTTTCTAGAAGGAAGCACAATACTATATGGGAAGTCAGAAACCCATTTTATATTAATCTTAGCAAATGTTTTAATGTACCATTTAAAATATGTATGTTCTTTTTTATTAAAAATTTCTAATGTTTATTTTTGAGAGAGACAGAGACAGAGAGCTAGTGGGGGAGGGGCAGAGAGAGAGAGGGAGACAAAGAATCTGAAACAGGCTCCAGGCTCTGAGCTCTCTCTCAGCACAGACTCCAACTTGGGGCTCAACTCATGAACTATGGGATCATGACCTGAGCCGAAGTAGGAGGCTTAACCGACTGAGCTACCCAGGTGCCTCTCTATGTCCTTTTAAAAAAATGTTTATTTATTTTTGAGAGAGAGAGAGAGAGAGAGAGACAGAGCATGAGCAGGGGAGGAGCAGAGAGAGAGAGAGATACACACAGAATTCAAAGCAGGCTCCAGGCTCTGAGCTATCAGCACAGACCCCAATGCAGGGCTCGAACTCATGAACTGCAAGATCATGACCTGAAGTCAGATGCTTAACCCACTGAGCCACCCAGGCACCCCCATGTTCTTTTTTTAAAAGTAAGCTCTATGCCCAGTGTGGGGCTCAAACTCATAACCCTAAGATCAAGAGTGACACATTCTACCAACTGAGCCAGCCAGGTTCCCCTAAAATATCCATGTTTATATTTGAATTGAGTTGGGGTTGAAAGCAAAGCACAGAAAATGGAAGGAAATCTCTTATCTTTCGCAATTATTTAATTGACTCTGGGATATAGTCATTTTGGGTTTTTTTGTTCGGTTTGTGTGTGCATGTGTGTGTTTTAAAGTAATCTCTAGGGGTGCCTGGGTGGCTCAGTCAGTTAAGAGACTGACTTTGGTTCAAGTCATGATCTTGCAGTTGGTGGGTTCAAGCCCAGTTAAGCATCCAACTCTTGATTTCAGTTCAGGTCATGATCTCACGGTTTGTGAGTTCAAGCTCCACGTTGGGCTCTATATTGAGTGTGGAGCCTGCTTGAGAGTCTCTCTCCCTCCCTTTCTCTCTGCCCCTCCCCATCTCATCCTTTTTCTCTTTCTCTCAAGATAAATAGATAAACTTTAAAAAATATAAATAATCTCTATACCCAACATGGGTTTGAACTCATGACCCTGAGATCAAGAGTCGCATGCTCTTCTGACTGAGCCAGCCAGGAGCTCTGTCATTTAGTTTTATTAAGGCCAAATTGTTTTTTTGTTTTGTTTTGTTTTGTTTCAAAGACCTTATTTTTCAGTAACCTCTAAATTCAACGTGAGGCTCAAACTCACAATACTGAGATTAAGAGTCACATACTCCACCAACTGAGCCAGCCAGGTGCCCCAAGGCAAAATTGTTTTTGAATAGATTTTTTTGAGTAGATATTTAAAATCTATATTTATGACATGGAAAATTTTTTGATAGTTTTTCATCAAAGTGTGGAGTGATGGCACGTCAAAAAAATATCAAGAATTCTATGAGTTAATGTTTAAAAATATATCTTTTTTTTTTTTTTTTTTGGTCTATGGCAGCTAAAGATGATTTCATTTGGCTTTTCAACTATTTATATTTTTGCAAGACGTGTTCTTCTTTTCATATATGTTTATTCTTTGTTTCTCTTTTTTAATAATATGTGCATTCCCTGCTTCCTCTTTCTTTTTTTTTCCCTTTCTCTTTTTTTATTTATTTTTAAAAATTTACACCCAAGTTAGTTAGCATATAGTGCAACAATGATTTCAGGAGTAGATTCCTTAGTGCCCCTTCCCCATTTAGCCCATCTCCTGTCCCACAACCCCTCCAGTAACCCTCTGTTTGTTCTCCATATTTAAGAGTCTCTTATGTTTTGTCCCCCTCCCTGTTTTTATATTATTTTTGCTTCCCTTCCCTTATGTTCATCTGTTTTATATCTTAAAGTCCTTATATGAGTGAAGTCATATGATATTTGTCTTTCTCTGACTAATTTCACTAAGCATAATACCCTCTAGTCCATCCATGTAGTTGCAAACGGCAAGATTTCATTCTTTTTGATTGTTGAGTAATACCCATTGTATATATATACCACATCTTCTTTATCCATTCATCTGTTAATGGACACTTGGGCTCTTTCCATACTTTGGCTATTGTTGATAGTGCTGCTATAAACATTGGGGTGCATGTGATTCTTCAAATCAGCACACCTGTATCCCTTGGATAAATACCTAGTAGTGCAATTGCTGGGTCATAGGGTAAAAATATATCTTTTCCTAAGTTTATTTATTTATTGAGATATATAGAGAGAGACAGAGAGTGTTGGAGGGGCAGAGAGAGAAGGAGAGAGAGAGAGAGAGAATCCCAAGCACAGAGCCTGACATGGGGTTTGATCTCATAAACAGTGAGATCAGTGAGATTGTGACCTGAGCTGAAATCAGGGGTCAGATGCTTAACTGACTGAGCCACCTGGGGCTCCTAAAATTGTATCTTTCTATACCTAGTTGCAGTATAGGTTTTTAGATTATAAAATATGGTTACTGGAGGCACCTGGCTTGATTCTTGATTTCAGCTCAGGTCATGATCTCACAGTTTGTGGGATGGAGCCCTGCGTCGGGCTCTGCGTGCGGAGAGTGTAGAGGCTGCTCGAGATTCTCTCTCTCTCTCTCTGCCCCTCCGGGCTCACTCTCTCTCTCGAAAATAAATAAACTTAAAAAAAAAAAAAAGAAACATGGTTACTGTAGTTTTGTATGCTAGAATTTGTCTGTGTCAGACAGGACTCTATGTTGCAAATGTTAGAAAATCCAACCAGAACTGCCTAAACAAAAATATAAAACAAAACAACAAAAGTTTATTGGTTCACATACCACTCAAAAAGTTTCTTGCTTCTGATAGAGTTTGATCCAGGACTCAAACAATGTCTACTTCCTTGGTGATGATTCCATTTTCAGGCAGGCTCTCTCTTCTTGGTGCCAAGCCAGCTGTTAACAGGTCCTGGAGTTATGTACATCTATCTGGCAGAAAAGATTTCCCTGATAGCTGGAACAACAGTCCCAAAACTTAGGTCTTATTAGCCCTGCATATCCTGTCTTGGGACATATGCCCATTCCTGAACCAATTTGGGCGTTAGGGGAGTTAAGGGGAATATGAGATATGGTATTTGGCATGAGTTGTTATCCAAGAGTTGCATATGCACAGAAAGAGGAAAGTGAAAGGGAAAATATTGGATCAGCCATTATTTTAAAATATGCTTTCCATAGGAGAAATGCCATAGTCATCAACCCCAATATTTATGGAGCTTCTAATTTTAGAAACAGTTTGAAGGTCATTAGACTGATTTTTATTGCTTCTGCTTGCTTGCTACAGGAAATTTATTAAGGAAAAAAAAGACAATCAATAATTGTCTTGATATTTCTTGGTAAAGTGTAAAATTATTTTTCTTTAAAAAAGATTTTGTTCTCATCATTTCCTCCAATCTTTCTGTTTTTTCGTTGTTTGGAATTTTCATTTCTGCCAGCAGGAATTTCATCTTACACAGGTCGAATACTGGGAGTGCTGTTAGTAGATTTCAGGGCAGTATTTTGAGTTCGGTTGGATTGTAGAATAAGGATGGCTTCATCAACTCGGGCATGGAGAGACTCGGGACATTTGAGCATATGAAGAATTTCAGCATCATCCATCTCCAATAATATGCCAGAGTTTTCTCCAGCCGGAGTTGGGTGAACAGATTGAATCAGAGGAACCAGCTTCTCACCCAAGATCTTCTGAGTAATAGCTGACGCTAACACAGATACATTCAATATATCATGACCTTGTCTACAAACAGGGTTAGGCTTCTGGATGGATGATGGTCTTTCTACTTTAAACTTTAGAGGCCTGTGAACACCTGAAACGCCTGCAACTTTTTTGAATCCTTGAGTCAGACATGGTCTTGAGGCAGGAGTGAGAAGGTGAATAGCCAAGGTCTGGGTTGTTGGACTGGTGATCTGATAGGCTGGCTTGACTGCTAGAACTTGCGGTGGTCTGCAGGTGCTAAATGATGATTTAGGTGCTGCTGCTGCTGAGGGGATAACACCGCATATATTGGGATAGATGAGGTTTGGCCCTGACCACAGGCTTGCAGAGCTGTTCACTTCCGTGTTGTCTGAAGGACAATTGGCATGAAGTTACTTGATGTTGCTGCTGCCCGTGAGAGTTGATGATAGCATTACCTCCAATTCCCATAGTCTCCATTTTCTCCATTTAGTGCTTGGTGAGAGCCTGGCGCTCCTCCTTGCTTTGTGCAATGGCCACATGCAGTGGTTTGGTGCTCACAGTTCTTCCATCCATTGCCATGATGGCTCGTTTGCTTCCTCGGGAGATGTAAAGCAAGTGAAGCTGAAGCCTTGGCTGCAGCCAGCCTCTCTAGTGACCTTGGCACTAGTGATTGTGCCAAAGTGGGAGAGTTCTCTTCTTAGCCATTGATTAACAGTAGCATCTTCAACAACTTTCACATAAAGATTAGCACCCTTGCACCTGGTGGGTTTACTGTTTTATTTGCTCAAATTTGTGCTTTAATTCAGATCGTCTCTCTGCTTTGTTCTGTGCCCTACTGGCATAAACTGGTTTCCATTAAGGATTTTTCAGTGTGTGCCTTTGATGGCTTTCTGAGCATTTTCAAAATTCTCAAAAGTTACAAACCCAAAGCCTCTGGAGTGTCCACTTTCATCAGTCATTTGGTGTCAATTTATGTATTATGTTTCAAAACCCTAAAGACTTCACCAAAAAAAAAACCCCATCAGAACTAGAAAATGAATTCAGTAAAGTTGCAGGATACAAAATCAATGTACAAAAATCAGTTGCATTTCTATATATTAATAACACACTATCAGAAAAGAAACTAAGAGGGGCACCTGGGTGGCTCAGTCGGTTAAGCATCCGACTTTGGCTCAGGTCATGATCTTGCAGTTCACAAGTTCAAGCCCCACATCAGGTTCTGTACTGACAGCTCAAAGTTTGAAGCTTGCTTCAGATTCTTTGTGTGTGTCTCTCTCTGCCCCTCCCCTACTTATGTTCTGTCTCTCTCTCAAAAATAAATAAAAACATTTTAAAAATTAAAAAAAAAACAAAAGGAAACTAAGAAAATAATCCCATTTGCGAATGGAATAAAAAGAGTAAAATACTTAGTAATAAATTTAATCAAGAAAGCGAAAGACCTGTACACGGAAAACAATAAAACACTGATAAAAGAAATAAGGAAGGCACAAATAAATGGAAAGATATTCCCTGCCCATGGATAGGAAGAATTAATATACCTAAAATGTCCATATTACCCAATGCAATATACAGATTCAATGCAGTCACTATCAAAATTCCAATGGCATTTTTCACAGAAACAGAACAAACAATCCTAAAATTTGCATGGAACTACAAAAGATCCTGAATAGCCAAAGCAATTTTGAGAAAGAAGAACAAAGGCATCACAGTTCCTGATTTCAAACTATATTACAAAGCTATAGTCATCAAAACACTATGGTATTGGCATAAAAAGACACATAGATCAATGGATCAGAATAGAGAGCATAGAAATAAACCCACACATATATAATAAATCAATTTATGACAGAGGAACCAAGAATATTAAATGGGAAAATGTAGTTCCTTCAATAAATGGTGTTGGAAAAACTGGACAGCCACAGAAAAGAATGAAACTGGACTGCTATCTCACCCTATAGACAAAAATCAACTCAAAATGGATTAAAGACTTGAAAAGTAAGACCTGAAACTATAAAATCCCTAGAAGAGGGATGCCTGGGTGGCTCAGTTGGTTAAGCATCCAACTTTGGCTCAGGTCATGATCTCACAGTTTGTGCGTTCAAGCCCATGTCAGGCTCTGTGCTGACAGCTCAGAGCCTGGGGCCTGCTTTGGAATCTGTGTCTCCCTCTCTGTCTGCCCTTCCCCGTCTTGTGCTCTGTCTCTGTCTTGCAAAAATAAACAATTACAAAAAAATTTTTAAATCCCTAGAAGAAAATGTGGATGGTAAGCCCTTTGACATTAGTCTTTGTGATGATTTTCTGGATTTGACACCAAAAGCAAAGGCAGCAAAAACAAAACTAAACAAGTGGAACTACATCAAACTAAAAAGCTTTTGCATAGCAAAGAAAACCATATGCGAAACAAAAAAGCCATCTATGAAATGGAAGAAAATATTTGCAAGCCATATATCTGATAAAGGGTTAATATTCAAAATATATCAAGAACTCATAAAACTCAATAGCCACAAAACAAAACAAACAGGCAAACAATCCAATAAAAAATAAGCAGAAGTTCTAAATAAACATTTTTCCAAAGAAGACATACGGATAGCCAACAGGTACCTGAAAAGGTGCTCAACATCACTAATCATCCAGGAAACGCCAATCAAAACCACAATGAGATATCACCTCACAACTGTTAGAATGGCTGTTACTGGGGATCCTGGGTGGCTCAGTCAGTTAAGTGTCCGACTTCGGCTCAGGTCATGATCTCACGGTTCATGAGTTTGAGCTTGGCATCGAGGTTTGTGCAGACAGCTCAGAGCCTGGAATGTGCTTCAGATTCTGTCTCCCTCTCTCTCTGCTCCTCCCCTGCTCACGCTGTTTCTCTCTCTCTCAAATATAAATAAACATTAAATAATTAAAAAAATTTTTTTTAATCTTTATTTATTTTTGAGAGAGATAGAGACAGAGCATGAGTAGGGGAGGAACAGAGAGAGAAGGAGACACAGAATCCGAAGCAGGCTCCAGGCTCTGAGCTGTCAGCACAGAGCCCGACGCGGGGCTCAAACCCATGAACCATGAGATCATGACCTGAGCCGAAGTCAGATACTTAACTGACTGAGCCACCCAGGTGCCCCAAACATTAAATACATTTTTAAAAAAACAATGGCTATTACCAAAAAGAAAAGAAATAACAAGTGTTGGTGAGGATGTGAAGAAAAGGGAACCCACATGTGCATTGCTGGTGGGAATGTAAACTGGTGTAGCCACTATGGAAAATAGTGTGGAAGTATGGAAGTTCCTCAAAAAATTAAAAATAGAACTACCATGTGCCAGCAATTCTACTTCTGGGTATTCATCCAGAAGAAAGGAAAACACTAGCTTGAAAAGATATCTGCACCCCCATGTTCACTGCAGCATTACTTACAATAGTCAAGAGATGGAAGCAACCTAAGTGTCCATTATGTATTAATAGATAAAGAAAATGTGACACAGGTGCACGCATGCACACACATGCATACACACACAATGGGATATTATTCAGCCATAAGAAAGGAATCTTGCCATTTGCAGCAATGTGGAAGGACTTTGATGGTATTATGCTAAGTGAAATAAGTCAGAGAAAGACAAATACTGTACGCCCTCATTTATATGTGGAATCTAAAACAAACAAACAAAACAAAACTCATAGATATAAAATAAGTAAGTCCTTATTAGGTTGTGATGTGCAGCATGGTGACTACCGTTAATAATGCTCTACTGTATACCAGAAAGTTGCTAAGAGAGTAGATCACTTAAACATTCTCACCAGAAGAAGGGCGCCCGGGTGGCTGAGTCAGTTGAGCGTCCGACTTCAGCTCAGGTCACGATCCCACGGTCCATGAGTTCGAGCCCCTTGTCGGGCTCTGGGCTGATGGCTCGGAGCCTGGAGCCTGCTTCCGATTCTGTGTCTCCCTCTCTCTCTCTGCCCCTCCCCCGTTCATGCTCTGTCTCTCTCTGTCTCAAAAATAAATAAGTGTTAAAAAAAAATTAAAAAAAAAAAAACATTCTCACCAGAAGAAAAAGAATTGTAAGAATGTGTGATGGTGGATGTTAACTAGAGTTATTGTGATGATCACATTGCAATATAGACATATATTGACTCATGTTGTGCACCTAAAATTAATGTCATATGTCAATTGTATCTCATTTTTTAAAAAGCAGGCAAAATAATATTTCCAGAAATACAATTAAGATCTTCAGGAATTAGGAGTCAGAATATTTGCCCACTTGCCATCCACTCCTTTCACTTAGTGGCTACTCCAAGCTATTTTAGTTTCTGGTCCCATGTTCTAGGTTGAACTTCGATTTCAACCCATTCTTCTGTTCAAACTTACTTCTTTTTTTTCTTTTTACCTTCTTTCTTTCTTTCTTCCTTAGAGAGCACGTGTGAGAAGGGGAGGGGCAGAGAGAGAGAGAGAGGGAAAGAGAGAGACTCTTAAGCAGGCTCTACACTGTCAGCACAGAGCCCAATGCAGGGCTCCATCCCATGAGCTGTGAGATCAGGACCTGAACTGAAATCAAGAGTCCCAGGCTTAATTGACTGAGCCACCCAGGCACCCCAGAGGGGCAGGGGTAGAGAGAATCTTAAGCAGGCTCTATGCTCAGCAGAGAACCAGATGCAGGGCTCAATTCCACCACCCTGGGATCATGACCTGAGCCAAAATCAGGAGTTGGAAGTTCGACCGACTGAGCCACCCAGAACCCTTCCGGAGACATTTTGACTGTCGCAACTGGAGGGGATGTATGTTACTGTTATCTAGTGGGTACAAGCCAAGGATGCTACTAAACATTCTAGAATGTACAGGACGGCCCCCTGAACGAAAGAATTATCCAGTCCAAAATGACAATAGTGCAGAGGTTGAGAAACCCTACAAATAACATCCTGTTATTATTACCTGTTTAAAGTGGCTTTATTTCATTGCCATGTTTATTTCCTTCACAGTACTTACCATAATATGAATTTATCTTATTTCTTTGTGTGTTAATTCTCTGCATGTTCCATTAAAACATGAGCTCCATGATGTCCAGATCCTCATTTGCTTTCATCACTGCTGACTAAATGAATGAATGAATTCCATGAACCTGTAACTACTCAGTTTCCCCAATAATTTAAAATTTTATTTTACAAATTAATCTAATTCATTACCAAAAAAGCATCTACTTTTATTCATTAATTCAACCATTATTTTGTTCTGAGTACCAACTATGTGCCAAGTAAGAAGCTAGATGCTGGATCTATAATAGGGAATAAGACATGGCCCTTGGTCTTAAAGAACTTATAAGTCAAGCACTGGCTGGGGAGGGTTACATATAAGTAAAAAGTCCATTTATAGTTTGGGACTGTGGGGAATTAAGGAGAATATATGGTCTCTGCTCTCAACAGGCTTCATTTCTTCCAAGGGCAGGGCTGTGGAATGAAAGATACAGATGAAATAAACAACTACAGATATCAGAAAAGAACACAAACAAGAAAAGCAAGATCCATACCAGCTATGGAAATCAGAGAAGGCTTTGCGGAAGAGGTGTTATTTGATTTGAGACATATAAAACAGATGAGAGGTTGATAAAATAGAAGGAGGAAATGGAGAAAAGGGGAGAGGGTATTCCAGGCAGAGAGAATAGCATGAGCCAAGGCACAGAAGTGTGTGCGCCAGGAACAAGTAGACGTGCTTGGCTAAAGCACAGGAGACCAGTGAGAGCTAAGGCTGGAAAGGGAATCTGGGTCCAAACTGGGTCAATTGACTATGAATACAAATGACCCAGATCTTGCCCACATTTCCGCTATTTCAGAGCAGCATTTCCTTCATGCACACCGGGAAAGGGAAGCTTAGAGAAATCGGGTGACTCACAAGTCATTAGTAGACCTTTATTGTTTTGACTGTCAGGATTTGGGGGAGGTTCCTGGCTTACCATCCCTCCCAGGACCTTGGTATGATGACACATGTGAAGGGACAGAGCTCCTGATTTATAATAAGGACACTTCCTGTCTCAGTGTATAAACAATGTATTGCCAGATTGAATTTGGCAGGGGGGTAGATAAATAGGCTCGAAAACGAGTATTATTTTTCCTTTAATTCTGAGGTAAGATAGGAATGGGTGTACACTAATGAAGGAAGGATAAGGAAACAGGAGGGGGACCCAATAACGGAAAGAATAGGTCAGTTTGTTTGAGAAACAAGCTATGCTGAAGTATTTATTTGCAAAATTCCAGTTGCCATAGCAATTGGATGCTGTTCTTCCCACTGTTCCTCCTTTTATCCTTTGCACGGCCTTTAAAGAAGTCATTTCCTAGGCGGATGTAGTCCTTGCCGTTTATCTTAAAGATTTGGGGTCATTTCTTACCTCCTGCTTTCCCCTTTCCCTTTTAGCAGTCCAAATCCAGCCACTCATCTGGGAAGAACTGGATGGTACTGGCCATTTCAGGAGCAGGATCTTCAGTACAGAGGAGGTTTACTCAGCCAGATCCTAGTGGAAATGCCCAGCTGCTGCCTTCTGTAGCATCCCAGTGTATAAATAAGTGATAAGTATAGGGACTAAGTAAAATGTGGCATGGCTTGAGAAACACACACACATACACACACACACACAACTTACAGGTTATAGACACTGTAGTCAAAACTCTCTAAAACCCAAGGGTGCCTGGGTGGTTCAGTTGGTTAAGCGTCTGACTTCTGCTCAGGTCGAGCCCCACATTGGGCTCTGTGCTGACAGCTCAGAGCCTGGAGCCTGCTTCAGATTCTGCATCTCCCTCTCTCTCTGCCCTTCCCCCTCTCGTGCTCTGTTTCTGTCTCTCTCTCAAAAATAAATAAACATTAAAAAAAATTTAAAAACAAAAAACAAAAGCAAAAACCACAACACTCTAAAACCCAGAGTAAGGGGTGCATGGCTGGCTCAGTCTGAAGAGCATGCACGTGACTCTTGATCTTGGGGTTGTGAGTTCCAGCCTCATGTTGGGTGTAAACATTACTTAAGTAGATAAAACTTTAAAAATTGTTAAAAGAAATAAAATAAAATAAGACCCAGAAGAAGAATTATCCCTTTTTGGAGGAAACAATAATGGTTATGAGTCACATTGTCTTATTCCCCTGGGTCCTCCCAACAACCCTGTGAACCGATTGTAGGTAATATTTACTGAGTGCTTACTTTGTGCCAGACACTCTTCAGACCCTGTGTTATCTCATCTAAGCTATCCCAACAACCTTTGTTGCAGATGATTATCATTATTTCAAAATTGAAAAATAACATAGACTTAATTATTGGATACAGATAACATGCCAAGGTACTGGGTAAGCATTTGGCATGCATTTTCCTGTGGCAAAGTGGTTCTATATTTTACTGAGGATCAAGGAGGTTAAATAGCTTGCCCTAGTCTATATAGGGCAGAATGGGAAGAAGCAAGATTCAAAGCTAGGCTTTCTTATTCCAAAGCCCATGAGCTTAAGCTCTCCAAAAATAGAAATGGAAGTTCAGAGAGTTTAAAAGTCTTGCCCAAGTTTACACAGCCAGCAAGTCTCAGACTGAATCCAGGTTGATTCCACAGTTGAAATGCTGACATTTCACAATAAGGAAGATAATAGCAAATAATTCAGTTCTTTCGTTTGAAGCTAACTCTGAGAGCAGAGCCATCTAACTGGGTTTGATTCCACTATAGTCTTTAAATATAGTTCCCTCTGGGGCACCTGGATGGCTCAGTCAGTTAAGCGTCCACTTTGGCTCAGGTCATGATCTCACGGTCTGTGAGTTTGAGCCCCGTGTCAGGATCTGTGCTGACAGCTCAGAGCCTGGAGTGGAGCCTGCTTTGGATTCTGTGTCTGCCTCTCATTCTCTGCCCCTCCCCCACTCGCACTCTTTGTCTCTCTCTGTCTCAAGAATAAATAAACATTTAATAAATAAATAAATAAATGAATGAATAAATAAATAAATAAAGTTCCCTTAGAAGTTAGTGGGTGAATCACTAGCCAGACTTTTTGGTATCTGGCTACTAAACTGTAAATTTACAGGGCAAATGCTTCCTATTCTAAAGGTGTTTACCAACTATTTAGGGGAAATAGACTTTAAAAAGGAGAGAAAGAAAGGAGGAAGGGAGGGAGGCAGACAGGCAGATAGGAAGAGAAGAAAGAAGTAAGGGAATAAAAATAATAGTATAGGAGGCAAGATACAGTATTTTTATCTTTAACTTCTGGAGCTAGTGAAGATCGACTTTTACTATGTACATTTTGTAAGATGAGACCAGGATGGATTTTGCTACTAACTGGCGAGTGTTCAAACTCAGTGCTTTTCAAATTTTAATGTACAGATGAATCACCTGGAGGATCCTATTAAATTCAGATGCTGATTGAGTCCTCTAGGGCAGGGTTGCGATTCTGTGTTTAGAAGACGCTGATGCAACTCTTTGTGGGTCACACTGAGCAGCAAGGCTCTAGCTTAAGTGGTATGATTTATTTTCATGTAAAAATGATGAACATAAATCTGTAGAAGAGAAAAAAACCGAATTCACATTAAACTGTATTTATACTTACCTTATTACTTAATGATTGCCATGAGGATCTGCTTCCTCCAAAATAAAATTTCCACTGGCCTGTCAGAGCATCCAACATTTTTCACTATAGTTCTGCTTTGGGTTAAAATATGTCTCCTAAAAGTTTTATTCAAAGGCAAACATATGGGGGTGCCTGGGTGGCTCCATCGGTGGAGTGTGTGACTCTTGATCTTGGGGTTGTGGGTTTGAGCCCCACATTGGGTGTAGAGATTACTTAAACAATCAAATCTTAGAGGCACCTGGGTGGCTCAGTCAGTTGAGTGTCCAACTCTTGATTTCGACTCAGGTCATGATTCCAGGTTTGTGGGATCCAGCCCTGTGTCGGGTTCCACGCTGGGCATGAATTGGGATTCTCTCTCTCTCTCCCTCTACCCCTCTCCCTGGCTTGCGGGTGCACACGGGCTCTCTCTCTCTCAAAAATAATAAGTAAACTTAAAAATAAAATCTAAAAAAAAAAAAAAAAGGCAAACATGCCTCCCTGACTGTCTTCTTGCTTGCCTTCCTGTCCTTCTGACTCCCTCTCTTCCTAAATAATCCAGTCCAAAAGCCATTTGGTGGCGCTGAGCAAAGCAGGTGTCCACATAAAGGGCAGTGTCAACTGGGTGAACATTGTTGCAGTGGGAGTGGGGTGGGGAGAGTGTTTGCCTGGGGAGGAGACATCATGGATATAGGTGATTAGCCACTTTGCAAAATGAGGGAGAATTAATTCAATAAGTAAATATCGAGGATATTTCGCTGTGGGAGTCACAGATACAGAAAGGGAGAAAACTAGAACGGCCCTCTAATATTATATTAGAATTGGACTTACAGTGTGAACTCAAGGTTTAACGTGTATAGAAACGGACATAAAAACAAATATTATAGATGCAAATGTCTGTGTATGTACATACACATATATGTACACAATATATACATGTAAACAATATTATATATTGTACACAACATAAATTCTATACATATATATGTATAAACAACCCTTAGCTTCTAGAGGGTCTGGGAACAGCAAAAACCCAATAGCAATGAGCACACAGTACCCATATCTTGGTTTCTAAATAGTACTCTCTGTTAAAAGATATCAGGGATGCTGGGAGAAATAGCTTATTCCAAGGCTGGGATATGGAAAATATAAAATAAGCTTGGAACATCTTACTCTGGCAAAAAAAAAAAAAAAGTACTCAAAAGAATGATAGGGTATGTCAAAAAGACACAGAAATCAGGTCAAAGGGACTAAATAAATAAAACAAATAATGACAGTAATGTATTATACAGAAATCTATAAGTCCATATTGATATAAATAAATAGATGAATAAACCAACCGGAGGACTAGAAAGATTTTCTTTACATTCAAATGCTAACTAATAACCACAGAAAGAAGACTAGAATGAGAAAATCACCATTTGGCAACCATTGTAGCCATAGTTAATTCAGCCAGGAAACATCGTGAATACTAAAATTAATGGGTGAAAATTTGATGAGGAACAGAATTTTCACATAGTCTCAAAATACTTCCCCATAAAATACTTAATTACAAAGTGAAAAAGAGAAACTTTAGGGTGGAGAAACCTGGCAGATACAACATTAATCAAGTGATCAAAGTTACCATCACCAGTCATGGCACATATTGAAATTGTGTACCTTTTGATAGGATGCGATGAGAAAAATACAATGTTACTTCTGTGAAAATTCTACCAAAAATGCACTACCTGAATCTAATTTTTTAATTGTTTATTTATTTTGAGAGACAGAGAGTGTGAGCAGAGGAGGGACAGAGAGACACAGAATCCAAAACAGGCTCCAGGCTCTGAGTTGACAGCACAGAGCCTGATGCGGGGCGCAAATCTATGAACTGTGAGAACATGACCTGAGCCAAAGGTGGATGCTTAGCCAACTGAGCCACCCAGGTATCCCTGCCTTACCTGAATCTAATCATTAGGAAACATCAGTCAAACCCAACTTAAGAGGCGGTCTACAAAATCATTGGCCAACAGTCTTCAAACGTGTAAGATATTAAAAGTCAAGGAAAGATTAAAGAACTACTATTCCAGATTAAAGGTCACAACTAAAGGCAACATAAAACCTTAGATCTAATCCGTAGCTACAAAGGACATTATTGGGACAATATGAATAGATTCTGAGTATTAGGTGGTAGTCACGTATCAGTTTTGATGATGGATTGTAGTTATGTAGGAGAACATCCATGTTTGTAGGAATTACATTCTAAAGTATTTGTGGATAATGGGACATCATGTTGGCAACTTTCACCCAAATGAATTGGGGTGGGGGAGGAGTTATTCATATTATTCTTACCAAAAAAAAAAAAAAAAAGTATACTTAGGATGTTGAAGTGACTTATTAAAGAGCTCTATTATCAATTAATAACACCTAAGTATACAGGATATTACTATCCAAACAGTATATTTTCTGGCTGTAGCCTACGGGTGTGATGACATTAAATAATCACTATTTAGTAGTGTGGTTGACCCTGTTTGTTGCCTTCCCAACTGCTGCTCCCTTCTATTTTTTATTGCTAACAGAACCCTAACTTTATTGAGATATGGACACCTCAGTCCTTCCTATCTCCAGGAGGTGAATTTTTATTTGGTCTAAGCCAATCATGGTTTAGGCATGGGCATGTAATATAATTCTAATCAATGATGCATGCAACAGGTATTTTGGGGTGAGAGATAGACCCTTAGGGAAAGATACAGACATACAGAATGAAAAGTTTCTTTTGATGCGGCCACGTCTACATGTGATACCCTAGAACTGCAGCAGCCATCACACAACCATGAGGAGATAACCCTGAGGATAAAAGCCAACACACTAAAGATGACAGAGAAGGAAGGGAGAAAAAAACAAACAAAAAAACCCCCATCAAACCTCCTATATCCATGATAATGTCATCTGCTGCTAAATTAAACATCTTAGTAACTACACTACCTCCTGTCTATTATGTGAGATAATAACTTTTCTTATTTATTTAATATTATTATTATTATTATTATCATTATTATTTTAAGTAAACTCCAACCCCTAATGTAGGGCTTGAACTCAAGGTTCTGAGATCAAGAGTTGCATGCTTTACTGACTGAGCCAGCCAGGCGCCCCTAAATTTTCCTTACTTAAATCATTTGAGCTGAAGTTTTCTGTTGCTTGCAACCAAAAGCAGCTTAATTGAGAAAGACAGCCCAGAGGAATTTTTACTCCCCAGATTTTCCAAGATAGACCTCGTTGCCCTCTGGCTAGGTAAACTAACATGTACCCCATTCCCACAAATTTGAATGGAGTTTGAAGACCCCTCATGGAAAAAGACAGTTACCTGAACACTTATGTAGCTCACACATGAAACCTGACATGCTGTTTCTGAAAACCTAATGGCGTTGCACTGGCTGGAATATAAGCCTTTGATTTAACACTTCCCACAATCTAGACTGTTTTGCTTACTAGACAACAAAAGTTTCTGTAAAGATTTATATGGAACATTCCATTCTTTAGCATATTCCCAATGATATATGCTATTGTTTATTCTTTCTCATCCCTTAATCTGTTGATAAAATTTTATGTAAGGGTCAGAAATTAAAATTTTGTAAAAATCTCTGTTAACTGCATACTAAATAGATTCTCATTGAATAAGCACATCTTTCTCTTACCCTTCCTTCGTAGTCATATACTATGAGTGCTTGAAAAAGTTTTGTGTTTCTGTCTTATTTTTTTTAATAATCTTCACTTGTTTTTTTTTTAAAAAATGTTTAAGTTTAGGGGTGCCTGGGTGGCTCAGTTTGTTGAGCACTGACTTCAGCCTACGTCATGATCTTGCAGTCCGTGAGTTCGAGCCCCACATCAAGCTCTGTGTTGTCAGCTCAGAGCCTGGAGCCTGCTTCAGATTCTATGCCTCCCCCTCTCTCTGTCCCTCCCCTGTTCATGCTCTGTCTCTCTCTGTATCTCAAAAATAAATAAATGTTAAAAAATGTTTTTAAATAAAATAAAATAGGGGCGCCTGGGTGGCTCAGTCGGTTAAGCGTCCGGCTTCAGCTCAGGTCACAATCTTGCGGTCCATGAGTTCGAGCCCTGCGTCGGGCTCTGTGCTGATGGCTCAGAGCCTGGAGCCTGCTTCAGATTCTGTGTCTCCCTCTCTCTCTGCCCCTCCCCTGCTCATGCTCTGTCCCTCTCTGTCTCAAAAATAAATAAACATTAAAAAATTTTTTTTAAAAATAAATTAAATAAAATAAATTTTTAGTTGATTTATTTATTTTGAAAGAGACAGAGAAAGCATGAGCAGGGGAGGTGCAGAGTGAGAGGGAGAGAGAGGGAGACTCCCAAGCAGGTTCTCCACTGTCAGCGCAGAGATGGATGCAGGGCTCAAACACATAAAACCATGAGATCGTGACCTGAGCCGAAATCAAGAATTGGACGCTCAATCAACTGAGCCGCCCAAGTGCCCCTAATCTTTACTTGTTTTATCAGATTTTTCCCAATGTTCAATTTCTGTCTTTTTGTTGCTCTTTTGGTCACGTGCTCATTCTTGGATTTAGAATAATATGGTGGTTAAAAGCTTGAGATAGGCTTTTCTTATTTGCTGTATGATCTTAAACAAGTTACATAACTCTCCTGGGCCTCAATTTTCAAATCCATCAAATGGGGATTCAGACAGCACCTACCTCACAGGGTGATTATTAGAATCAAGTGAGAAAATGAATAGAAAGATCTTTGTAGAACACCTATGATTTCATTTGGTAACTCATTAAATAATAGGAATGTAGTACTAAGGTATCACCTATACATCACCTTACATAACTTTCTGTAGGATTTTACTATTATAATTTGTTTAACTGTTTCCCTATTAATAGACTTTAGGAGATAATAGTGGTTGGAAGCATTTGGCTTTGGAGTTGAGCAGAACTGTTGAATCCTATATTTACCGCTATTTATTTATTTATTTACTTACTTACTTACTTAAGATTTTATTTTAGGTAATCTCTATACCCAACATGGGGCTTGAACTCACAACCCTGAGATCAGAGTTGCATGCTCCACTGACTGAGCCAGCCAGGCACACTTTTTATTAGAATGATCTTGGGAAAGTGACTTCACCTCTCTGATCTTCAGTTTCTTCATCTGAATAATTAAGATCATAAACCTACAGTAGATCCACATTATTTATAGATTCTGTATTTGTAAATTTGTAAATTTGCCTGTAAATTTGCTAAAATTTCTTTGTAATTCTTTGTAATTCCCAAATCAGTACTTGTGGTGCTTTTGTGCCTCTTTGTGGGCACGTGCAGAACAGTGAAAATTTATTTTTTATTTATTTTTAATTTTTAAAAAAATGTATTTATTTTTGAGAGAGAGAGAGAGAGAAAGGGAAGGGGAAGGGCAGAGAGAATACCAAGCAGGCTCTGCGCTGTCAATGTGGGGCTTGAACTTACAAACTGAGAGATCCTGATTTGAGCTGAAATCAAGAGTCAAATGATTAACCAACTGAGCCACCCAGTCGCTCCCAGGGCAGTGAAAATTTTGAGTTGTCCACCTTGCAAGTTCCCAGCTTGAGATCTGCCTTCTCGCTTCAGCTCTCACACTGTAAACATGTGTCCTTTTTGTGGTCTAAATAGTGAGGTCTAACACTAAATAGTGTTACATTTTTTTGCATTTTATGCTTTCTGTTGATTTCACCAATTAGATGGCCTCCAAGCATATTGGGGAAGTGCTGTCTACTGTTCCCAAGTACAAAAAGGCTGCCAAGGAGACGATGGAGAAAATACACGTATTTGATAAGCTTCATTCAGGCATGAATTATAGTGCTGTTGGTTAGGATTGCAATGTTAAGGAGTCACTATATATTAAATATGGTATCTTTAAGCAGAAACACACAGAAAACAAAGTTATGTATTGTTGATCAGCTGAAAAAAATATTATGACCAGAGGTTCACAGGAACCTAATCTGGTATCTACCTTAGTAGCAATGGTTTCCACATTATAGAATAACTACTGTAAATAATGAGAATTGTTATTTATAATAACTATATAATTAAATAACGAGACTGGATTTCATAAGGCTGTTACGGCAAGGCTTAACTGAACTATTGTGTGCAAGCGTTCAGCATTATGCCTGGCACATGGAAGTTAGGACAAGTGTAAGATGGAGGGGAAGACTTTGGATAGATTTTTGTCATTTTGATTGTGACACGTATCTAAGTACCACATGGTTAAAAGCAGGAATATATTTGAGTGAAAACCATGAAGATCTAGAAATTTCACAAAGAAACTCTCAGGCTAAGCCACCGGATTCCCCTTAAGGTTCAAATAGACCATTTCCTTGTAAACAACAGTTTACTTTTACAAAAATAGATGACCTAGCTCATGATCATAATTAGCCTTCTGGAATTGAATGACAATTGCAAATGAGTGACTATTGTTCCTTCTTCTCACTTTCCTAAACTGCTGGAGAGTTCCTACTCCTTTTTCTCAGAATGGGCATTTTAAGAGTGAAAATGCCACATTTTGTTGATGATTCCATTATAAATACGCTTAAGTAATACAATAAAAAGGGCAAGTATTTTACAGATGAAATATATTGCACTTTCACAAGAAGCTCCAGAAGGAAACTCATAATTCTCATTTCAAGGATGTCGAAACAAGGCTCAGCAATAAAGTTGAGCAGCTAAGTGACAGATCTGAGTAAGACCTGTGCCTCGTATCCTGCACTGTGCTCTGCAATTACTGAGATTAGAAACAGTGGAGCCTAGACATGCCTTTCCGTAAGAGATTGCACTGATCCTCTCTCAATTACCCCAAGGCTCCAAACTTTTTTTTCCCTACCTTATGGGCTCTGCATATGCCATTTTCTTTTCCTGGAACACTCTTCCCCACCTTTTCCCCTAACTCTTACTCATCTTCTGGGTTCCGGCTGAAATGTCACTTACTCAGAGAGGTCATGTTGAACCACTCCCTTCTCCTACCCTAAAATATCCCCTCCCCCAATTATCTTTCATAATATTCTGTACTCTTCTCTGTAATCCTCATCACAATTTGCAACTATATGTCCATTTGTATAAGTATTTGTCTTCTCCACTAGGCTCTTGGCCCTATGCGAGCAGGGACCCCGTTCTCCACTGCAAATCCACTCCCTAGTACAGTGCCGCATGTATAACAATAGGCTCAGAAATAAATATTAACTGAAAGACTAAATGAATGAACGAAATGTCGTGTTTCACACACTACCTGGTAAAGATCGCTTGGAGTGGAAATGGATGTTACTAATAACACTTTAATGATTGGTGGTGGGCTTCAACATTCTCTACTCTCTCTGCCCCCCCAAACCTCTACCCTCACCGTCAAGTAGTATTTGTCTAGTACATCTTAATCTCCTAGTGCCAGACCTAGTCTCTGTAAATTTGGAGATTGGTTTTTGGAACAGATAACCATACCAGGACTGATTCAATTTGTAGGATTTTAGGCTTAAAAATCCTTTCTGAAATAAAGTTCGATTTCATATTATTTTGGAGTAACTCCAGGCATTCACCATTCAATGTGAATAATTCAATATTATTCTGGAGTAACTCCAAGGCATTCACCATTCAGAGAAAAAGACATTTGTTTTGTTTTGCTAAAACTGAACTCAGACTATTTGAGAGACACTGCTGCATTTACAGATAATTTTGTGCATTTTAGGTATCTAAGAATGGATATTGCTTTTGGATGGTTATAATATATTCTTTCTATTTGTACTGATACCCTACAAACTTTTTATCATATATTTTAATTATAAATGATAACTTTTTTCTAATTGCAAAAGCAAGCATATTCTCTGTAGAAATTTTGGAAAATGCAGAAAAGCAGGAAGAGGAAATAAAAAGTATAAAGAAACAAATAAAAATCACCCCAAATTCTACCACCTAGAGATAACCATTGTTAACATAACACACACAGATATTATATATGACTTATTATACATAACATATAAACACATTATATAAAATATATATTAGTGTGCATATACAATATATGTACATACATACATGTATAATCTGTATACTGTATAATCTCTGTCTCTATATAATACACACACACGTATATATTAGTTATCATTTACTGAGTATGCCAGTTACTTTGATTTCCTTTTTATACATTTATCTCTTGTAATCTTCTCAGTAGTTCTCCAAGAAGATACTATCATTCTCACTTTACAGGTGAGTAAATTGAGGATGAGAGTTAATTGTTGGCCTAAGGTCATCAGTTAGTAAATGGTAGATCTGAGACACAAATCTAGATCCAATTCTAAAGTCTATAATCAACCATTATGCTGCAGGACTGCCTGTCCATTTCTATATCTTCAATTAAATTGGAATTACTGTAGAAATAATGTTGATCTTGCTTTTTGTTATATTTTGTATGACATTCCATATACTTTGCTAACCTAATTTTTATTTATTTATTTTTTAATGTTTATTCATTTATTTTTTAATGTTTATTCATATTTGAGAGAGAGAGGGAGGGAGAGCACTAGCAGGGGAGGGGCAGAGAGAGAGGGAGACACAGAATCCAAAGCAGGCTCCAGATTCTGAGCTGTCAGCTCGAACTCAGGAAAGGTGAGATCATGACCTGAGCCAAAGTCAGATGCCTAACTGACTGAGCCACCTAGGCACCCCTTTACTAACCTAATTTTAATGGCTTTATGATATTCCATAAGATTACTGAAATAATAAGTGAATAAATGAAATACTGTTTATCATAAACAGTCAAGGATAGATTGGATACTTTGATGTTTTAGAATTTTTCTGTCATCTTATTTTCTTTTAAAAAAATATTTTTTAATGTTTATTTATTTTTGAGAGAGAGAGAGACAGAGACAGAGAGTGAGCAGTGGAGGGGCAGAGAGAGTGGGAGACACAGAATCTGAAACAGGCTCCAGGCTCTGAGCTGTCAGCTCAGAGCCCGATGCGGGGCTCGAACTCACAAACTGTGAGACCATGACCTGAGCTGAAGTCAGACGCTTAACTGACTGAGCTACCCAGGCGCCCCTCATCTTATTTTCTTAATCTTTTTTTTTCATATTCTGTATAATTTTCTCTTTTTCTTGTCTCTTACTGTCTGGACTATGTATTCTTTGCTTTTTATTTTATTTTTTAATTTTTAATTTTTTTAAGTGTATTTATTTTGAGGGGGAGGGGCAGAGAGAGAAGGAGAGAGACAAGCCCAAGTCAGCTTCACACCTCCACACTGTCAGCACAGAGCCCTGTGGAAGGGCTCCATCCCACAAACTGCGAGATCATGACTTGAGCCGAAATCGAGAGTTGAGTGCTTAACTGACTGAGCCACCCAGGTGCCCCTCTTTGCTTTTTAAAGTCTGTTTAATGATTTGGAAGTTATATATCCTGTTTTTATTCTAAAATTATCTACACTTATTTTTACTTTATTATTTTTTTGCCTACCTTTAAATTAAAGAAAACGACCTCTTTTCAATATCACAGTGAAATCACAGCTCTTGATTTCTCCAGTGTAAGATGCAGTATTTAGCACACTTTATTCCCCCTCATTCTTTTTTTTATTAAATTTTTTAAATCTTTATTTATTCTTGAGAGAGAGAGACAGAGCACAGCAGGGGAGGAACAGAGAGAGGGAGACACAGAATCTGAAGCAGGCTCCAGGCTGTGAGCTGTCAGCACAAAGCCCGACACGGGGCTCGAACTCACAAACCATGAGATCACAACCTGATCTGAAGTTGGACGCCCAACCGACTGAGCCACCCAGGTGCATCCCCCCGATTCTTTTTTTCCTTCTTTCTTTCTTTCCTTCTTTCTTTCTTTCTTTCTTTCTTTCTTTCTTTCTTTCTTTCTTTCTTTCTTTCTTTCTTTCTTTCCTTCTTTCTGTAAGGTCTATGCCCAACATGGGGCTTGAACTCCTGATCCTGAGATCAGACATCTCATGCTTTACTGACTGAGACAGCCAGGTGCCCTCCCCTCATTCTTTACCTCCCACTCTCCACCCCACCCAGCTTGATTTTAGTGCAATCTGGCCCTTTCTACCTTGATTATTCTTCTTGGAAAAACAAATTTCTTTTTTCTTATATTCTGTATTTTCTCTCATTTTAGACACTCAAAGATCTTTTTTTTTTTTTTTTTTAATGTTTATTTCTGAGAGAGACAGAGCACGAGGAGGGGAGGGGCAGAGGGAAAGGTGACAGAATCCAAAGCAGGCTCCAGGTTCTGAACTGTCAGCACAGAGCCCAATGAAGAGCTCGAACTCACAGATCATGACCTGAACCAAAGTCAGACGCCCAACCAACTGAGCCACGCAGACGCCCCTGACACTCAAAGATCTTTTAAGCATAAGTCCTTTCATGCCATGACTTTCTTCTCTCTTCTTGAGTTCTAATTCAGCAGTGTGTGTTTGAGCCATTTTTTCTTTCAGAACAGATAATCTGGGTGGTTTAATTTTTGAGACTTTAAGCCCAAGCACTTATTTTTGAGGCTCTCACAACTGCATGACAGCTTGGCTAAGTCTACACTTAATTCTTAAATTATAAACATTTACCCTGAGAATTCTGTGGGATATGCTTTGACTTGTGTCCTACAGCGTTGCAGAATTCTGAGGCCAGCTTGAGTTCAGTTCCTTTGGAGATAAACTGTTTTGTTTTTGTTTTTCCCTGGCTGGATTCTTGAAGGCTTTTTTCTTTATCCTTGAAATATTTAATAATGTCACCTGGTTAGTCTAGATGTTGGTTTCTTTTCATTCATTTTACCAGCAGGCTTAAGTCTGGGGACAATTATTTAATTATTGTTTCTATTCCTACCCTGTTTCCCCCTTCTGAGATTCTTTTTTTTTTTTTTAAGATCTTTTTTTTTAATGTAATCTCTACTCTCCATGTGGGGCTTGAACTCATGACCCCAAGGTCAAGAATCGCACGCTCCACCAAATGAGCCAGCCAGCATCCCCCCACACCTCCCCTCCACCAGATTCCTAATGTAATCAGTCTGCTTATTCAACAAAGATTTATTGAGCAACTACTTAATGGTAGGCACTATTTTCTTTTCTTTTTTTTTTAAGTTTTCTTAAATGCTTTTTTATTTATTTTCGAGAGAGAGAGACAGAGCGTGAGCAGGGGAGGGGCAGAGAGAGACAGAAACACAGAATCTGTGCTGACAGTTCACAGCCTGAAGCAGGGCTTGAACTCGTGAACTGCAAGATCATGACCTGAGCTGAAGTCGGCCGCTTAATCCACTGAGCCACCCAGGCGCCCCTAGACACAATTTTCAGTAGTGGGGAAATATTATTAGGGAATGCAAATGCTTACATTTTTGTTGATTGGATTTCCTGAATCTGCTCTATATATTACCCGCTTTTGTTCTGATTTTTCTTTTTTAAAAAAAAATTGTTTTTAACGTTTATTTATTATTGAGAGAGAGAGAAAGACAGAGCATGAGCATGGGAGGGGCAGAGAGAGGAGGAGACACAGAATCCGAAGCAGGCTCCAGGCTCTGAGCTATAACACAGAGCCCGATGCGGGGCTTGAACTCACAAACCGCGAGATCATGACCCACGCCAAAGGCAGATGCTTAACTGACTGAGCCACCCAGGCGTCCCTGTTCTGTTTTTTCAAGGGGACCTCATACTTTGAGCTGTGGCATCTTTGTATATGTGTTTTTTAAGTAAACTGTGCCCCAAGTGTGGGGCTTGAACTCACGACCCTGATATCAAAGTCACATGCTCTACATGACCCAGCCAGGCACCCCAAACTGAGACATCTTTGAATAGTCCTTTGGTTTTTCTCCATTTGCTCATCTTAACATAGAGAGGTCTATGTGTGTCTAGCTTTGGTTAATGTTTAAGTAGGAATTGCAGTGGGTTCAGTTAGAGATTGAAATGGGTCTGAGCATAAGGCTTGACTGTCTCTCCACCTGCCCTCACCTGGCCTTCAATCCTAAATAAGGGAATGTTCATGGACTTCTATTGGGGTGATAGTACATTTTACAGAAGTGGAATCTTGAACTGGCCCTTCCTTGTAATTGAGTCCTTTTATATTCTAACTAGCAGAAGTTCCTCAAAGTTTTTGGCACGTGGAAGACTTTTCTTCTATGTTTATTCCTTCGATCTTTTCTACGTAAACTTAAAATGAGGTGATTTAGAAGCCTTGTCCTCATAAAGACATTTTATTAAAGAAACCACAAAATATTTTTTCTTTATGTGAAGAGGGTGATAAAAAAATGCTCAAGACTCATAATTGTACGTAGTGTTGAAAGTTTTAGTACAGGGTCTCAAACCCCGTGTGGGAGTCAGGAGGATGGAATTTGATGATTGTGATAGGTAATTTCACTTGTGGCTTTGAACAAACTATTTGAACGTCAGGTTCTCTAATCTCAGATCTCCTTACGTCATAGTGTGACAGGGAAAGCACCAGAAAAAAAAAAACAAATGTGGAATGAACTGCTCAAAGACAGACACTAAGGAAATCTGATTGTTTGTTGCTGTTTGAATGCTATTATAGCTTTGAGCACTTTCAAGCTAGCCCAAAGAGTGTCTGGGGGAGGGATAGCAAATGAGAACTGGTTGCTGGGAAGCTCAGATATGAAAAGCATTTCTGAAGTGTAGCTGGGAAGGAACGAACACTGCTTTGGACGCTGTCATGTAGTGTAAGCCCCAAGAGAGTGGTAAATGTGGACCCACACTTCTGTTAGGTCAAATTACTATTCAAGACTTATCTGAAATTAGTTTGCCCTTCCTCTTCACGAAAATGAAGGCCTCTTGGTGGGTGAATCATGCCTTAATAAATGACTTTAGTACTTCTGGCCAGAATAGACAGCACGTGTTGTCTATCTTTCCGAGATGATTTGGAAGTGTGCAAAAGGAAACATCGGTACAGTTACCTCAGAAGCTTAAAGAAAATATCTTGTTGCCCCAGGCCAAACTTTCCGGCTTCTACCTGTTTACACTATTAATTCTTTCTGTATTTTATGATTCAATTTCTTTTTTTTTTTTCAGTTTTTTTAAATGCTTGTTTTTAAGAGAGGGAGAGAGAGAGAGAGAGAGAGACGGAGTGTGAGCGGGGGGAGGGGCAGAGAGAGAGGGAGACACAGAATCTGAAGCAGACTCCAGGCTCTGAGCTGTCCACACAACTGTGAGGACAGCTCAGAGCCCAACGCGGGGCTTGAACTCGCCAACCGTAAGATCATGACCTGAACTACAGTCAGATGTTTAACCGAGTGAGCCACCCAGGCGCCTCTATGATTCAATTTCTTTATGCAATTCCTGTAAAATTCAGTATGAAATTTCCTAATCATGGGAAAAAATATTGTCATTACTAAGATCCATAACACTGCAGCTGTTTCTGCACTATGGAGATAAATGGCCTTCTGTGTCATTTGTCATTTTCTTTTTTTAAGTAATGGACATGAAATGGAAGGATAAGAATTTCTCCCTTCTGGGCAACATTGTGCAAAATACACTTGTAACACAGAGACCAAAATAGAATAGGACACCTTAATTTATTCAACAATTGGTTCATCTCCTGCCACGTCCCAGACACTGCACTAGGAGCTAGAGATACATCAGTAAACAAGACACAGTTCCTGTCCTCATGTAGTGTCAAATCTAGTGGGGAAGACTAATCAAGTATTTTATTTTTTATTTTATTTATTTTTTTATTAATTTTTTTTAACGTTTATTTATTTTTGAGACAGAGAGAGACAGAGCATGAACGGGGGAGGGTCACAGAGAGAGGGAGACACAGAATCTGAAACAGGCTCCAGGCTCTGAGCTGTCAGCACAGAGCCCGACGCGGGGCTCGAACCCACGGACCGTGAGATCATGACCTGAGCCGAAGTCGGACGCTTAACCGACCGAGCCACCCAGGCGCCCCTTTTTTTTTATTTTTTTAAGTTTATTTTATTTTATTTATTTTTTTTAATTTTAAAAATTGTGTTTCCATATTTATTTTGAGAGAGAGCAAGCTGAGGACAGGTAGAGAGAGAGGGACAGAGAAATCCCAAGAAGACTCCGTGCTGTCAGCACAGAACATGATGCGGGGCTCAAACTCACCAACTGAGATCATGACCTCAGCCAAAACCAAGAGTCGGAAGCTTAACCCACTGAGCCACCCAGGTACCCGCCCCCCCACACTTTTCTCTAATCAAGTATTTTTTTTTTAATGTTTTTACTTATTTTTGAAGGAGAGAGAGAGACAGAGCGTAAGCTGGGGAAGAGCAGAGAGAGAGGGAGACACAGAATCCAAAGCAGACTCCAGGCTCTGAGCTGTCAGCACAGAGCCCCACGTGGGGCTCGAACTCACGAACCGTGAGATCATGACCTGAGCCGTAGTCGGATGCTTAACCGACTGAACCACCCAGGCGCCCCTCTAATCAAGTATTTTAATTGGGAGAAGGTGACAGGAAGGAAATGTATGGGATAAAGTAAACACAAGAGTAGAGGAGGAAAGATCTGCTTCAATAGGCCAGGAAGGGAATCTATGAAGTGATGCTGACATTAAGTTTTAGAATGAGAAGGAACCTGCTATGGGAAAAGCTGGAGGAGAAATAATTACACCAGAAGAAACAGAATGTGCTGAGGTTCTTGACTTGTGCAAAGAACTGAAAGGCACAATGGATGGTTATAATACAGTGGTTGAGCAGAGAATGACATAACATGAGTTTGGAAAGAAATGCCATGATGGGATTTATATGTTAAGATTACCCCACCTATTTTGCTAAGAATGGATAGAGAGACCAGTAGCTTAGACTAGGAAGTAGTGCAGATGGAAAGAAGTAAATGCAATTCAAATATATTTGTAGGCAGAGTTCATAGGACTTGTGAATGATCTAACTGTGGGGGATTAGAGAAAGAGAGGAGTCAAAGAACCCAGAAACGCCTGGGTTTCTGGACTCAGCCACTGGTGAATGGCAGTGTCATTACAGATGGAGAAGCTCAGAGAGAAAGGGGCTTGGAGGAAAAAACAAGAGTTTGCTTTTGGACATGATAAGCTTGAAATGCCTGTGGTATAATGAAGAAGGTATAACAAGTAGGCAGTTGTGTGTCTGGAGCTCAGGGGAGAGGACTGAGGCCATACATCAGGAATAACCCTGATGGTTATTGTTTGAGTCTTGGAGATGGGTGAGATCTCCTAGGAAGACAGTGTAAAGAGAGAAGAAAAGAGAGCTGAAGATTAAGCCTGGAGAACTAGCCAGGTGAATAGTTGTGCTACTAAAAGAAATACTGAAGGAGATTGAGAGGAGCACGTGGTTTGAAGAGGAAATGGATGCTTTATCTGTGGAACTTGGTAAGTTTGGGCTACTGGCTGGATTCTTGTCATTTCTAGTGTGCCGCTGGGACAAAATGTGTAGGTCCTCTTCATAATGTTAGTGCTGTATTTGTATCTTATTCTATGATTCAGTCTTAGGATAACTCTGAATTTTTCAGAATAAAACATTCCTAATCATGCCTGAATTCGAGTTTGGAAGAGGAGAAAACTCTACTAAGATCCATGACGCTGCAGCTGTTTCTGAATTATGGAGATAAATAGTTCTCTATGTCACCAGTCTTAGACAAGTGGCTATTTCTTTTTAGTAATGGGCGTGAAATGAAGAAAGAATAATTTGTTCAATGTTTAGCGAGTCCGCTTTACTGGTAGCCCACGAGCTGGGGAGAATGCAGTGGTAACTACACATATATTGAGCACCTACCAATGTGCTCAATGGGCTCTGGGGATAATTCAAAGAATAAGACATACAGGACTTGGGGCGTACAGACTAATAAAGGAGATGGAAAAAAAATTAATCTACAAACGAAATAACTACAAAATGTGGCAAGTGCTGTGAAAGGAACAAATACAGGAAATAAGTGGGAGGTGGTACTTCGAGTCTAGATATTTAGGGAGATGTTCCTTGAGTAGGTGACATTTGCTTAAGTTGATTCCTAAGTCAGTCATACCAAGATGAGGGGGTGCAACTGGCCACTGATGATCCACCAAATGGTTTTATGCAGTGCTTGGTCCTGAAAAGTTAAGGCAGGCTGAATAGCTTACATTGAACTATTCAATGGTGGCCCACCAAAAGTAGGGGGGTATGGGGAGTGGGCTGCTCCCATGGGGAGTATTTTATCACTGACATTGCTTGAAATTGCCTGCACATGGTAATAATAAAAAGTAGACTGACATTTAGTCAGTTTTACTATTATTTTAAAATTCTTTACAATGTCCTGTTGTGGGATGAATGGTCGCCTCCAAAAAGATGTGTACATGTCCTAATCCCTGGAACCTATGAATAGCATCTTATCTGGCAAAAGAGTAAAGATTACCTTATGTGAAAAGATAGGATTGAGGATTGAGAGTGTATATCAGATTATCTTTTAGTTAAACTGAAGGCAGATATTAGACTGAGAAATTAAGTTCCCCAGTTCTTAAGGTAAATAGGTATATATATATATATATATTTTTTTTTAATGTTTATTTTTGAAAGAGAGAGAGAGAGAACGTGTATGTGTGAGAGGGGTAGGAGCAGAGAGAAAGGGGGACAGAGGACCCGAACTGGGCTCTGCGCTGAAAGCAGACAGTCCAGTATGGGGCTTGAACTCACAAACTGTGAGCTCCTGACCTGAGCAAATGACAAAATTCAAGTGGTTAAGAATATTTACTAATTTACTAAGTACTGAACCAAAACTTGTGACCAGGCCCAGGGCTATAGTCCTGTCTTGAGAGGGCCAATGTAAGCTGCCAGGAAGGAAGCCTCCTTGGAAAATAGGAATGCAAATATAAAATGCCTTCATGGGCCAGGCAGGTAACTTAACTTGGGTTGAGTTACTTGGGTGTCAGCAAACTTAGATATAAGAAACATTTCTCCCAACACAGCATCAAATTCTACAGTGATAGCTCTATTAAAATATATACCTAGGGCGCCTAGGTGGCTTAGTTGGTGGGCATCTGACTCTCGGTTTCTGCTCAGGTCATGATCTCACGATTCATGAGATGGAGCCCCACACATCAGGTTCTACACTGACAGGGCAGAGCCTGCTTGGGATTCTCTCTCTCCCTGCCCCCCTCTCTCTCCCCCCCCCCCCAATGAATAAACTTAAAAAAAAAAAGAATATTTACTAATGTAAAGATAATGAGGAACTTGTGTGTGCTATTAGTGTACTTTCTCACCTTAAAGGCAAGTCATATATAATATGAGATTATATTCAGAATATAGCTAGGTGATGACATCAAAGCAAGCAGAATAAGTTTGATGGATGTTTTTATCTCTGCAGTAGGCAGGCTCTGAGATGACCTTCAATGAGAGTGTGGTATTCATACCCTCCTGTGTTCCTCCCCCCTTCTGTGTAGGTTGAACTCACGTCGAATGAATAAAATGAAGCAGAAGTGATAGGATGTCCCTTCTGAGAATAGGTTACAAAAAGACTGTGGCTTCATCTGGAGGGCTCCCTCTTGTTCTATTGTTGATTCTTTTTATTTATTTTTTATTTTTTTTAATGTTTTATTTTATTTTTGAGACAGAGAGACAGAGCATGAGCCGGGGAGGAACAGAGAGCGAGGTAACACAGAATCCTAACCAGGCTCCAGGCTCTGGGCTGTCAGCACGGAGTCCTACGCGGGGCTGGAACTCACTGACCGTGGGATCATGACCTGAGCTGAAGTCAGACGCTTAACGGACTGAACCACCCAGGCGCCCCCTATTGTTGATTCTGAGGGAAGACAATTGCTATGTCCTGAGCTGCCTACGGAGAGGCAACAGCCAGTGAGGAACTGAGGTCCTCAGTCCAACACATCCTGAGGAACTGAATACCAAGAACCACGTAAGTGAGCTTGGAAGCAGAACCTCCCAGCAATTTCAGGAGAGGCCGTGAGCCGGCGCTCAGCTAAGCAGCACCTGAATTCCTGACCCTCAGAAATGATGAGATAATAAATGCTTGTTTTAAGACGACTAGGTTTTGGGTAAATTGTTACACAGCAATATGTAACTAACACAATACCAATCATATAACTTCTGAAATACTAATTTTAAAACACCAAAAGAGAATGGGGTGGGGGGAATAAAATTGATATGTTGTAGTTTTCATGTCTATTCTATTTATTTTCTTATAGCTTCTTAGATATTCTAATCATGCTGACTAGATTCCCTATTAGTGGTTAATTTCATCCAATTTGTGCAGAGTCTTACCAGTTGTTTTTTCTCAGGGAGTGACCTTTTTAAAATTTTATTTTTATTTATTTATTTTAATGTTTATTTATTTTTGAGACAGAGAGAGAGCATGAATGGGGGAGGGTCAGAGAGAGAGGGGGACACAGAATCTGAAACAGGCTCCAGGCTCTGAGCTGTCAGCACAGAGCCCAACGCGGGGCTCGAACTCACAGAGGGTGAAATCATGACCTGAGCTGAAGTCGGATGCTCAACCGACTGAGCCACCCAGGCACCCCGATTTTTAATATTTATTTTTGAGAAAGAAAGAGAGAGGGGTGGGGGGAGAATGGGAGAGGGGCAGAGAGAAAGGGAGACAGAATCTGAAGCAGGTTCCAGGCTCTGAGCTGTCAGCACAGAGCCCGACACGGGGCTCAAACTCACGGGCTGTGAGATCATGACCTGAGCCAAAGTAGGACGCTTAACTGACTGAGCCACCCAGGTGCCCATATTTATTTTTATTTTTTAACATTTATTTATTTTAGAGAGACAGCGCATGAGCAGGGGAGGTGCAGAGAGAGAGGCAGACACAGAATCCAAAGCAGGTTCCAAACTGTCAGCACAGAGCCTGATGCAGGGCTCAAACTCACAAACCGTGAGTTCATGACCCAAGCTGAAGTCAGACACTTAACCGACTGAGCCACCCAGGCTCCCCTAGGGAGTGACCTTTTATACAACTTCTGGATGCATCTAATTATGGACTCCAACAAACTGAGTATACATACTGACAACTGCAGATGTATTGATTATTTCAAACTTAAATTCATTTCATCTACTGGGGACTCAAAAAGGAATCCAAAATGGCATATCAATTCTCTTGGTCTTTTGGGGGGGATTAATGTTCACAGGATAGTTGGATGTTGAATTCATTAATTTTTTAAAGACACTTTCTTCTTTTCACAAAAGGGATAAATGCTCAACATATAACATTTAGAGAAAATAGCGAAGCAAAAGAGAAGAAAATGAAAGTCAGCTCTGAGCCTGTTGCTCAGAGGACTGCTATTGAGACTGAATATACTACTGCTTTTAGTTGACAGCATTTGCCTATTTTTTTAACGTTACTAATGACTTTTGTCACATTAAAAGCCTGAATTTTAATGTTTTTTTTTAACAATTTTTTTTAAAGTAGGCTCCACATCCAATGTGGGGCTTGAACTCACGACCCTGAGATCAAGAGTCAAATGCTCTATGGACTGAGCCAGGTGCCCCAAAAGTCTGAATTTTAAACAGCTTCTTGGACTGGTGGCTTATTGCTATTAGCTTGTTCAACTTCAGCATCTGTCTCATCTGAAGCAGCTTTTTCAGAACTACCACCTTCATCATGAAGCCCCATGAGTTTTCCCAGTACAACTTTAGGGTTTTCAACATTTTCACTTTTCTAACAAATGTATCATGGAGTGGAAAAAACAATTGGGAAGTTTTTTCTATGTCTTTCCCAATGCTGTCTGGAATCAATATTTTTTTCAAGTTTATTTATTTATTTTGAGAGAGAGAAACGGACCATACAAGAGGATGAGGGGCAGAGAGAGAGAGGGGGAGAGAGAGAGAATCCCAAGCAGGCTCCCGGCTGTCAGCACAGAGCCCGGTGTGGGGCTCGAACTCACCAACTGCAAGATCATGACCTGAGCCGAAGTCAAGAGCTGGACACTTAACTGACTAAGCCACCCAGTGCCCCTAGAATCAGTTTATTAACCACTTCTTTCAAGTCATTTGTCTGCACCTCTCAGGTCATGACTTCCATCACCTTCTTCTGGATTTGGCAAACCTATTGGTGCTTAGCGGGAGAGGTCTTCCAAATCTGATTATTGAGTTTTTAAGTAAAACCACCAACTGAATAGACAGAGAAAATAACCATCGATAGTCTTGACATCAACCTGAGCTTCAGTTATGGTCTGCCATTTTTTGACCACGGAGCACATTTGGCACTGGTAAAATCCATGCCATGGAAGTAAGGCAGTTTCTGCCCTGAACATCCTAGTAATTAGCTTGGATTTTCTAAATGCAACTTCATCATTCTGCAGATCAGCAAGGCTTCCTTCAAAAACTCGACCCTTGAGGCCATGAAATGCAATTTTCATTCCTTGAGTTCTCAAGACCAGTGTTTTTTATTTCTTATATTGAACACAGCTGGTGCTTTCACATCATACCAATATTTCTAGAAAATGGATTAGCCACTTTCTTCTTGGCAACCTTTTTGCTGCCTTTCTTAAAGTGCTTATTCTTGCCTACTGCCATGGTGTTGCTCAGAGAGCCAACAGAGCTATTTGCCTATCCTTTCAAAAATTGGGGAAAACACTCTATTCTTGGTTAACTTGCTAATTGAATTCTCTGAAACTCAGTTTCTTTAACGAAATATATCTGAGAGTTTACCTTTATATATCGAATATTTAATAATTTAGTATCAGTAACATTTAATATTTAGTACCACTTACTAATATTATAAACACTATACTCAACAACTTTGTTTATATTATCTTACTTAAAGTTCACTACATTTTGTGAGTTAGGCATTAATATTACTTCCATTTTTCAGCTGAGTAAACTAAGGTTTAAAGAGGTTAAATAATTTGCCCAAACAAGGTCACTAATCTAAGCAGTTTCAGAATAGGGATCCTATCTCATTTCTGACTACGAAACTTATACCACTCTGCTATAGCTTCTCCCTCAAACTTTTCTCATAATACTCTTCATAAAAGCAAACTGTCATTTTTGAAAACTTTCATATTTGGAAAAGTTGTCATATTCCAGTTATTAAAAGACTAACCTAATTTACCCATACCTCTGTTCAATTCCTTTGAAAGTTTTTTGAAGTTAGTGTCTCTAGGCAAAAATATTAAGATCTAAAGGAAATATACATGAATAAAATTCTTTCCCTGCTGAAATAAAACAATGGATGTTACCAGTGATTTGCCCCATTTTGAAACTGGAACTATCATCAGAGAGCCAATTTCCATTTATATAAAATGACATAATATTGTTTCTGATTATAATTTCTATAAAGTTATAATCAATTGTTACAGTTGAAAACTTAACTTTTATCAGCTAAATTTCCTGCTGTTGTATAGTTTTATTATAATGAAATAAAGGGATAATCTGGGAAGAAAGTGCAGAGTTATGATCATGACATGTTAGAGTGGGAAGAAATTTGGAGGCCTCTTTACCCATTCTCCATAATTTAGACAGGAAAAAACTGAGGTCCACAGACTTAAATATTTCTGTATCTCTTAAAGTTGTCATAGCACACAAAATGTAAGATTAAAGGTATATAAAAAGTGGTTTCCATTTGACAATTAAGACAGGCTTGCAGATATATTTAACCAAGATGCAAAACTGTGTTAATAAGAGAAATGGATTGAAAACACAAAACAAGGGGCACCTGGCTGGCTCAGTCAGAGGAGCATATGGCCCTTCATCTTGGGGATCATGAGTTCGAGCCCCACTTTGGGTGCAGATATTAGTTAAATAATAAATAAATAAATAAATAAATAAATAAATAAATAAATAAATAATAAATAAACTTAAAAAAAAACAGAATGAGGGGTGCCTGGGTGGTTCAATGGGTTAAGTGTCCGACTCTTGATTTTGGCTCAGGTCTTGATCTCACCATATGTGAGATGGAGCTCCACATTAGGCTCCATGCTGACAGCGTGGAGCCTGCTTGGGATTCTTTCTCTCTCTCCTTCACTCTCTGCCCACCTCTCCCCCCTTCCCCCCCCCAGCCTCTAGCTTGCTCTTTCGTGCTGTCTCAAAATAAATAAACATTTAAACAAAGCAAAATGAAACGAAACAAAGCAAACAACACCCAAATAACAAAAAGCATAATTCCTGGTACCTCAAAAGTGCCTAAATGGGGGCACCTGGGTGGCTCAGTTGGTTAAGCATCTGACTGTCAATTTTGGCTCAGGTCGTGATCTGACAGTTCATGAGACTGAGCACCACATCAGGTTCTGTGCTGACAGCGTGGAGACTGCTTGGGATTCTCTCTCTCCCGCTCCCCCCACCTCTCAAAATAAACAAACTTTAAAAAAAAGTGCCTAATAAATGTTTGCGAATGAACAAATGAATAAAAGGCTTTTTGCTTTCATTTTTCAAGTTCTCTGATAGTCCTTGAATTCATATTTTATATGCAATAATAATGTGTACATATAATTTGTTACTTTGCTTTTTGCACTTGAGTTATACTGCCAACATTTCTCCATATTGTTATAAAATATGACTATAATCTTTCAAAATACCTCTGAGGTTACAACACTTCTGAGTCAGATTCCCAAATGACTGTTAACCTGGGTACTCCTGGGTTTGGGGAGCCCTTCCTCATTAAGGAATAAAATACAAAAATATATTGCTTTAACAAATTTTACAAAATAATGAAAAAATATCTAGCTCTTTCAAAAGGCCATTTCTAGGGACCCTCCAGGGCCTTGGATGGGCCTGTGCATTGAAGGGCTGTGAATCTTCATTAGCTTTGCGGTATGGATCTATCTCTGTTAACCAGATACCATCTTCGTGGTGGTTATGATATAACTTGAATGTTTTTCAAAGATGTACTAAAATTTTAGAAATGTACATCACACTTTGATAGGGTTAGATATTCTTTCTATCCAGCCAACCTGGAAGCTATTTCAGTCCCTGCTATAAATTTGGTGGCTTTTAATTATAAGCAAGTCTCTTAATGTCTTCAGGCCTCAAATTCCTCATCTGTAGAATGGGCTTAATATCTACCTTAAGACTTACAATGAACACCAAGATAAATACTTGGTACAGTTTCTGGCACATAGTAAATGCTCAATAAATATTAGCAACTGTGATTATAGCAATAGTTAAAACATTAACCTACCACACATAGGAACCTCCTATCTCCTTACAACTTCCCACATTGACTGTAGGTACAATATACTGTAAAATGAATTTCAAAGGATGGTGCAGATTCAATTTTTTTATTACTTTAATTTTTAAAAATAATGTTATTATGCGGGGTGCCTAGGTGACTCAGTTGGTTAAGCATCCAACTTCAGCTCAGGTCATGATCTCATGGGTTTGTGAGTTCGAGCCCCATATCGGGCTCTGTGCTGGCAGCTCAGAGTCTGGAGCCTGCTTCAGATTCTGTGTATCTCTCTCTTTCTGCCCTTCCCCCACTCATGCTCTGTCTCTCTCTCTCTCTCAAAAATAAACATTGAAAAAACAAAAATAAATAAAAATAATGCTATTATGAAAAGTAATAACTACATAACAGAACATTTGGAAAATAGAGAAAAGGAAAAAGAAGCATCCATAATTTTACCAGACTTGGTATATTTTCTTCCTTAATGCAGATGCATTTTATTGAAAAAATGAATTAAGTATACTCTTTTTTTTAAGTTTTATTTTAGAGAGAGAGAGAGAGAGAGAGAGAGAGAGAGAGAGAGAGAGAGAGTGTTAGCTGGGGAGAGGGGCATAGGATCCAAAATCAAGAGTCAGATGCTCAACTGACTGAGGTTAGCCCTACAATTATTCTCTTTGATATTATAGCATTATCGTTTTCAAATACATGGCAAATCTCAAATATTTCACATAAAACTTTTAGAAAAATCAGGTGGAAGAGAAGGTACACATTCTCCTGTTATATTTCCATACTTTATATTTTTAATGTTTATTTATTTTTGAGAGAGACAGTGTGAGCAGTTGGGGGGGGTGCAGTGACAGGGGGACAGAGGATCCCCAGCAGGCTCTGCACTGACAGCAGTGAGTCCGATGCAGGGCTTCAACTCATGAACCTAACCATGAGATCATGACCTGGGCTGAAGTCAGACACTTAACCGACTGAGTCACCCAGGTGCCCCTTCCATACTTATTTTAAAATATTCATGTTTTTACAAGGTTATGATGCTAGTGTACATAGAATTTAATATTCTGCATTTTTTCTTACATTATATCACAAGCCTTTCTCCATACTACTACATGCCACTAAGGCAACATTCACAGTAACTAAAGCACCTGAAAGCAAGACTTAATTTCTGAAAATTCATACAATGTATATGAAGAAAGTAAGTCCGGCTAAGGTGTGATAAGTCAGAATAAATGCTTTTGGTTTGCCTGCAACTGTAATGTGGAAAATGTAGAAAGAGAAGTTAGAACTCAAGAATTCTGGCCTTCCAACTAAAAGTCTAAGTTAGCAAAGAATATAAAGCCCTATCAACATAATTCTTTTTATATACACTTTTATTTCTTCTTTAATAGATGAGAAAGTGGTGGAATATTGCTCAATGGCAAAGACTTATTTGTTATGATGTTATTATTGGGGTTTTAGCTCTCAAATTTGGGTAAATGTACTCCCCACCACACCCCAAAGGGGTCTTTCTTCAAAATTTTGCAAGGCAAAGCCAATCCTTACTGTAAACAAGTCAAGAGCTGGTCATGGTTGAATTCAGTGACATATGCTGTTGTAAAAAGGCTTTTACCTTCTAATTATGCTTTTATGCTGACATTCATTAATTTCAGAGCACAAATTTTTCCTTTAAAGCTTCTTTATGCCTTTATTTAAAAATAATTTTTTTAATGTTTATTTATTTTTGAGAAAAAGACAGAGTGCAAGTGGGGGAGGGGCAGAGGGAGAGAGGGGCACAGAATCTGAGGCAGGCTCCAGGCTCTGAGCTGTCAGCACAGAGCCAGACGTGGGGCTCGAACTCACAAACCCACAAACCCACAAACCGTGAGATCATGACCTGAGCTGAAGTCAGATGCTTAACCGACTGAGCCACCCAGGCACCCCTCTTTACTCCTTTAATATTGTCCTGCTATGGGAAGTCGAGCCACTTATTTATTTATTTATATTTTAATATTCACTTACTTTTGAGAGAAAGAGAGAGGCAGAGCATGAGTGGGGAGGGGCAGAGAGACATGGAGACACAGAATCCAAAGCAGGCTCCAGGCTGTTAGCACAGAGCGGGACGCAAAGCTCAAACTCAAGAGCTGTGAAATCAGGATCTGAGCCAAAGTCAGATGCTTAACCGACTGAGCCACTCAGGCACTCCAGTATTTATTTATATTTTTAAGTAATTTCCACAGCCAATGTGGGTTTCGAACTCACAACCCCAAGGTCAAGAGTTGCATGCTCCATTGACTGAGCCAGCCACTTGCCCCCTAAGCCAGTTTCAAAAACTGTAAAATATACATTGAGGAAACTATCCATGTGCCCATTGCCAAATGAATGGATAAACACAATGTGGCATATACATACAATGGGGTATCATTCAGCATTGAAAAGGAAGGAAAATTTGATTCATACCACAACAGAGATGAACGTCAAAGACATATTAAGTGAAATAATCCAGACACAAGAGGATAAATATTGTGTGGTTCCACTTGTCTGTGGTATAAGGTATCACGGACACAGAAAATGAAATATTGATTAAAAGGGGATGGGGGAGAGGAGAGTGGAGGAATTGTTGTTTTATGGGTGCAGAGTTTCAGTTTGGGATGTTGAAAAAGTTCTGGTGACGGACAGTTGTGATGGTTGCACAACAATGTGAATATACCTACTTCTAGTTAACTTAAAAATGGTTAAAATGGTAAATCATACACATTTTATGCTAAATAAAAAAAATCCGCTCAAAGAACATACACTGAGAATAGTGTATTATACATATACGTATGTGTGTATGTGTATATATATATATATATATATATATATATTCAGTTTAAGAAATAATTATGAAGCAAGTATATGGATCATCGCCATCGAGGTCAAGAAATAAAATATTATCAAAGGGTACCAGTGTGCCCCTTCCCAACAAAACCCTTTTCTTCCTTCCTGAGTAATCACTGTCACAATGTTCCGGACTAACATTTGCTTTAAAAAAAATCAGGCTGTGATGTAATAATGCAGGATAAATTAAATCAACATTACAAAAGCAATAGAGTATTTTTTTTTAATTCCAATATTTTCCATACATGCAATTATTTTTAACTCAATAACGTTTAAAGTGCCCTTTCCCCTGTCTTTCGCTCTTGAAACCACATATTCTAAAACTTATCTTGGTTCTACAGTTGACCTCACCTGCAGAGTTAAAAACAACAACAACAACAACAACAACAACAAAACTACTTCACTGTAGATTTTAGATTTTCATTCCTCCCGCTCTCCCTTGCCTCCAACTACAAAGAAACAATGATTTAAACCCTTTGTGCCCTTTTAGAAAATTACACAGATACCCCATTGTGGAACCCTATAATCCCTTCGTGGAAAGGAAGAGATTAGCATATGAATACAAAGCAAAATGAATCCAGAATACAAAATGATCTACTGGATTGTGAAGCTCTTGTATTCTTTCTTCTTTTTTTTTTTTAAATGCATTTATTTCCTCTTTTTGTATTGCCCCTTTAGTGGTCTCAGGGTTAAGGGAACTGAGCTTCCCCTCTGGTTACCCGGAAAAGGGTAAAAAAAAAAAAAAAAAAAGCCAACAGATTCCAGGAGCTGCAAAACCAACAGATGACTCCCAGAGCCAGTGGAATTGCCAGTGGAATCGCCAGTGGAATCTGCTACACTCGACGTGAGTTTGCTTGCGGGCGAGGAGTGTAGAAAGTGCTGTTCGCAGAATGCGCGGTGAAGGAGAGAAAGCGACAGAAGAGAGAGCCATAGTGCTGACGTTGAAAGCCCGGCCCTGTGAGGTTGCACAGGGTAAGTGGCGTTGGCCAGGAGGCAGTGGCGAAGGGGAAGGAAAGAGGATTTGGGCTAGGGGCGGGGCCTGTGGCGCAGCCTGTCTCCTGATTGCTGGAGCGCCGCTGCCAATCTCGCAGAATCGCTCGGTTAACCAGTGCGCTGGCTAGACGCGCTCAGATATACTGAGTGTGCCCTGAGAAGCAGTCTCAGATCCTGACGGTGCAGCAGCCCGCAGCCTCAGCCAGGGAGTCCCAGCCGCTTTCAATGGAGGAGAAGCCCGGCCAGCCACAGCCTCAGCACCATCACAGCCACCACCATCCGCACCATCACCCCAGCAGCAGCAGCAGCAGCAGCAGCAACAGCAGCAGCAACAGCAGCCGCACCACCACCACCATTATTATTTCTACAACCACAGCCACAACCACCATCACCACCACCATCACCAGCAGCCTCACCAGTACCTGCAGCATGGAGCCGAGGGCAGCCCCAAGGCCCAGCCAAAGGCGCTGAAACATGAGCAGAAACACGCCCTCCAGCAGCACCAGGAAACGCCGAAGAAGAAAACAGGTCTGGGAGGGAGGACGAGTGGGGGAAGGGGAATGGGGGTGGGGGGTAGAGAAGATGGGGGTGGGGCTGGATCTGGAAAGCGCGGACGCGGTAGGAGTGTGTGTGTGTGTGTCTGTCTGTGCCCTGCGGGTCTGGGGAAGCCCCCTTCCATTCTCCCAAAGCCTGAGCCAAGCCGCGGGGTTTGCAGCGCCCTCTCCTTCCCCTCAGCATGGGAGAGGCCCAACCAGGCCAGTATGACCTTCCCGGCCCCCGCCCGGGCCGGAGGGAGACCCGGAGGGTCGGCCTTGGAAATCTGGCCTCATTATTCCTTTCTCGTTTACCTTCGTGAGGCCCTGGAGGAACCTAAATTTGGTGGCCCTGAGTTGGGGTGAACATAGCCTCCCCCCCCCCCCCCACCAAAAAGCCTTCGGGTGTTTCTCAAGAAGGCCTACCTAATTCCGACTCGGGTGGTGTCGCGAGACCCTTTTGCAGGCGGCGAGGCGAGGGTAGGTGGGCAGAGTTGAGGAAGTGTCCTCCCTCACCCGCCACCCCAAGCCCACCTGTGGCCTTGGGGTTCCCCGTCTGGGGGGGGTGGCCGGGACCCCCGTTTCTTGGGTTATTTCCACCTCTAGACGCCCCTTTTGGGCACCGGATCCGGCAGTGTGCCCTCGCGCCTCCTCCCGAGGCCGGCGCCCCGGGCCCGCTCCCCCCAGAGCCGGCGCGGCTGGAATGTTCTCTCCTCCTCGCGGGGCCGCTTCCTGTCCGCCATGTTGGAAGCCGATTCCTGTCACCGACTCCGGCCCACTGAAGAGCGGAGGGGGAAGGGTGTCGAGGGGCGCTCGGCGCGGCGGAGCTGGGGGGCTCGGGATCCCCACCGGCGGTCGCCTTGCCCCCCGCATTGCGGGGGCGCAGTCGCCCCCGGCCCGCGGCCGCCCCTCCCCCCGCCGCCGGCCGGGTTGTGTAACCCGGTGGCGGCCGCGCGGCCCCGGGCGGGTCCCTGGGGTGAGGGGCGGGGGCGGTTGGGGTGGGGGAGGGAAGCGGCCACGAGGGGAGCGGCCTGCACCGGGCCCCGCGTGCCGGCGGCCGCGTTTCCCGCTCCCGGTGCGGCGGGAGGCGCGGGTGGTCCGGGCGGGGAGCCGGCCTCGAAGTGGAGCCGCGGGCGGAGAAGGCCGCGGGCGGTGGCCGCGGCGCTCCGTGGGGCAGGAGGGCTGGGGGTGGGGTGGGGGGGGTACATTTTGGGTAGAGGCGGTGCCTGAAGGCCGGGTGGGGTACCCAGCGGGAACCAGGCTCCCCGGTCACGAGTTTCTCTGCCACAGGAACCTCGTCTCCTGCCAGGTTCGCTCACGACTCCGCCTCTCAGGCTTTCACTTGGGCCCTTTCCTTCTAGCAGCTCATTCTTACAAAAAAAAGGAAAAAAAAAAAAAAAAAAAGGCTTGTTCCGGCGGCCTCCAGCCCCCCAGCATTTACCCTCTGGGCCTAAGTAGTGCTTTCAGGGAGAGCGATTAGGAAAATGATTGGATAGGGGAAGAGGGCGAGGTGTTTTTTGACCCCTATTTCTTGTCCTTAAGGAAGAACCGCGGTGGCCCATCCATGAGGTTGGTTCACTACCATCTTGTCTCGGACGAGGCTTTTTTTTCCATGTTAAAAGGAAAGGTGTTTTTCTATTTTTAAACTGATACCGAACCCCAAATGCTTGGTTCTAACAAATGTTAAATTGAGGGTGAAAGTCATTTTAGAAAACATCTGAGAAGAAATGAACTTAAAAAGTTTGTTGCCAGGCAGATTTTTACCAAATTGAAGGTTCTTTATAAAAATGAAGGGAGTAATAAGAAAATGGATGTTAAACCCAGGCTATCAAATTTAATGCAAGCAGTTACTGAGAGCTGGAGGAAAATTGCTTTAATTTAAAGACTGAAATTGGAATATCAGACTTTCCACTTTGGGGGGTAGGGACTGATGATGGCGTGCTGTAGCAATGAACATGTAAATATATTCAGTATTTAATCTTAACGGATTTGGAACAGTTTAAAAACTATTAGAAAGTGTACAACACTAAATCTTTTAACTCTAGGTCTTTTTCAACTTAGAGATAAGAAAATCTTACTTTATTATCGTTGCTTGGAAGATCAAACAGTATTACTGTTCAGATTCGAAAATTTTATTTTGTTGTCTCTACGTATAGAAGCAGCCCCTGAACCATTCAAGGTGGCGTCCCTTCAAATCAGTAGGTCTTGTCCTGGAAGAGAATAAAGAGGGGAAACTGGGCTTAGCAGTTTTGAGAGAATGTAAACAATTTGGGATGAACAGTTTTTTATGTGTGTGGCCTGGTCACAATACTGTTGCTTCAACATGTATGATGCTAATTTACTAAGAAAACTTAGGAGGGTTTTTGAAATATATCTGTTGTATGTTGAAGTGGGCTTTTATGACCCATTACCCACAAACCTATAAAGAGGAACCTGTTTTCTTTATCCAGAAGAGGGCGCAAGAGAGGGCCAAATGTGTTCACTAATTTCGGTTTCTAATCCAAAAGCGAGATTTATCAGGACTCAAGTTTTGCACATTCCATTTGAAGTAGTATTAGCATGGCAAACCTAAATAATAAAAGTGCAAAGAGCCCTGTGATTTCTCTCAGTAATTCTGTGGTGGTCGCATTTCTCTTAAATACCTAAGTTTTAAAAAGAAAATGTCTCTGGTACACTTTGCATACCAACAAAGTTGCCATGGAAAAAATTTTAAGTAGTTAAATGAAAAAATGTTTTTTTGTTATTAAAACTTGGGAGTATAGTGGCTCTGAGCTGTTACAAAATTGGTGATTTCTGATATCGGAGCCACTAAATACTAGTAATTTTAGGAAAGAATATCCTGGTTCACTTAAAAATCTTGGCTTTGGTCCAAGTCAATTTGGACATTGAATTTTTTTGTGTTTAAGACTGTTTACTTACCTTTGAGAAAGTTATGACTAATGGGCTCAAGAGTACAAAACTTTGTTTAGCTTGTTAGCATGTTAAATGGTATGTTTTTCTTTTTGGTCTAGAGTTGTATACAGGTAAACTTGTATATGTTAACGTTGAGAGCTCCTGTTTAGGAACTTGCTGCTTCTCTAAAGAAAAAAGAACCTTTCAGAAAACATCCTACCTAAGCAGAGATTTCTTCTTTAGTAGTTTCTTTCTTCAGTAGTTGTGTGGTTAGAATTTTTCCACCAAAAGTTTGACTTGATTGACTGTCAAAGCTCTTTTCAGCAGCCATTATATTCTATTCTATTATATTTGGCGGGGGTGGGGGTGCCTGGGTGACTCAGTCAGTTGAGTGTCTGACTCTTAATTTCAGCTTGGGTCAGGATCTCAGGGTTGTGGGATCAGCCCCTCATGGGGGCTCCACACTGAGGGTGGAGCCTGCTTAAGATTCTCTCTTTCCCTTGCCCAACTCCATCATGCGAGCGCTTGCTCTCTTGTGCATGCTCCTGTCTCTAAAACAAATTTTAAAACAAAATTATTTTATGGTACAAGTTTTGTATGGTTCAGACTTAGGAATGATTATGCCTTAAGTATATTTTCTTGAATTATTTTCTGAAAGTTAATACAATGGAATAAAATGCCTTTATTTGTTCATTTTTAGTGTCCTTTCTCTGATACAAAATGAGTGCCTTAAAATTAATAGTAAATCCTGTTGTGAATCTTCCCAGACTATGTTCTGTTCCATATCACATTCTTTTGAAGCAGTGATTCTGAAACTTAAAAAAAAAATCTTAGATTCCTTATGCTTTTTTTCCCTTTATTTTCAAATTTACATTTATTTATTTTGAAAGTGAGAGAAAGAGCACACAGGGTGCAAGCACAAGCCGGGGAGGAACAGAGAGAGGAAGAGAGAGAATCCCAAGCAGGCCTCGCGCTCAGTGCAGAGCCCAACTTGGGGCTTGAATTCACAAATTGTGAGCTCATGACCTGAGCTGAAACCAAGAGTCAGACACTAAACTGACTGAGCCACCCAGGCGCCCCTAGATCTCTTATGCTTTTAAAATGCACAAAGAGCTTTTATGGGTTATATCTATACCAAATTGGGAATTAAAACAAAATTTCAAAATAAGACTATACAAGTTCACATGCCTTTTAGCCTTCATAGGCTAAAGGACCACAAGGATGAACGAAAGTGACAAATGTAAATTAATTTGGTCTTATTGGACACCCTTCTGAAAGCTGCCTTAAATGAATATGTATCCTTCTATTTATGTTTCTAATGACCTCAAAATGCTTTTGGGAACATTTCATAAAAAGGTAGATAAGTAATATCTCTATTTTACTGGTAGGGAAATGGGAATGGTTGTTACCAATTGAATAATGTAGACTGATGAACTGTTTATGGCAGTTGAAGGTCTTAAATTACGCTTGAACACGTGGCAGTTTTTAAATTAGATACCTTTCATTGTAGTTTTGTTAGTAATTATTACAGCATCACTTGTGTGGGAAGTATTACTTAGTGATAGAAAACCATGTTCCAGGCTGACTGGAGTTCAGGTTTCCAGTTATCTGACTTAGGCAAGTTAATTTCTCTGAGAGTTTTTTTACCCAGATGTAAAATGAAGAAAATATATCTTAGAGGAGTTAGAAATATTGGTACATAGGTGGTCTGGTTTCATACATTAACAGTATGATCTAATGTCTGGGAATTGTCAAAATAGATTCAAGACTACTTTAGAAAAAGTTCACAATTGTTAGATTTTTGTTCAGCAGAATGCAGTAGAAACTGCTTGTGGTGACTGCCAGTCATTTGTGGTTTCATAGAAAGGGATTCTTTAATTTCCCTGAAATACATACAGTTACTGTATCAGTATAACTTGATTTGTGCCCAGAGGGTAGCTCTGATGTTAATTGTAAAGGAATTTTTATAGCAGCCTTGTGAGAACAGTGGGGAAGTTGATTTTGTTAGGTGAGAGGTATTATGGCATACTGCTTAAGAGGTCTTGTTCTTTCTGACCTCAGACTTCAGTTTGAATCCCAGCTGGTTCAGTTTCTTGCTTGGCAGACTTCTAATCGGTAATATGGGGTGACAAGTGTTCTCATAGTTGTGAAATAATAAACATAGTAAAGCTAATGCTCATAGCATAGTGTCTAGCACATAGTAAATAGTCTTTAAATGTCAGGTAGTACTGTAATTTATGTTTTGTAATTGTAAATCAAAACCTTTCTTTTTCCCCTTTTCTAGGCTATGGTGAACTAAATGGTAATGCTGGAGAAAGAGAAATATCTTTAAAGAGCCTGGGTTCTGATGAAGCTACCAACCCTATTTCCAGGGTCCTCAATGGCAACCAACAAATTGTAGACACTAATCTGAAGCAGACTGTAAAGGCCAACACCTTTGGGAAAGCAGGAATTAAAACCAGGAATTTCATTCAGAAGAACAGTATGGACAAAAAGAATGGGAAGTCTTACGAAAATAAATCTGGAGAGAACCAGTCTGTAGAGAAGACCGATACTGTAGCAATTCCAAATGGTGTTGTAACAAATAATTCTGGCTATATTACTAATGGTTATATGGGCAAAGGAGCAGATAATGATGGTAGTGGATCTGAGAGCGGATATACCACTCCTAAAAAAAGGAAAGCTAGGCGCAATAGTGCCAAGGGATGTGAAAACCTTAATTTAGTGCAGGACAAAATAATGCAACAAGAGACCAGTGTCCCAACCTTAAAACAGGGACTTGAAACTTTCAAGCCTGACTACAGTGAACAAAAGGGAAATCGAGTAGATAGTTCGAAGCCCATTTGGAAGTATGAAACTGGGCCTGGAGGAACAAATCGAGGAAAACCTGCTGTGGGTGATATGCTGCGGAAAAGCTCTGATATTAAACCCAGTGTGAGCGGCAAAAAGTTTGATGATCGGCCCAAAGGAAAACACGCTTCTGCTGTTACCTCCAAAGAGGACTCTTGGACCCTATTTAAACCACCCCCAGTTTTTCCAGTGGACAATAGCAGTGCTAAAATAGTTCCTAAAATAAGTTATGCAAGCAAAGTTAAGGAAAACCTCAACAAAACTGTACAGAACTCTTCTGTGTCACCATCTTCATCTTCATCCTCTTCGTCATCTGCTGGGGAAACTCAGACCCAGTCTTCAAGTCGGTTATCCCAGGTCCCAATGTCAGCGCTGAAATCTGTTACTTCGGCCAACTTTTCTAATGGGCCTGTTTTAGCAGGGACTGATGCAAGTGTGTATTCTCCAGGGGGTCAGCCACTGTTAACTACTGCTGCTAATACTCTAACACCCATCTCTTCTGGGACTGATTCAGTTCTCCAGGACATGAGTCTGACTTCAGCAGCTGTTGAACAAATTAAATCTAGCCTTTTCATCTATCCTTCAAATATGCAAACTGTGCTGTTGAGCACAGCACAAGTGGATCTACCCTCTCAGACAGATCAGCAAAACCTGGGGGATATCTTCCAGAATCAGTGGGGTTTATCTTTTATAAATGAGCCCAGTGCTGGCCCTGAGACTGTTATTGGGAAATCATCAGATCATAAAGTGATGGAGGTGACATTTCAAGGGGAATATCCTGCCACTTTGGTTTCACAGGGTGCTGAAATAATCCCCTCAGGAACTGAGCATCCTGTGTTTCCCAAGGCTTATGAGCTGGAAAAACGGACTAGTCCTCAAGTTCTGGGTAGCATTTTAAAATCTGGGACTACTAATGAGAGTGGAGCCTTATCCTTGGAACCCAGTCATATAGGTGATCTGCAAAAAGCAGACACCAGTAGTCAAGGTGCTTTAGTGTTTCTCTCAAAGGACTACGAGATAGAAAATCAAAATCCTCTGGCGTCTCCTACGAACACTTTGTTAGGCTCCGCCAAAGAACAGAGATACCAGAGAGGCCTAGAAAGAAATGATAGCTGGGGTTCTTTTGACCTGAGGGCTGCTATTGTATATCACACTAAAGGTAACTCATTTGTTCCTATATGAAGATTCTTACTGCTCAATTTAGTATACATTTATAAGCTATTGTGTTAAGGGTGCATTTTGGAAATTACTATGAGATTCTTCAAGACTTAGAACTAAATTAAGAATAACCATGGATAAGCAGTTGATAAACTATTCAGGGTCTTTGGAAATAGTACTATTTAGAAGGAATGTTCACTTTTTCGACTTAAAACATTTCTTTTCATATTTACAAGTATAGTTGACTTCCTACCTGTTTCAAATAGTGAAGAGGAATGGGGTGGTGCCTAAAGGGAGGACATTATATTTTCTCTTGTTATTTTTAAAACTTCTTTGAACAGATGTCCCCTCTTTTTTGCTTTTTATATCATACACTTCTTTATTAGCTCATTTGATTCTTCTAATTTGTGTAAAATGAGGAGGAGTCCAAAAAGATGGAGTGTCAAACTATTTTTTCTGGGTGCTGAATGGGAACTAGAAAATAATTTAGACAACTGCAGTGGCAAGCCCAATGAGCATTGTAGAAACCAGGCTCTTGGAGTCTGTACTTTTCATAGCCCCAAAGCCTATGTTAAGAAAGGAATCCGGTATCTTTCAAGTTCCATGCGAATACGTTTTTTAGAATATGGTTTATTTGTATCTTAAAGATTTGCTGTATGGTATAACTTATTTAAATCCCTACAGCAAATAATGAGGTTTAATGAATGATGTTTAAAACAAACCTCAGTGCTATTGGGAACACTTCCATCTCTCCCTCTTATAGAAATCTATACCCCACGCGTGCAGACACACACCTAATACATGCTGCACATTCCGATTTTTAACAGTGGCTCATTTAGGCAGTGACTTGGAACTGCAGGGAAGGGGCAGCATATCAGCTAAGTGGAGATGAGGTAATTCCCATATTTTCCCTGGAAGAATCACTGCCTCAGAGATGAATAACAAAGCTATTTATGTGACTTTTAAGCAAATTACCTCTCTTCATACCTTTCCTTATCTGCAAACTGGAAGACATTTAGTAAAATGAACAGATGTACTTTTTCTATTTTTCTTCCTTTAAAAAATGGGAGTAAGTAGTAGTATTGCCTTGTGGCAGTTTAGGGGCAGAAATCCTGGCAGATGAAATTACCTGTCTTAACTTTTTTCTCCAGCACTGCTGTTTGGAAGTAAATGAGTTAACCAGGAAATGGATGTTTTTAGGAAAGTTAAGGCAAAACAATTGCTTAGTTTCTTAAGACTTGTGGTCAATTATAAGTTAAATCCTGCTGGGGGAGTTGGTGTTTTTGGTGTTATTTTCCGTGCCATCTGCCCTCCAGAGACCATTGGGAAATTTTACCTGTGTATTTTGTACTGGTGGTCATTGTGTGAACCTGAGAGGATATCTGGTTTTGTTCTTCCACAACATGCGAAAAATTCTGGGACAGGTTCTCTTAAATGGTTGGCTGGTGGTTTTATATAGATTTTTATTGTGAAGAATTGCAGGCCTTTTTAAATGGGAAATTAATTTCTATTTATTACTAGGTATTCTGTGTGCGTTTTCCCTATAGATGGGCTAACTAGATGTGAAATCAGTGGTATTTAGATAAGCTAAATGCCTCAACGTGGATGCAGTTTATATTTAGTTTTGCTGGCATTACTGAAATACTTGCTTTAGTTGAGTGCATCAGTTTGACTTTTATATTTGGATATTGAAATTAAATTGATATTGATTGCCCAGCCTCCCCCCAACCCCCAACAAATAATGTTCAGTTCAGTTAGGTCCCAAAGTGGCAGGTTCTTTGAATTACTGCCAAATGTGGATGGTTCATTAGGTCATTAATTTCTCTTTTCTTTGAATTTGTTTTAAATCACAACCTTTTGAAGATCTGAAGATCTTTTTCATAAGTGAAGGCTGGTTTATTATTTTTAAGTTGTCTTAAACTCTAAAGGAGGTAATAATCAGTTGGGCTTATTGGAATATCCTTTAAAAGGGCCACCTGTATTTTCTTGTACCTTCAGTGTAGTCTTTTCTTTAAATGTTCAAAAGTAATCTCTTGGTTAAAGTTAAGCTTAGAAATGGAAGTTCTCTGCATACTTCCCAACTTCAAAAATAAGTCCTTCAATTTTATTTGGAAATAGGTAAGAACGTGCTTGGTATCAGTTCTGTAGGAATACTGAATTTTTTAGGTTAAACATTATTTGCAGCCTTAGAAGTACTGCAGATTTTTAAAAAATCTGTTCAGTATAATTGAGATGAAAAAAAGATACAATGAGGCATAAAAAAGGGATTGATGAGAATTCTAGTTCTTGGGATTTTTCTTTTACCTTTTGACACGTTATGGTGTAAAATTTTAAGAAACAAGAGGGTTAATCTTTCTATTACCTGGGGGAAATAGTGTACCATTACATAGCAGGATTAATATTGACTGTGAGATGTAGGTCCTATTTTCTTTTGATTTCAAGTGGCACTTAAGAGGCAAACTTTAAAGTGATACCTTTTTAAGTTGATTATGAAAAAAATTATATTCTAAGTTTTAAATTGATTATAAAATTTGATTTATACTCTAAAGTGGAACCTGTAACGAACCCCAGTGGACTCCTCATCCAGCCTGAACATTTAAATAGCATTGTCATTCTTGTTTCACCTATCTACCTTCACACTTCTTTTGGTAGGAGTTTCAAAAACAAATTCCCGGTATCCTAACATTTTGCTAGTTGACACTTTAGTTATGTTAGAGTGATGGCTTTTAATGCACATACCCAAGACAGAACTGTTGCCTTCTTTAAAACATTTACTTTCAAAGGCTTCTAACATTAGACCCTAACTTTTTGAGGTGAATCTTTGATTTTGAAATAATCATTTGAAGTCATTGATTTGAAAAAGTCATTTGAAGCCAAGTCTGTTGAAATAAGGTAGGTTGATGTGAGTTGTATGTTTGGTCAAAGTGTTCGTTTAAACGGGTTGATTTATCATGCCTAATACTGCACTGAAGGTTATCAAGCATTCAAAAAGCATTTATTGGTGTGTGTGTGTGTGTGTGTGTGTGTATTTATGTTAACATCTTGCTATTTTGGAATATTCATTAAAAAATAATTTGAGGGTCGTCTGGGTGGCTCACTGGGTTAAGTGTCTGACTCTTGGTTTCGGCTCAGGTCATGATCTCGCTTTTCCTGAGTTCAAGATCTGTGTTGGGCTCTGGTCTGTCAGTGCAGAGCCTGCTTGGGATTCTCTCCCACTCTCTTTGCCCTTCCCCTGCTCGTGCTTGCTCTTTCTCTCAAAATAAATAAACAAACTTAAAAAAAAAGATAATTTGATAGGTAAATTATACCCAGCATATAGAGATGCGAGGGAGATGAATATGGTAAGATAATTCTTGATAGTTGAGGTGAGTTAACATCAAAGTTATCTAGTATAAAATATCCCTGAGGTAACACTAAGCTACTACATGAAATTTTAAAAATTTATTTCTCTGTTACTTCAATAGGTTATTGGCATAAATTATTTGATTCACTAGATCTAGGCTACACCCTGGAATAAAAATGTATTTTAACTCTAGGTGGTTCTAATTGCCTGCTAGGATTGGGAACTCCTGAGTCTAGAGAGCTTTCATCAGCTTAATCCTTTTTTTCTTTCCTCTGCCACAGTTGTGCAGTAATAATTGTGTGTGTGTGTGTGTGTGTGTGTGTGTGTGTGTTTTCCTTTCCCTTAAGATGTACTTATTATAGGCAAAGTACTTTGCTTAGTTGACGAAGATTTTGACAGGGTGAGTCTTTTTCTTTGAAGAGCTTAAGTAGAGGAGAAAACAATACACAAGTTTATAAGGCAAGATTTGAGTGTCATGGATATAAATAACTAGAAGCTTTCAATGGAGGGAGAATTTCTAATGGAATAAAGGTGGGAAGAGTAAGTGCAGGCAGGGTATGTTTTCATTGACGCAGCATCATTTAAACTGGGTTTTGATGGGTGGGGAAATGCAAAGAAGAGGAAGATAATAGATAAGTTGGAGAACCTGAGTAGATGTAAATGTTGGAAGGGATCCGCTTTGGATGTGGTGAGAAAAGAGGATGTGGATAGAAAAGAGAAGGAAGGTAAGTTGCTGCCAGATCATCAGATCAGTCTGGAGGCAGTGGGGGAGCTGCTCAATATCAGTGATAGGCTGGTGAGATGGAAGTAACTTAAACACAGGGATTTTAACACTGCTATTCCCAGTTCCTGTGTACCTGAAAAGATCAGTTGTCATTTTTAAGCCTGGGTTTCCTAATTTATAACTATATCAGTCTTTGTTTTATTCTATCAGATTGTACTACAGCGTTTGAGAAATTGAGTTGAGGGGCACCTGGGTGGTTCAGTGGGTTAAGCATCCGACTCTCAGGTCATGATCTCACGGTTCATGAGTTTGAGCCTTGCACTGGAGTCCTTGCTGATAGCACAGAGCCTGCTTGGGATTCGGTCTCTCCCTCTCTCTGCCCCTCCCCTGCTTACTCCCTTACTCTCTCAAAATAAAAAGTAAACTTTAAGAAATAAAAATAAAAGTTGAGTTAGTATTAAGTAATTGACTTACAGATCTGCTTTCTAGTAGGTTATTGTGGCCAATTTGTTGGGTATATTGAAAGCCATTTTTCTGATGAACTCTTGGAATAAAGTTCAGGCAGAGAAATGACAAAAGGTTTTCCCTTTTGTATTTGCAGTCAATGTGAATGTATTATTTACCTGAAAATAAACATTTACTTTTTAAAAAGAAGGTTTTTGGGTTTATGAATGAAGAAACTGGTAAATACCTCTTATATGTACAGGGTGTGATGAGACAGGAGACAAGTTACGGTTAGTCCATAAAAGGGAGAGGGGGATTATGTATACAGTTTAGACTTTTGTTCATAGAATCTGAATACTAAATTTTCTCCTTTAAACACAATGCTGAAGAAATATTTTCACCTTTACTGCATTTTGCTCCATGATTGCTTATGGCATCACAGCTATCTTACAATCTTATTAACAATTGCCTGCAGATTTGACTTTGGTTTCAGCCTTAGTTCAATTTCCTAGATTGGGGAAGGATCCTTTTTTCCGTCCTCTCTAATATGGGACATATAGGAATGTTTGTAACAAGTAATTTAGTATGGTTGTGAGATCCTTTCTTTTGCCAGTGACTTAACCATTTTAGTATCTATATAAGATGCTTGATTTCTCATTAAGTGTGTTTTATGAGTGTAATAATTATGAATTTACTTTGGTATTATTCAAAAAGGTAGCTTACCAGGAATTTATGGAAGGTAAAATTTAATCCTCAGATTTTAGTAGCTTACCTCCTGAAGGTGAGGGAAGTAACCATCCATGCTATAACAGCAGAAATTGTCTATTAGTATCTTAGTAGTAGCAGTTTCATTCCGAGCAACTTGAATTTGATATTTTACCTTAAAAGTAAACTGGATTAGAATAAGTATAGCAGTAGAAATGAACAAAACCCCTCAAGCTCCAAGTTTCTAACGTATGTATTTAGAGGTGGTCAAGACAGTTCTGTTTAGTCTTTAGCTCCAAATTGGGAATGTAAGATTGAAATTGATGGGGTGAAGAGTTCATTAAGCATCTCCTGAAAAGGTGATGACTTCTAACTAAGAACTTGAGTCAAATTTACTTGAAAATAAGCTGTTACCAGAGTGCCTGGCTGGTTCAGTTGGTAGAGCATGCACCTCAGTCAGTCCTTAGGGTCATGAGTTGGAGCCCCATGTTGGGAATAGAAGTTACTTAAAGTTTATTTTATTTAAAAAAAATTGTTTAGGGGCGCCTGGGTGGCGCAGTCGGTTAAGCGTCCGACTTCAGCCAGGTCACGATCTCGCGGTCCGTGAGTTCGAGCCCCGCGTCAGGCTCTGGGCTGATGGCTCAGAGCCTGGAGCCTGTTTCCGATTCTGTGTCTCCCTCTCTCTCTGCCCCTCCCCCGTTCATGCTCTGTCTCTCTCTGTCCCAAAAATAAATAAAAAATGTTGAAAAAAAAAGTAAAAAAAAAAATTGTTTATTTTTGAAAGACAGAGTGCAAGCAGGGGAGGGGCAGAGAGAGGGAGACACAGAATCTGAAGCAGGCTCCAGGCTCAGTGCTATTGGCACAGAGCCTGATGTGGGGCTCAAACTTAAAAAACTGAGATGATGATCTGAGAGCTGAACTCGACGATCAAACAACTGAGTCACCTTGGTGCCCCTTACTTAAGTTTTTTAAACATTTATTTATTTTGAGAGATCCCATGTGAGTTGGGGAGAGGGAGAGAAAATCCCAAGCAGGCTCTCTGCTGTCAGTGTGGAGGCCCATCTGACTTAGCCACCCAGGCACCTCTAAAATTTATTTTAAAAAAGAAAATAAGCTGTTCATTCTCTATGGGTATAGTCAAAATGGAAAAGGAAAGGGTGAGAAGTTTCTGGCAGCCTTCTTTGCAAAAGAATAGGGAGGTACAGTGGACTGGTTGGGAAAGGAAATCAGAAGAGCAAAAAACATGGTGGTGAGATAGCCAGTAATCATCAAAAATTGGGTAAATCTGGAATAGAAGGGGGAAAAGTAGAATTTAATAATGTCACTATCCCTGCTGAATTTTACAGAATTTGATCTAAATGGCTTGAATAAGGATTGGAAGGCAAGATCCATAGTAAATTGATCTGGGGATACTTAATTATGGGAGTCTTCTTTTTGACCTTATATATTTTGTTTGTTTGTTTGTTTTTTTGGTGTGTGTGAGGGGGAACCTGTGCTTTTTAAAAGTAAAAATAATAATAATAAGCCTCAAGTTGGCTTTAACCGTCTTAGCTTGTCTTTTTCTTTGAAGAATTAAAAGCTGAAATTTTGACTGGACCATATGAAATGACTGTTTTTGTAGGTCACAGAAGGTTGAATATCAGTTTCAAATGGGCCTACCTAATACTACTTTGTTCTATTATTACTTCCTGATGACTGATTTACAAGTGGTATTTCATTCAAAGTCAATATTCACATATGGCACCAAGCTCTGTGCAAAGCAATCGTGATAATTAGATGAAATAAGGATTCATGTCGTTAAGGTCTAATAGGAAAACATACATGGAAAGAAATATATTACTAATGTGATGGCTCTGTAGAAAAAATATATAAAATACATTTGGAACATAGAGAAACCCTTAAGGTGGGTGGTGGGGTCAGGGTAGGCTAGTCAAGACTCAGAAGAAGTGGAACCAATTTATTGATGTACACCTGTGTCCAGTGCTAGAAATGTAATACAAGACAAACAGATTCATTCTCCCTGTAGGCAGTGAGAATCCACTGAAGTGTTTTGGTCACTTTCAGGTTTGTATTTTTATTTATTTAAAAAATTTTTTTTAATGTTTATTTATTATTGAGAGACAGAGCATGACCATGGGTGGGGCACAGAGAGGGGGAGAGACAGAATCTGAAGCAGGCTGTAGGCTCTGAGCTGTCAGCACAGAGCATGATGCAGGGCTTGAACTCATGAACTGTGAGATCATGACCTGAGCCAAAGTCAGTCGCTCAACCAGTTGAGCCACCCAGGTGCCCCTCAGGTTTGTAGTTTTAGAGGAAAAGAATGTTAGCCATGGTGTAGAAGATAGAAGGTAAGGCCCAATTAAGGGTAAGAGAGGCCTGTTAAAAGATTACACTGCAGAAATGTTCTGTAAGATACCATTGCTTGAACCAGGCAGTGACATCTGGCTAGAAAAAAAGAGGGTGACTAGAAAGTTAAGTGTCTTAACTTTGAGTAAGGATTGCAGTAGTTGAACACTCCCTCCCTAAATTCTCTAATTTGCATCTCCTTAACAACCCACTTTCCTACTTTGTACATCTTCAGCATAACCTTCCTTATATCATTCTCTTTTCCTCAAAGGTTTATGTTCTTTTGGTCTCCTTTTCATGCTACTCAAACTCCTGGGTAATCTCATCCAATTCTGCTGCTGTGTGTTAAGCTCGAAACTTCAATTGCTTTTACTCTGAGTTCAGACCATGTATATTCAGCATCACCGCTCCCAATTCTTTGTATATGAAATGGAATTCCAAACCCTGATTGTTAGGTTATATAGATCCTGTCTCTAACATATCCATTTTTTTCCTTTCCATCTCTAATACAGCTGTCCTAATTTCTTCACTTTTGCAGTAACATTTACTGGGCTCTTTTTCTGTACAGTAGTCCCACCTTATCCGTGGTTTTGCTTTCCGCGGTTTCAGTTGCCCACGGTCAACTGTGGTCTGGAAGCAGATGATCCTTCTGAATCGTCAGAAGGTCAGTAGTAGTCTAATGCTACATCACAGTGCCTATTGTCATTCATCTCACTTCATCTCATCATGTAGGCATTTTTTCATCTCACATCATCACAAGAAGAATGTAAGTACAGTACAATGTTTGAGAGAGAGCCCACACTCAATATAACCTTTTTTTACAGTGTATTGTTATAATGGTTCTATTTTACTGTTAATCTCTCACTGTGCCTAATTTATAAATTAAACTTTATCATAGGCATGTGGTATGTATGTATAGGAAAAAGCTTAGTATATATAGCGTGTGATACTATTTGCAGTTTTAGGCATCCACTGGAGGGGAGGGTCTTAATGTATCTCCTGCAGATAAGGGAGAGGACTACTGTATTGTCATTTCATCCATACTCTCTAGTTGAAACTTCAGTCATTACTAATATTTAGTACAATAATCTCAGATCTCTTCAGTGACTTCCTTCACCTATATGATTAAACAGTAAACTTTCCTTCATTTGTGCCTTTGTGCTGTCCCCCGAATAGCAGAATAGCATTTATCTGTGTGTAAATCTTTCATTCTTAGTGACTTTCAGCTCTGCTCCTGAATAGTGTTTTTTCTAAATCTTTTTGTCTTAGTGACTTCAGCCTTACTAAATTAATTGTGGCCACTAAAGCATAGATCAGTAAACTTTTTATGTGAGTGATCAGGTAGTAAATATTTTAGGCTTTGTGAGCCATAGGGTCTCTCCTTGGAATTCTGGTTACTTGATTCTGCCTTGTACACAAAAACAGTCATGGGTAATATATAAAATGGAGGTGGCTTTCTTCCATAAAACTTTATTTGCAAAGACAGAAGTCAGTTTTGCTGACCCCCTGCTTTTAGCACACCTCATACTTCAATATCTCCAAGCTTTGTCCATGCTGATGCTTCTACCTAGAAAAGTTGTATATTCTACGAAGTTTACAGAGGCAGAGCCTTTGTTTTTGCGTCTATATTCCTAGCCCCTAAATAGTACTTTTTAATCCACTTAGAATTTAGGATTTTTAGGTTATTGGACATTTATGGTAGGGAGCTCTGTAGAAAGTAATCTGCTTTAGAAAGTTGAATGTTAAATTTTCTTCAGTAACTATTTGCATAATTGGGTACTGGGATCCAACTCTAACAAAAACTGGGAAGTTAAAGACCAGGGGTGGGGAGCATTATTAAAAGTAGAAAGATTAATTACTGTGTGATGATTTTGTATAGTTGGATGTATCTTATTCTTCAACTTCTTTCTGTTAGGGTAATTAAAACAGTTACACAGAGTAACTCATTTTATATTTAGAATCTGCATTAAGACTTGTAATTTAAAAGAGGGCAAAATGTAATTTACTTCTTTCCTATATATTCTCTCTTACTAGCTTCTTGTTAGCCTTAGTAAGGTTGTTTAAGGGTAGCAAGTAAACATGCAAATAGTATTTGATTTATTTCTCTTTCTTTTTGATTCATGGAAACTTGTAATTCTAATCAAGGAAGTCAAGTTGCTACTTGTTATAGAAGTATTTAATATTAAATAACTAGAAGGGGAATTGCATTCATTTTTCAGTTCAACACTTAAGATAATGCTGATTTATTTCTTGGCCAGAAGCTAAGTTGGCCCATGGCTAATTTTTAGCTAGGTCATATGGCTCTCTCCTTTTCTCAAAAGGCATAATCAAATTCACTATTCCAGAGCCCTGTTTGAAGGTAATAAAACTTTCTTACCAGAAATCATTTAAAATCTATATATTTAAAACCTAAAGCTGAATGTTCTGGTTTAAGCTAAGGAAACCTCTTCAATCCAATAAAGAAATTGGGTGACTACAGGGCGCCTGGGTGGCGCAGTCGGTTAAGCGTCCGACTTCAGCCAGGTCACGATCTCGCGGTCCGTGAGTTCGAGCCCCGCGTCAGGCTCTGGGCTGATGGCTCGGAGCCTGGAGCCTGTTTCCGATTCTGTGTCTCCTTCTTTCTCTGCCCCTCCCCCGTTCATGCTCTGTCTCTCTCTGTCCCAAAAATAAATTTAAAAAAAACGTTGGAAAAAAAAAAAGAAATTGGGTGACTGCAAATAGTTATTTTCATTTTTACTCTAACATTTATATGCTTGCCTTTAAAGTAGTATAGTTGTTACTGTGACAATCTTGAGTGTTGTCCCCTTCCCCCCCAAAAAAAAAGATGGGAGGGGAAGGGGCAGGTTGAGGTTTGTGGTGGGGAAGAGAAAAGCATATTTTACAGCTTAGGGGGGTTAAATGAAAAGTTTTTGTTTTTCTAAACATACAACTAAATAATATATTTTTACATTAAGCAAACTTAACAATGAGCATCAGGTAACTGATGCATACAGAACTTGGGAATTTGTTGCAAAATGTGAGATTTCTGTACTTTCACTAAAAAATATGTTTGTTGAATTAGTTTTTTTGAAGATAGGTCAACAAAGGAAAGGCTTACTTATCTTTGGACTTAAAGCTCTTCTGAGGTACAGAAATTTGTAGGATAACAGCTCTAATGACCATTTCAACTATTCCTAATTGTCTGACACTAATAGAATTAGAAATTATATTAAAGTGATAGATATGAGTGCCATGACTAGAATAGCCTTTTCTGATTTATGTTCTTTTTTCCTGATTAGATTGATTACAATTCTCTCTCCTTAGACCTAGGAGACTTTTTCCTGCCAATCTTTGGATGGGCCTCTGCCCAGCGATTTAAAGCCCATAACATCCATCTAAGCTCTTGGACCAAGTGACAACTAGTGAAGTACTTCCCGGTTTTTGTTTTATCAGGCACTTGTTGTGATACTTTGAATGCAATTTTATCTGGATAATTACTTTGATTTTTTTGAATAATTAACCTATTGGTCCAAACATCCAATTCTGATAAATTTTCAAAACTTTAAAAGTGTTTTTAGGAGTGAATATGATGAGGAGTACAGGGAAGTAGGGAGAATGTAATTCTACCATTCTTTGCCTCCAACCGTAAACATAAAATAAAAAAATAATTTTAGATTTATATACTTTTAGCCCTGGGGAGGGATTATGTTGTACCTTAACTGTAACCTATGTCCAGATATATCCTATCTTAATGAGCTTCAGTTTTATTTTTCTTTAACTGTAATTGGTCACTGATAAATTGTATAGAAAACAATTACACAGAATCCAGTAATAGAGAATAAAATCACTTTTTTGTCTTTTAAAATAGTAGTTGTATGGCCATGGGAAGAGCACTTATTCTCAGTCATAGTTAATAGTTCATTCTTACTACTAAGTTGTCTTTGTTTACATTGTAAATCTCTTAATAGGGTATTTCCTTTCAAAGTCCCAATTCTTAGGTGCTTGTGGTATAATAGTCATCTTCTGTCTTACACATCAAGCCTTCAAATAAGCCATCTGTGAAGCTTTCTGGTATGCTTCCAGATACAATTTTTCTTGCTTTTTCTCTGTCACTACAGTTTGGTTATGTACATATTTTCTTTGCTGTGGGATATCAAAGTAATAAGCACTTTGTAGATAATCATATTTGAATGGAATTGGAGCAAATGAGGATTGTGTGTTACTAATAAAGGAGTATGGATTAGCATTTTGACCTTATGGGTTAAAAATAAGTGTAGGGGTAGGAGCGCCTGGGTGGCGCAGTCAGTTGAGCTTTTGACTGTCGGTTTCAGCTTGGGTCATGATCTCAGGGTTTGTGAGTTCGAGCTCCGTGTTGGGCTCTGTGCTGACAACGTGGAGCATGCTTGTGATTCTTTCTCTTGCTCTCTCTCTGTCCCCTGCTCATGCTCACTCACTTTCTCTAATAAACTTAAAAAAAAAATTAAAAAAGAAAATAAGAGTAGGTGTAGTTTGAAGAACAGAACCACTTGCCTATAGCAAAGAGTTAGGTAAAATTTTAATAAGGTGTTTTAAGCATCATACTTAATTAAATTTGGATGCTTCATTCAGAAGACTTGGGTAGCTCATTGGGTTATGATGGGTTGCCAAAAAATACTTCAAGGGCACCTGGGTGGCTCACTCGGTTAAGCATCCGACTTAAGCTCAGGTCATGATCTCATGGTTCATGGGTTCAAGCCCCGTGTTGGGCTCTGTGCTGACAGCTTGGAGCCTGCTTAAGATTCTGTGTCTCCCTCTCTCTACCCCTCCCCCATTCATACTCTGTCTCTCCTTTCCCCAAAATAAGTAAACATTAAAAAAAATTTTTTAGTAATAATGAGCTATTATAGGAAATATTTTATCTATAGAATTCTTCTGCATATCTTTGCTATTTGTGTAGACAGAATTGCTCTCTCGGTAGTTTGATTTCAGATAATTATTGACTATAATCAACCCTTAAGGTAATCTGAAGAATACTTCTTGACAATTCCAAGAGAATAAGAATGTCATGTCTGAGATTTAGCAGAACTGTGCTATTTCAACCCTACCTCTATCTCGGCAATAACCAGTCTAGATTTTTTAGGTTTAAAGAGGAAAGCATAGCTTTAAACTTTGCTCTGTAAAACTTACTGTATAAAATAATCTGCCTGGTTTTTTTTTTTCTTTGCAGAAATGGAATCTGTTTGGAATTTGCAGAAGCAAGGTAAGAATAGTTAGGTTACCTAAAATGTTAGTACTAATGACTAATTGGGTTATGTTTGGGTGGTAATAACATGGAATAGTTCACCTACCAAGTGAACAGTCTTTGTATTTTGAATTATTTATATCTGGGGAAACACTATAAGTGAAACAAGAATATATGAAAATACTCTTTACTTGTTAGGTGAAGAAACTACATTTTTCCCTCCTGTGAAAGTAAGAACATAAATATTTTTAATCTAGGAAACCAACATGAATAAGCGTTTCCACTTATAGCCAGTCTTTATCTGTTTTGTGTGGTAGACAAGTGGTAGCCCAAGAACTGAAATTCATGGTTCAGAAAAATACTAGGTGTCTTAGAAACCTTATTTGGTCTGTATATTCTCTGAAATAATAGATGGTTAAAAATCTTGGGACGCCTGGGTGGCTTAGTCGGTTGGGCATCCGACTTCAGCTCAGGTCACGATCTCGCGGTCTGTGAGTTCGAGCCCCGCGTCGGGCTCTGTGCTGAGAGCTCGGAGCCTGGAACCTGTTTCAGATTCTGTGTCTCCCTCTCTCTGCCCCTCCCCCCGTTCATGCTGTCTCTCTCTGTCTCAAAAATAAATAAACGTTAAAAAAAAAAAATCTTAAGAATAGCAAATTAGCTTCCTTTATAAACTACAAGTATAAGATGTGAATAGCAAGAAGGCAAAGGGACTGAATAATCCACATCTGGAATATTTGGAATTTTCAAAAATTTTTAATTGGTTATAATTATTGTGTGCTTTTCCAAATATTAAAATGTGGTAGCTTTGGAATACCTGAAATAAAGTAAGTTTTAGTCTGGAGAACTAATAGCTAATACATTTGGGCTTTCAGAACCCTGTAGCTGAATTGCATCCTATTTCCCATCTACTTTGCTAGTTAATATAAGTGAGAGATGTTATTATGTAAGCTAGAAAGTGGCAAGATTAAATGTAGGTTTCCCTGATTTCCCCCCAGCATTGTTCCTCCTTCCACCTCTCTCTTGTACTTAGGCCAGGTCTTTTGTCTAACACAGCTGTGGCCTGAATATAACTAGCAAGCTCTTAAATTATTTTGAGTTGCTTTCTGTGTGCTTTCTTGTTCAAATACAAGTGAAAAAAAGGTAGAACTAGAAAATACAGTCGGCAAAAGTAGACCTACCTATATTGACTGTAAGATGGCTATTAACTATTAAGAATGAGCATTATATTCATGGCAGGATGCTAGAGCATGGCTGTTGCAGTCCTAAAGAGGATATTATATTATCTCTGCACTAAATTAGATTGACTCTTAAGCTGAGGTGAGCTTGAGATCTTTAATATTATTTTTAGGTCTTTATATACTTTTCCGTTAGGTGACATGTTTTATTGGTTTCCTATTTTTTATTAAAAGTATGTATACTTTTAAAAATTCATATGATAGGCAGAAATGGTGTGCAATAGAATCATTGCCTCTCCAGAAGAGGGTGTAGCATACAGCTAAATAATTGGAATTCAGAAGAACAGTGGAATTTTTGCCTAGACATATTCTGACTATTTTATACTTTGAACCCAGGTGATCACAGGTTTTTACTACTGGTAAGAATAAAGACTGGTGGTTCTATGTGAAATTTGGAGGAAGGAAGAAATAAGTCATGTTTAGAACTGAACGGATAGTTTTGCCAAACTTAACCTGAAGTTTTTGGTGCTAGATACCAACTGGAACAGTTCCTTACTAGACAGTCCACCATGGTTAAAATAAATTTTGGCCTCATTTTGCTAAGAACAAAAATAAGTAAATCCAAGTGTTTATTTTAGTATTAGATTATTGATTATTGAAGCTTTTTTTGTTTTTGTTTTTTGTTTTTTGCTTTTTTCAAATGTACTGCTTTTATAATTGGGAGAAACACATTGAAATAACCCTTGTTAACTGAACTCAACCCCTCTCTAATCTGTAGGAGTTGAAGCCCTCACTGGTTAGAGGACCCTATTGCTGGATATGCCAGACTATTGGGTTGTGATCATACATGTGTTACTACAAAGAAGTGGTCTTTAAATTGTTTTCATAAAAAAAAAAAGAGGCAGCTAAAATGATGATGGTTATTTGGAATTTGTTGTGGAACATGGGCATTTTGGGATTCCAAACCTTATATTTATTTATGTATTTATTTTTTAACCTTCCTTCCAGATCCCAAAAGGATAATCACTTACAATGAAGCCATGGATAGTCCAGATCAATGAAGGACCAGACTGCCTATTTGTAACCTTTCTGCAGCATTAGAGCCACCGTTCATGGGGGACACAAGGCTTTTATGCTCCTAGATCTTCAACGCAGCAGAGGAACCATAAGTAGAATCACAGGATAATATATACAAATATATATATATACATATATATATATAGTTATTTAAAAAAAGGCAACTGAAAGTAATTAGACTTCATAAGGAATCAAAATTTATTTCAAGAGACTACACATGGTTATTTAATCTCCGGTACTGAATAGTTTTTTGTTTTTTTTTTCTTTTTTCTTTTGTTAGTTTTTGTTTTTAAGTGTGAATGCAAGTGATTAATGAATACAGACTTATTACCAAGCGTGGTTCTAAAGTTCCTGCTGTCATCAACTTGGGCAACAAATGACCCACTGGAAAGGCAAATCCACTTAAAAGATCTCTGTATCTTGTTCTGTGACTAAAGTGATACACTAATCACGGGGAACCCAGAATGATTCAACATTTCCCCCACTCCTCCTTTGATCTTTTGGTTATACTTTGAGCCCTGCGAGAATGCTGGATAAATGCCTTGAAGTTTGCAGGGGTGTATTTTTTTTAGCGAATATGATTTGCATGTCTTGCCAGGAGTTAAGCAGCCTCTGTGGGGTGTTGGGGAAAATTTTCTTTCTTTCCTTTTATTTTTCGTGGGGTGGGGATAGGGGAGGGCATTGAAGTTCTATAATTCTGGAATAGTTGGTGGTACATAGTTCACTTGGCTTTGGTTACATATTGGACTTTAACAAGTGAAGAATCCATGAGTGTCATTTAAAGAAAAGTTACAGAACAAACAATTGGCTTTAGATATTTAATATGGAAAAATATTCCTTTGCCCATATTTTAATGTAATTGTATAAGTGGGAGCAAAAATATACTCTGCTTTTCAACTGTAGGTGCTCCAGACTTGCTCTCTGTCACTAACACTAAATGTGCTGTTTTCCTTGTTTTTCATTGAACATCAAAAGAGAAACTTCTGTACCTTTCTGTAAATTCTCTTTTAATTTCTCAGAAATATCTAAAAGGGGAAGAAAAAACTCCATGAAAACTAGAAGACTTTTCATGTTTTTAGCCAGTGAGGAGGTGATAAACCCTGCCTGCAGAAGGTGTGTTTCCATGCAAACTATACTTCTGAGCTTATTAGCTTCTAATTATATCTTAATAAATATATTTTATTACTAGAGCAAAATGGGTTTTTTAAGGAAAATAATGTGAAATTCTGGAAATTTTCTTTTGGGCAGAGAAGAGCATTAGCCCTGTCTTATCATCACATTGCCATCCTGTTGCACTGCAGCTTGTATATAGCATGCTAAAATAAATTTTTTTTGTGTGTGTGCAGAAACTAAGGGTCCAATTTAAGATTGGGTGATGTTAGTGGCATAAAAACAAGTTCTCTGGCCTGACATAGCATCACATCACACACACACAGAAATTAGTATATCCATGTATGTCAAATACAGGTTAAAAAAAGCAGGGCATTTATACAGAGAGAGGTGTAGTCTTCTAATAAAAGTAGACTGGATCCCCTGGGGTATTTGGGGGAGAAGGTAACTACTTTTGCTCAAACCCTTTGCTTAAGAAATGTCCAGTTTTGAGCGACTGTAGTATGGATGAGTTTTCTTGTTTTGTTGATTATTTGAGACTTTTAACAAGTAGTTTGTGAAAGAAGCTGTTGGACTCAACTTAGAGTAGAGAAAATATCTTTAGTCTGGATTTCTGCCCTGCTTAGATTTTAAAAGTATAAGCATGGATTGCCAATTCCACTTGATGTAAACAAAACTTTTTATACATAATATATATATATATAATAACTTATTGTATCAGTCCAGGTTCAGAAACTTGTGGTAGGCCAGTTCCAGATAGTTTCATTTCACCTGTAAACTGTATCACTTTTACTGATATTGTAATTTTCAAATGTATAATATGTTTACAGATGTGCCCTGCATTTAGTCTGCCTTGTTCCTATTTTGATTTTTGTTGAGTCTCCTGCCTGCTTGCCAAAAGCTAGGATGCTTCAGGCCCATGTACAATTGAAAGCAGAGGCATCCTTGAGCTTTAAAGCATTGAACAAACTGGAAAATGCAACATACCACATACTGAAGTGAAAGAAGTCTGTGTTTTTGTGTTTTTTTTTTTTTAAATAAAAATTTTCAAAAAGTTATAAAAAAAAAGATATAAGGTTGATTAAAGGACAAAAAAAGACTCCAGTTTGTTTTATAGGTTTTAAAGTTCTGCTGTGTGTTCAATTGCCTTGTGTAACCACTTGTCGCCTTAGGGCCAGATTCCCCTGCACCCCCCTTCTTTTTTTAAAATGTCCATTTTGCTTGCCTGGAATTTAAAAGCTCTTCTGTCTCACAACTCACAAGAAACTTTCTGGGTTTGTGACATAGAGGTTGAATGAATATATATTTAAAAAAGAAAACAAAACAGCCCCTGTCTAAATTGGGCTTTTTAATTTAGAGGCAACACTTACTTAAAAAATATCTTTAGAAATCTCTTGTTGCTTTTCTACTTCCCTTCCCATAGCCCTCAGGCCTCCATGTTTAGAGAAGCCAAAAAGAATGTATCCCTTATCTGTTTGTCCAAAGGTTTTTGAGAGTCTCACTTCTAAATGAAACAATGCAACATTTCACCCTGATTTTCTCCACTGAAATTTCCTTGATTATATGGTTAGAGATATATAGTTAGGAATGTCTCTTTCTGGGAACCCTAGTGCCCCATCATATTGTCAGTATTTTTGGGCATTGGGTAATGGACTTAATTGCCTAGGTACAAGCAGGACTTTGGGACAAATCTCCTTTGTGCTGTTTGGTAACACTTAACTCTACTTGTCGCAGTCTTTCTCCTTAGGTCCTCACACAATTCCTTACAGAGCACTTATTAAAAAAAAAAAAAATCTGAAGAGTTGATTTGTTTTCTGATTATTTTTGTGTAAGCTTCTAAACAAACTTCAGCTGTGATTAATTTAGCACATTTAAATAACATTAATGTGTTGTTTGGTATACAGAATTTTCCTTCAACTCAGAGTATTAGTACTGTAGCATAAACCAAATACAGTCTAGAGGGGATTTTTAACATCCCTCCATTATAAAGACTGAAAAAGGAGTGTGTGTGTGTGTGTGTGTGTGTGTGTGTGTGTGCGTGCGCGCACGTGCGTGTGTGTGTGTGTGTGTGTGAGGGACAGATGGAGATAGTAAAAATTAGTAAATGAATGTGTGTAAGACATTATATTAGTATTCAGAGAATGAACTTGTATTTATTTTGTGCCATTTGTTTTCATTACACAGAATTTAAAAGTCAGGTGGTTTTAATCTTAAAAAGGGTAGTATTTGAAAAATGGCACTAAGAATGAAATCATGACCTATTTTTTTAATAGCTATGAAGATACTAATTATGGGTGAAGATTTCTTTTTAAATCTGTCTTGATTGTAGGCTTTTGTGTCACATACCACTCTCTTGTAGATGTCTTGAATAATTCCCCTTCCCCACAAAAGACAGGGTGTATTTATCTTTCTCTTTATTCGCCCCCCCTTTGCTGACCTGAAGTTAATTGCATAGCCTTTCCTCTGACTTTCTTAGTAATGAACTTTCACATGAAGTATATTTACAGCATCTGTAGTTAGCCCTTCCTCCTCCTTTCTGGGAGGGGATAGACAATAATTAGGAAATTTGTTAATGCCAGTTTGTTTTCTCTCGGAATAAATGGCTGGAGAAGTTCTCTCCATTGTAGAATTTTGCTGTTCCCCTAATCATCTGCTTACACAGTCATTCAAAATCTGCAAAAACTTTATAAAGGAAAAAAAGTGCTGCATTGGTTTTTCAAATAACAGTTTCTAGGCAAAATCTGGCAAACCTCAGTTAGGAGTATTGTCCACAGTACAAAATGTGTTTTTTCACAAAACACTACATAGCAGCAGTAGTTTCATACTCGGTTGTTAATCTTGTGACTATCCCAATTGGAGGCATCTAGTGGTCTATCTTTTAATGAAAACTTTTAAACACAGGAAAGCCATTTAGTGTAAAATTTTGTGTCCTACCCAGTGGCCACAGGCAAGGAAAACTGGAAGAGAACTTTGATTTTAAATTCTAAATAAGGAGAGAATCATTCAGTCAAGGCTTTCTTCAGAGAACTAAATTAATAAAAGTCCCATTTCCAAGGATTAGGAGTATAGTTTATGCCATTGGGCCATATCAACACAAGATCCTTGTATACCTATGCTAACTGCACAACAGGACAGATGCATGTTATGAACAATAATTTTTGTGGTCAGGTCTGTTGATGTGGTACTAGTTGAATTAGATTCTTTGGGTGGGCTGTGTTCTTTAGCAGCCCTACCCATAACTTAACCTGCTGGGTTTTGAAAGAGGGTAGGATTTGCTCATCTGTTTTTTCCCCCAAGATTAGAGGGGCAGAGGACAAGACTAGAAGTATGTGTGATAGCTGCTCGAAGTTTGCAGATACATGGGGTATCATTAGTTCTTAATGCTGATGTTATTTTTATTAATGTGATTAATCAGCAGAGCACCAGGATTATTTTATGGTGAGAAAGATGGGCTTATACTTCGAATATCTTAAAATGTCTCTTTTTAAATATACTTAAATGTGTTCACATGTTTGAGAGCCAGGACCACCCTGGACTGGTTTTAAAGAATGATAAATCATTGGCCCCCCTCAAATGCACTGCTTTACTGAGTTTTAAATTTCACACTGTTTTGCTACTCCATATGAATAAATAGAATTTTAAGTTGTCTGCATAATAGAAACACCCAGGGAAACATGAGCGGTATGTTGCTTCTGCATTACTGGGAGTGTCCAATAGCAGTTATGGGCAAGACACCTATGGAACAGCCATCCTCACGTGTGATGGGATTGCTGATTCAGACTTCTCTATTTACCCATACAATTTTGCTTATGTCCAGAGTTCTAAAGCCATTTTATAATACTGCAGTATCCCTTTTCTACAGCCTTACTAAAATAGCTACAAACATTTTCCAGTTCAGTTTCACTTTTGTTGTATATCAAAGTTACACTCTACAGACCAAGAAACCAACTTGAGGTAAATTATATAGCTTTCCATATATCCTTTTTTCCTCAGGTGCTAAACAAAGGCTCCAAAAAACGGATACTGCTTTAGTAATGTCTTTTATTCGTAAACATTTCTTTTGCTAGACAAAGATTTGGTGTTAACAAAAATGGTTTTAATATGTAAATATGAATGAATGCCTTTAGTTTGCCCCTGTTTGTCATATTAGTCTTGTTTCAATTATCGTCTGTAGAGGAGGATCCTTTCATAATCTTGAATACATTTCATTAGGAATTGTTGCATTTTTAGAGTGGAAATACAACTGTTTTCTGTCTTGGATTAATCCTGCTGCTGCTATGAGAAACTGAAAATCAAGAATGTGATGCACTTTTTACATTACTATATACCATACCTTTCTAAGTTGCTTTGAATACCTTTCCTGTAGCACAGCCACTAACAAAAGTGAATGAATTTAGAATTTTTCTTCAGGAGGGAATCAGTACAAATAACTATTTATGGTATTGGCCTATGAAGGGCAGTAACTTAGGAAAATAAAAATTCTGTTAGTATTACGCTTTTTGGCCTTAAAATGTCTTCTACTACTGAAAATCTTTTAAATCTTAGTTTTGTTTCTATTATTCCCTCTCTCTGCCTCAAAAGAGGATTTGGGAAGAGTAGCTTAAAAGAAGTTTCATTGGTTGTTGCTGATTTATCTTTTAGGAAGAAAATAATTGTTTACTACATAAGCTGGGGACTTATTTTTTGTTTGTATTCAGAGGAGAAATAATGCCATCCCGAGCCAATCAGATTTCGTGTAATCAAATCCATCAAAACTCAGCTATTCTGCTTCTCTAGTATATTTTTACTTAGCAAAGATAAACTTACATATAGTAGGAATGCTACTTGACAAGAGGAAAAGTCATTTCTCAAGCACATACCTAGACTTGGAGGAGACTGAACCCAAAATAATGGAGGAAGAAACACCAAATGGGGTGGAGGAATATGAGATATGTGGTCCAAAGCTATCTGGTTATATTTTGATGTTGCCAATATTGCCAAGCCAAAATTTTAATTTGCTTATTTAATATATTTGTTGGCCAGAGATCTATTTTTATATCAATGTGCCTTGCATGTATATTAAAAAAGTTTGGAAAGGCCATGTAGTAATGCCTGAGATAGTTGATGGTTCTTACCACCACCTCACTAATTTTTATGCAGTATGAAATGCTCATTCTATCGCCCAACTGGTGCTCTCTGTTTAAAGTTCTAGATCTTGTCACAAACTGGAACTGTTTTATAAACTGGGGAAGTGATTTAATTTACTTTTTGTTGTTTCTTTTTCTTAATCTGTTAGTGGCTGTTCTGTAGTGGGAAATAGTAAAAAGGATTCTTCACTCCCTTTACCCCCTCAGCACCTTCTTCAAGTAATGTGATGACACCATTTCTTGTGTGCTTTGAAAAAAGTTTCAGCTTGCTGTCTCCTTTAGTGTTATAAAAAAAAAAAAAGTGTTATGAAAAGCATTGTTTGCAAAATCTAGGGAGATAATGGAGTCCACTTTAATTTGGAATTCTATGTGAGCTATGATCCAAGTTATTGGCTCTTTCCAACTTAAAAATTTTTATTGTTAAAGCACCTTGGCTTAGAAAATTTTAAATATTTATGTCTGCAACAATTGTCTCAAAATAATGAACTGTGCAATTCTTGTCATTAAAAAAAAAAAAAAAAAAATCTGAACTCTCCCTAATGTGACTTGTTAGTTTCTCTGTATTTCCTGCCAGTGTAAATGTGAAAAGCTTTGCTTGCATTACGTTTTAGAAATGCATTTTGCACACTCGAATTCTGCTGAAGCTCCATGAAAAGGTTAGATCTAAGTAGATGAATAAAGCTATGCACATGTTTTGAAAGTTTAATTTGTGTGTCATTACCAGAAGTGACCTGTCCTTATTACTTTGCTGTTCTTAGCTTTACCATCCTTAGAAACATGGCTCAAAGTAATAGTTCTGGGCTAGCTCATCAGTGGAACTAGAAGAGAGGAAAACTGGCACCTATTTTAATAAACTCCAGTTTGAATGAGAGCTGGACTTGTATCTACTAAAGGGCTTTTCTTGAAACAGGGCAGTTTTATCAGCTTTACAAACTTTTGGATGCTCTTCCTCGTGGAAATTTTGGTTTATTTGGTCAAACAGAAATGGAAGGTAATTCAAACAAATAAGAGGGAAGGACCTTTGCCACATGGAGTTCTGTGACAGTTCTGTCTTAAGCCTGGTTTAAAGGTAGGATAGCCTTTTTACCTTTATTGCTTTAGCACATGTTTGGTTTTACTGAGTGAATGACTTGAGATTAGAATCATTCAACTGTTTAAAGTTCAAAGCACAGGTTGTTTTAAAGATAATGTGTATCTTTTAAAAATTGCCCAAGCTGATTAGAATAAGTTTAGGAATTGGGCGAATTTGGTTAAATTGCTGCAGTCTGCATGTACTAAATAGCTTTACTTCACATGTATGTGTACTTAAAAGATTGTGTAGATGTACTGGCCAGGTTTGTCAAATCATCTTTTAAAACATTGTTTTGTAATCTCCTTAGGGCTTTTATAGAAGAGGCTAATAAGCTTAAGTAGAAGATAATGCTAGTGGTATTTTCCCCATGCTCCTCAATATAAAAGAAATATTTCTGATTTGTAAGGGTTTTCCTACCTATAGAGGAGGGTTACTTCTCTGTCATCAAGTATGCTCTTACTGTATGTTGTTGACTTTGAAAACCGCAAAATCCATCCTTCTGAAAGTGACAGTTAAAAACTAAATCTAGTAGTCAAGATTGGAAAAGTAACCCATGATGGCTGGCCTTAAAAGGCATAAATGGGGGAAGTGTAGCATCATCTTAGATGATATGGCTACTCCTCAGCATCTGTCACTAGTTCACTTATGTTCAGTATGTACTGAAGGAGCAAAATAATTTCTGTGTCTTGTGTGCATCAGCACTTATGAGCTGAGTTACCTCTTCTTGATATGGGGGAAAGGATACTTAGTGGACTACAGTTATGTTGGAAGGTGTTTTTCCTTCCCTCTCCCAATTAAGATTTTTTTCAGTGTTTGTTTTGCCCAGTCAGAAAAGATAGGCCTTTTCTAGATAAAAGAACAGTGGCCAGAAATTTACCCCTTTGCTAATTGCTTAGGTATTTGCCATAGCTGTTTCTGATGTCATGGAATCTGAGGAAGTGTCAGTTACACTATGATCTTCCTTTATTGATGTCTTACTCCATGTTCAGTGTTTTAAAAATATAAATTACAAACACTCTACATCCATACCCAGATTTACTTATTTTATCAAAAAAAAAAAAACAAACGAGAAATTTGTAGATCAAATTAAGAGACAATAAGTGTACATTGTTGAATAAAAAATTTTAAAGTTTCAGTGGTGTTTGCGTTATCTTTTGTGTACTTTAAGATTATTGCCTTGATAATGACAATTTTTTCAAAGGGTCAGATGTACATCTTAAGTGTACCATGACCGTATGTCATGGCTTTAAAACAAATCATACAGGTTATCAAAGTGCTTAGAATTGGCGTATTTACTGAAAAATCAGCAGTGAGAACAGCTGTCCTGGTTTTTTTGCATGCCATTGAGCCATATGTTCTAATCAAAATAAGCCAAAATTGAGCTCAGCAATTAAGCAACTAGAATAAGTTGCCAAGATTCTGGGTTTATTTGTAACTTTATGTAGAAATATATGGCAATGCCTACTTGAAAAACTTCCTGAGTTTGTTTAGCATTGATTTGTCACAAGTTGAAAAAAATCAGTGCTGACACCAACATATTAGAGTAGCTAATGAGAAGAGATGTGAGAACATTTACAAGTGTGTCTGTCACTATGTAGACTGATAGACTTCATATGTTTTTATGTTCTTTGAGTTAGGATAATTGTATCTGGTCTGGTGAGTGACCTGCAAGGATACAAAAGGGAATTCGGAGTTTTACCGAAGCTTGTCTTTATAAATTCTCAGCCCCATGAGCGTGATTTATATAAAAGTATGGTAGTTAGTTCAGTCTACACAGTTGTTGTTTTTAATGACATTTATTGTGGATTTCAGCAGCTAACATAAAACTCATTCTAGATTGCTTAGCAAGGTTTCTCTTACTTTGGGGCTTTTAATCCACTACTGTTGGATACGGCGAATCGATTGAATCTGGGAAGTCTGGGCGTGAGAACCCCACTCTCTCCAGTGTTTATAGTCTCCTCCATGGTGGTCACATTCCAAGATATATTGATACCCACGGTATCCAGGATACTGGTAGCAGACCCAGCTAGAAAATCCAAAGCACATTAGGTTATTAAAATTAGGAACCTGGTCAATACCTGGCCAGGAGCCTCTTTTCTCAACACAACTGATTAAGAATGCTTGTAGGTTAAGAAAACAATAGGCATCCTAAATGTGCCAGGCACTGTTCATGAGCATAATATGGCTACAGCTAGTTGAAAATGAACCTTGATCATGAAAAAACGTAAAAGAGTAGTCAGCATAAGTGCTTCCACAGAGGAATGTTTGAGAGGGCCAACAACTTGAAATTTGAATATTAGTAATAACTACAATGTGCCATCCATACCAATTATGATCTAATGTATGAAATCTGATAAGATGTAACCATAGATGTATTAATATTCACAAGGCTTACAGTTGCAAGAGTTACTTTGAAATGTACCCCAACCCTGTTTTTGCACTTACGCCCCACATTGTATCTTCATGGAACCAACTTCGTTGTTGAGCCAACCCATGGCTTGCAAGGAGGGGTAGTCATCACAGATCTCCCATTGGCGTCCAATGAAGTTTTCCTTCTCAAAGATGGTAATCTTCGACTCCTTATGATTCTGTAACCCAGAAATTTTTAAAAACCATTTGGCATAAGCATTATGGCTGTCATCTTAATTCTTTAATTACCATATTTTTCAAATTCAAAACACTTCTGGTTTACAGAAGGAAGTACATGATCATTGATTGTAAGAATATTGCAGGCAATATGGTGGTAAGAATTAATCCTGCCCGATCCAGTTTAATACCATAATATTTAAAATGTACAAATAATGGACATCTGGGTGGCTCAGTCGGTTGAGCTTCCAACTTCGGCTCGGGTCATGATCTCAAGGTACCTGAGTTTGACAATGTGGAGCCTGCTTCAGATTCTCTGTCTCCCTCTCCCTCTGCCCCTCCCCTGCTCGCACTCTCTCTCTCAAAACTAAACATTAAAAAAAAAATGTACAAATAACTGATGTGGTACTTTGGGACAACAAAAGACATGAAGAAAATATAATAAGAGCAGGGAAAAAAGTACTTGCAGCAAACAGCCAACCAAGGGATTAATATTCACTAATGTGAGAAAAGATCACAGAAATTAATAGAACAAGTAAGCCTGTGTGTGTATGGTGTTGGAAATAACCTAAAGTCCAGTAGGGGATATAAACAGTACACAAACATTAAGGCTGAGACTATCCCGTACACAGGCATAACTAGCTGTCAGTTATCCTACTGCGCTGTAGAATATCTGAGCTCTTGAGTATCCACTTCCTGGAAGATCTGAGCTCTTGAGTATCCACTTCCTGCCACCCTTGCTTTTAGCTTAATGAAAATACCTCTTAGTGGGGAAAAAAACAAATGGCAAACTTGGACCAGTGTCTTCTCTTTTATACTTTTATCCTTCCTGCTGCATTTCAGCATAACTGATGAGAAGTAATACTAAATGTCAATCCATCTGTATACCCTCTCTTACCACATCCCCCCAACATGCACAGAAGTGAACATTTCAGAGACTCACAGCTGAACAGATGGGGCGGAAGGACATGAGGCGCTCAATGTGGTAGGCATTACTCCCACTCCAGGCATCCCAGCGAGGGTATTCTCCTCTCTCCAGGATAAACTGTTGCCCACAGAAGCTGGTGTGCTCATAACCAACCCAGCTGCCAGAGACAAGTAGTGACGTTTGATCATGGTGTTCAGAGCCTGCATGGCCTCAGGGAGAAGGCATCTTTTGTTTTAGGTGTCAACCGTGGGGTAAACTATCAAGCCAATTCCAATAGAGCCATACGACGAAGTGATAATATTTATCACAAGAGGTGGGGAATGAGCTTGGCAGCTGCATTAAGCAAGTTTGTAGATGGACTATTTGTTTTGGGATTCTCCACTGAAAGGGTCTACTTCACTGACCTGAGAAATGTGTATTAGCAAAGTCAGTCTCAAGTTTTATTTCCTTTCTCTCCAGGTTACCTTATTCTCTACTTGGAGCTCCAGGTTCAGGATCTAGTGACTGACTATTGCTTTGGCTCCAGCCAAACCTATTGGCTTCTTCCTAAGGAAGCAAAGGGATGAACAGGCAGCTGATGGATTACTAGTCTCTTGTTTCCTTTTAACTTTGTGGGTTTTCTCCTACCGTCACACACCTATACCTTATTTATTAAAACACCTCAGATCAATTTTGTTACCGATGATACCTTAAAGTATTTTACTCCCTTTAAAGGGTTAACTCAATTTGGTGGTGAGCAACTTGTGGAAGCCTATCCACTGCAGAGCCAGTTTTGCTTAGGCCAAAGGAAAGCCCTTTCCTCATGTTTTCAGGCTGATGGTAAAGGCCTCAACCTCCCTGCCAAGAGTCCGGAAGTGAGAGTCTAACTTGCCAAAGATATTAATCATCAACAAGAAACTCCTAAAGACTCACTGGGAACTCATATGGCTCTCATGTTCTGGGGTTGAGTTCCTTCGCACATAGAGAAATTAGCCAGTAGTGGCTGCCCTGGGACATGCAGGAAAGGAGTTAGCTGTAAAGAGCTTGACAGTTTCCTCTCTATTTTCTGTAGACAAGAAAAACTAAAGGGTCTTGTGGCTATTCTGAGAAAATCCTAGGTAGCAGCCTATGGGCTCTAGAGGCACAGATCTAACGACTGTCACTGCCCCACCGCATGGTCTGCATGTTTTTACCCCCTCTCCAATCTAGCAAGCAACTAGGAACCTCCTGTTCCTTCTAGCTTTGCGTTACTAAATTACACATGTAGTGATTTCTTTTGAGATTACTTCCATAGGGAGGCCTGTCTCCAAGAAATGACTAGAGTCTGGGTGAACATCTTTCCACACCCCATCTGCAGAGACCACAAATAAGGACTATGGGGTCCATACTCACGCGCCACATTCCACCTTGAGAGACCGGACATTATCAAAACTGCGCTCAGAGACATTTGGGCAGGAGCTGGTGAACTCCATCCTCTTGCCCTGGAAATTCTCCTGGTCATAGATGGTTATCTGAATGGAATTGAAAGGGAAAGAGCTAGAATATGGTACCTCAGGAAGAACAGAGGCCCAGGTCAAGAGCTTAACTTCTGTCTGACCCTGTGTTTTCCATCACTAGCTATAGCCCAGGATGCCTGGTAGGGTCTCTTCTGGTATAGACAGGATAGGAAGGAATTTGAGTTAATACCATTGGTTGGAGGTGTTTACATGCCCAGGGATGTACTGTGAGGTCTTGCTTATGATGGGAATGGTTTGCCAGGGACAATAGCTAGCCCAGTGGACAGATCAAGGACTTGTGGAGTCATTCCACCATGCTCCCTGCAGAAGTGTGGCCCAGAGGCAAGGATTCTGGGTCCCAGGCCTTCCTGTGGATTATTTCTTATCTTCTCCAGCCACATCCTCGACAGAAATGGAAGGTATAAAGGGAGAGTTGTGATAAACCCCTTTTATACCTTGTACTAGAACTCGGCTCTTGAACCTTGGCTAGAGGACGACCCTCAAAGCTGTGAGCTGTCCTCAGAGTTGACCCAGTTGAAGGGACGTTGAGGAAAACAGTGAAAAGCTGAGTTTCAGCCACTTCAGGAAATGGTTGCAATCAAGTTCAGGTTGGGAGTCAGGAGTCCTGGTTTGGGATCTGGTGGGATCTCTTCGTTTCTGGGCCCCCGGTTTCTCCATGGCATCATAATCCACTCTGGGCTGCTCTATTTTAAGATGACTTTAGTAGTGTGGTGGAGAGGTGACCTAGAAAACTAGGTATCATTTGGGCTTCCAGGATCATCCTTCTGTCTAAATGGGGTATTCTGGAAGATCCATCCTGAGACAGCATCTCAACGGTGGGTAGGCCCTTCCCCTAAAACTGGCATTTGATTGGTCGGTCATTGTTGCGTGGAAAAAACACAGCCCTGGGGCCTGCTCTGTGGCAGGATCTCATACTCTGCTCTGTGGAACTACTCAATATTCCATGTGATGGCAGGGAGCTTACCTTCCATGGCCCCACGGACCCCGGCATGGGGTTGGTTTGAGCCATCTTGGTGGTTGGAAGGGCTTCTGGAAGACAAAACACGTATCAGTGACTTGGCCTCATGGGGAGAGGATGAGGTGATAGAGCACAGGAAAAGGAAAGGGGGCATCAGGTCCAACAGATAGACTTTGGTTAGGATCCTGGCTCTGCCTCTCACTAGTTGTTTTCCATCAGTAAAGCTTCTGGGTGCAGTTATTGAAAGGATTAGCAGTAATACAGGTGAAACACCGCACAGGTGACATGACCTCTTGATTAGTGTGGCTGTCGCCCTCTTGCCTGCCTCCAGGAACCCCCCTATGGGGGGCAGCATTGCCTAGGTCTCAAGCACCCCAGTATAAACTCCTTGGCAAGCATCTAGCCCAGACCCTCGTATTACCAGTGTGTGGTCCCCTCCCACCTGGCTCCACACAGCCTCCAGCCAACCAGCCATGCATGACCAGGCCACCGTTCCCTCCCTCCGTCTCTGTCTTCTAGGCCTCCCTGGCCTTGGCCTGGCCTCCTCAGAGAGACATTGCTGCTTTTCCAGACTGTGGTGAATTGCTTTCTTTCCTGATTTCTGGCACTCATTAAGAGTACCGACCTTTCTATCGAATGTGTCCTGGGTGAACATCTCAATGGCAGGGTCTGGGTCTCCTCTGACTGATCGATGTGGCACCGTGCTGAGCCCCAAGTCCGGGCAGTACGGGGTTGTGGGGGAGGATGGGTGGCATCGGAAAAGACTTATTGAGGGGCGCCTGGGTGGCTCAGTCAATTGAGCGTCTGACTTCAGTTCAGGTCATGATCTCGGGGTTTGTGAGTTCGAGTCCCACATCGGGCTGTCTCCTCTCAGTGCAGAGCCGGCTTGGGATCTTCTGTCTCCCTCTCTCTCTGCCCCTCCCCGGCACATGCTCTCTTTCCCTCTCTCTCTCTCACTCAAAAATAAATAAACACTTAAAAAAAAGAAAAAGACTTACCGAAGGAAAGTGAGCAAGAAAAGGGGGTAATGATAGCCAACAGTGGCTCACTCTATGCCAGGCTCTGTTCTAAATGCTTGATATGCATGAATACATTTGAGCTTTGCACCAGGCCTATGAGGGAGGTACTGTCATTATCCCCATTTTACAGATGAGGATACTGAGGCTCATAGAGGTTAGGTCGACAGAAAAGATGGTAGGAAGTGTAAAAGGAAGGAAAGATAGGAGGGAGGGGAGGAGGGAACGAGACAGGCAGGTTTCATGGCTCAGAACAGCCATTCACAGCCCTTCTTTGGGGCCAGTGTTAGGCCCAGGGACTGATGCATGTAAACTCTGTGATCTATCTTTCCATTCTGAACCTCTGAGTAAGTATTTCCCAGCTCCTGCCCCCCATGGCTTCTCCCTGTGCCTCAGGAAGCTGCTCATTTCTTGGAGCCCCATGCCCCCTCCCAGCCATAACTGCTAGGCCAGTGGTTATTGCCACATAAATGGCACTTGCCACTCCTCTTGGGGTGGCGAGAGCAGGCTGCCTCCCCACTCCCCGTGTTCCCTACTCTCCTCTAGCCATCCTCCGAGTCTCTGACCACAAGACAGAAAAAGCAGGGCCCCTCCTGGGCATGTCTCTGCAGGGGAAGGAATGGAAGGGCCAGGACACCTGCAGGGCCTTACTCACCCAGCTCCTGCTGCACAGTCTGGGTCTCCATCTGGTGCCACTTCCTCTGCGGCCCTGCCCTTTATAGCCCTGTGGCCGATGGCCTCTGGCCCTGTCAGCACTCTGCTTTCCCTCTGCTTTTGTTCCCCCTGATCCCCAGAGCTTTGGTGCTTCAGCCTGCTGGGCAGGCATCCCTCAGGCTTTTGTTTAAACTGGGGAAACAGAAATCCAGAGAGGCCCTGCTGCTGAGGGCAAGGCTGGGGGCTGCAGACCTTGGCTGCCGTGGTCTTGATCTCAGAACAGCTGCGAGGTGAGGACAGGCCCCCGTGTGAGTGCTTGTCCCCTACCCCTCTCCAGGCTCCTCACGCTACCCTGGGACCTTCCTAAGACCCAGGTCATACCTGACACATCAAAACGCACCTCACTTCCCATACAGGATATACATTTTTGTTGTTAAAAAATAGGAAAGGCCTATAACAGTTCTGAACTTCATTAAGACAAAGAAAAGAAGGTTCACTGTGTTCTCAGGAATCTTTCTTATACTATATCTATATATAAATATGTAAGGGCTGGATTCAGTTATGGTTGACTCGTAGACAGGAATCTCTCCATAGCTATTTTATTAAATATTCCTTTTAATTTTGCGCTTTTGTTTTAAAAATTTGGAGCCAGTAAATCTTTCTGGGCTGTGACTATATTGTTTCAGGACCTTGGAAACCTCACAGGCCCGAGGTACTATGCCTATAATATCCTAAAGATTCAAATGATTTCTCTCTGGAAGTTCGGGGTATTTGGTGAGATTAGTGTAGGGGAATCATTGGCTTCCCCAGAAGCCCTGAGGGGAGGATGTGTGGCTCAAATAGCACAGCTGCTCTGAGGAGCAGAGGCTTGCAGTGGGTGAGGAGGGCTTTGAGGCAGGCAGACACAGGTTCAAATCCCAGCTCTGTTGGCTAGGTGATTCTGGGCAAAGTCGCTCAGTGTCTCTCAACCCCCCAAAAGGAGATAGTATCTACCTGACACGTTATGGGGTTATTATTGCTTATTACTCTACTCTCTTTCTGGTGACAGATACTGGAGAAAAATTCCATGGCAGCTTGGAGAGAGGAAGGACCTCTTCCCAGTAAAGTTCTCCCAATCCCTCTGCCAATCTCTCTAGTCTGTGACTCAAGGTTCTTTGGAGCCGCTTTATCTTAGAACCAAAAACCAGGGAACAAGTTCTGATATATACACAAGTATGTGCAGATTTGGGTAGAACATTCCAAACATACAGGTCTGATGCTAAACACAATGTGCCACCCTGAATGTTTCTGCTGCTGGATTAATTGGTGATGTCTGGATCAGGGGCTGGCAAGGGACAGAGTTGACTTGGGGATCATGGTAGGTTCTGGCCAGCTGGTGACCATGCAAGGGCTTATGGAACCCACTGTCCATGGCTGGTGGTCCTTCCTCACTTTTCCTTCTCTTCCTCCGCGGAATTGGGGTCTTAGGGAAATACCTATTTGGTCATCTGTTCATTCATTCATTCATTCATTCATTCATTCCCTACCCCCTGGACTGGCCTAGGGACCCTGCAGTGGTCCCTCATGCACCCTGTACTTCTCTAAGTATTGCATTGATAATGCTGTAGGAATTACTTTAGAAACTAGAAATATTGGGCTCCAAGGAGGGAAACTGAGGCACTCAGGGCTCAAGTAGAGGACAAAACTTTTCACAGTATATTTTTCTGTACTTCTTGGGTTTTGAACAATGTGGACACAATTTCTATCAAGATAATTAAAGCTATTTTTGAAAATAAAAAAGCTGATTGTTTAAGTATCTGCTTCTTCTATTAGACTTCATGCTCTATCAGGGCAGGGGCTTCATCCGTCTTGTTTGTCATTGTATCTTCAGTTCTGGGCATAACTCCTAGCTCAATAAATACATTTTGAGTGATCGGATAAATAAATGAATGACATCCTCTGATGAGGTTTTGCAACTCTGGAGGCACAGAGGTAATTCTGATATAGTCCTTACCCGAGTGACAAACGACCTGCATATGTTGTCTTTGTGCTTCATATGCTCTCAGCACCTCAATGTGGGAGTTTTACACCCTATTTAAGTGTTAGTATAATGAAGACTGATTGAGCCCGTTTTTAATTTTTACAGAAAAGTGGGCTTTTATGTTTGGTCAAGAAGCTCAAACCCACACGCACAAAACTATCATGTGTGTATGGAAGGGGGACCAGGGTTACTGTGCAAACAGTTTACAAATATCCATCCAATATTCTTGGAGTCATGAGCAGCCCTAGCCTGTCTTCTCTCTGCTTTCCTCAACTACCTAAAATCCGAGAAAGCTGGAGAAGAATTACCAGGAATCCAACTAACTGCTATGCTTTCCAAATATCACCCTATTATGATTTTTAACCACGTTCTAGAGAAGTCTCCCTCTGGCATTGCTTGGCACTGTGGCTTCACATGCCCCATGATGGTTACAGCATGGGCACTTTGGCCCCCACCACTGTCTCTTTCCAGGAAAGTCAGGGAAGAGCCACTCCAGGAGTGGAAATGAGGGAGCACTTAGTTTGTAATTCTTTCTCCCAAGCTGGGATTGGGTCTCTCCTGTTCATCCTTTTTTTTTTTTTTTTTTTTTTAAGTCTATGTATTTATTTTGAGAGAGAGTGAGCGTGAGCAGGGGAGGAGCAGAGAGGGAGGGACAGAGAGAATCCCAAGCAGGGTCCATGCTGTCAGCACAGAGCCTGACATGGGGTTTGATCCCACGAACTGTGAGATCATGACCTGAGCTGAAATCAAGAGTCAGACGTCAAACTGACCGAACCACCCAGGTGCCCCTCTCCTGTTCATCCTTAATAATAACTGCAGTTTACCAAGCATTTACTGTGAACCAGATAGCACTTCCCTTATCTTCGCAATAACCCATGAAGCAGATTATTATAATACCCATTTTACCGACGAGTTTACTGAGGTTCTGAGGGGCCACGTCTGGCTCAGGGAACCCAGCAGCTTTTTGAATGCATGTCTGTCTGACTCCAAAGACCATATTCCTTCCTCTGGGCAGCCCTGTATCTCTGGCCTACAGTAGGATGATACTACCTATCTGACTCACTGCTGTCAGACGGAGGTAGATGTAAGTTTCAGGGCAGCGTTAGGGATTCAGCTCAATAAATGGCATCTACGTTATTGATTGTTCCAAAGCAGATACCGTCTCGTGCCAGATTCTCATAGAGACAAGTGGGACCAAGCTGCAAAGATCTTAGAAAAATTTATCCGATAAAAAAAGGCTTTCTTTGAATTTGGAAAAGCCCACATTCATTCAGTTTTTCTTTTTTCCCACTATTTTTCTTTATTTGATGTTAGCATTACAGTCCATCAAATCCTCTGAGGGCACCGCTGATCTACGGTGGACGTGGATTGTGAACTCTGTTCTCAGCCCACATACCCCTTGCACGAGCTGGTGGGGAAATGGAGGAACGGGCTGTCAATTTGGAGGCGATGATGGCCCTTGGGGGGAACGAGGCAGCCCCCGCTGCGTGTCACCTGGTCAGTTTGAACTTTGACCTCCTCAAGACTAGGGCTACTTGCCAAGCACGGTGGATGCTCAGGAGAATCTTATGGATGGCTTGGCCCCCTGGCCTTCCCTCTAGGCCCAGGGAGCCTCACAGGATGAGGCCCAGTGCAGGAGGGGTGAGGTCATGGGGCCCGGGCAGCCCCTGGACTCAGCACTTTGTGGCAAGAGCATAATGGGGCTGACCAGGCGGCTGAGCAGCACTTCTGTTGTTTGGGAATAAGCAGGATGGGTACAAAGCAAAGGGCCCAGTCAGCGTTCGGCCAGCACCTACCTCCCCCACAAGGGGCTGCTTCTGGGGGACCTGTTTTACCCCAGCCCCAGCAGGAGAGCCAGGGCCTGGCTGGGCCTGGGAAGGCCCAAGTGCTGGGAGAGAACTTGGGGACATCCTGAGCCTCCAATTCTTTCCAAGCCCTTGCTTTGGGCATCCGTTCCTCTGCGGCCAAGAGTAAAAGACACCCACCTGCTCGGGATGCTGTTGTCCTGAGGGCCAGGGCGTGGAGCTGGCTTGAGGGCCTTTCAGTTCCGTTCAGTCTCACTCAAGTCCTGGAGGCTGCCGGTTAAGTCTTTTCCTCTCAACCGAAACCCTACAACACGTAGAAAATATGTACGAGGATGGGCCTCATCCTGCTGGGTGACGCCTAGCCCCCCTGTTCACCACAGCCCAGTGGTCCAACCCTGTCCCATTGAGGGTGGCCAGATTTAGCAAATCAAAGTATAGGATGCCCAGTTAAATATGAATTCCAGAGAAGCAGTGAATATTTTGGAGTATAAATAGGTTCCGAACATTTTTTAAAAATGTTAATTTATTTCTGAGAGAGACACGGAGCATGAGCGAGGGAGGGGCAGAGAGAGGGAGACACAGAATCCGAAGCAGGCTCCAGGCTCTGAGTTGTCAGCACAGAGCCCGATGCGGGGCTTGAACCCACGAACTGTGAGATCATGACCTGAGCCAAAGTCAAAGTCTTAAGTGACTGAGCCACCCAGGCGCCCCGAACATTTTTTTAATACTAAAAGTTATTTGTTGTTTATCTGAAATTCAAATTTAACCAGACGTCCTGCATTTTATCTACCAAACCTAGTCTCCTTCCACCTTGGTCTGGAGCACCCCTCTGCCTCTCTGTGTCTCTTTCGTTCTCTGGAGAAGACAGTCAGTGCAAAATCTCACTGTCTTCAGGGAGCCTTCCCTGGCATCCCCAGACCCACATCTCATAACAAAGAGGAGAATGGAAGAAAGTATGTCTTTAAGCGTTTTCCCAAATGTTATCTTTTTTCTTTTTTTAAAGCTTATTTATTTATTTTGAGAGTGAGAGAGAAAGAGCATGAGCGGGGAGGGGCAGAGAGAGAGGAGAGAGAGAAAATCCCAAGCGGGCTCTGTGCTGACAGCACAGAGCCCGACACAGGGCTCGATCCCAGGAACCATGAGGCCATGACCTGAGCTGAAATCAAGAGTGGGACGCTCAACTGAGTCACCCAGGCCCCTCTTTCCAAATGTTATCTTATTTAATCTTCCCAAATAACCCTGTGAGATATGCTCAACTATTTTTATAATAGAAAAAACGGACTCAGAGAGGTCATGTTTCTTACCCAAGGTCACATAGCTAGGAGGTGGCTCAGCCAGATTCAAACTCAATTCTCTTTGGTACCAAAATCTATACTCTTTACCATGTTGCTCTTACCCTGTTACCTTTCACTTGTGTGAACAAGCATGGCTCATGGGGAAGAGCCACAGAAGCAACTTTATTTCCATCTCCTCTGCTCCTGTACATTCCTTCAGTGGCACAAGTTTCCCTCCCCTGTCCTGGATGTAAACTTGGGCAGTCTCATGAATTTTCTGGTCACTTTTAGGTAATAAAAACATGGCTGGTTACTTTCAATCACCAAAGACCGTCTTGATTTTCAACTAGAATATTCCGTCCACCGCGGTAACCAAAACTTCAATCTCCTTTCAGAGGAAAGTCTTCTCTCTGCCACCCTAGCTAGGACCTGCTTTAGGCAGAAAGCCTGCAACCAGGGTAAGTACACTCTTTTTCTTCTTCCACTTACGCACTGGTTTCTGATCCTCTCAGGGTTAGAGGGAATGGGAGAGGAAGGAGAACAGGACACTTCTTCCTTGATGGTCCTGGGGTAAGATGGCTTCACATTCCGTATCCGGAAACTCTTCAAAGCTGCCTGTCTGGTGGGCACGTAGTGGTTCTTGGGAGGGCCCCCACCTGTAGTAGCCTTAACCTAGGTCTATGCATCTCCACTACGGCCCTAGATCCATTCTGACAAGGACTCATTGATCCTCCAAGACTTCTATCAGACTAAATCTGCTCTGGCCCCATGCCAGATCCTTGTGAGGCATGACCCACCTTTGGGCCACGCCAAACACTTGTGCATACTCTGCCTGGGAAAATTCTGGTGTGTAGGTGGATTCGTATTCAGCCTTCCCTGCTTTGTCTCATCCCTCAGTGGTTGTCCAGCCCAACGTCTAACCATTGGATTTTGAACTGGAGGGACACACAGCAAGCTTTCCAAGTGGATCTTGGAGCCCTCTCCTTTTCTTGAGGTGAAACTCTTTGACTCCTTCCCCTGAAGGGTGGTGGGGTTCACAGCACAGCTTACTCCCAACACTGTCTCCAAGTTCTGTCTCTAATCTCCCTGACTCTATACATCCTCACGGTAAAAAGGGAGGGCTAAGAGCCACCAAATCAGTTCTCAAACACCTTCAAAATTTCTGCGGAGTGGTCGGTCCCATAACTGTCACATACGACTACTACTTTAACATCTCAGCCCAAATGTCCACATCTGTGCATTCTGTTCTGTGCTCTCCTCATGCTGTTCGCCCACCTGTACTCCCTTTCCTCCCAGCGGGACATCTTACATCCTGTTTCAGCAGCCATGACCTTTCTTCACTTCCTGCCCCTGGAACCTGCAGTACCTATAACACCACTATTTCCATAGCTCTCACCTCTTCACTACCCGCCCCGGGTGCTCACTGCTTCCTGTCTCGGGTAACATACTTTCACCCTTCTTAAGGACTTCATGTAGTCAATTAGTCCCTTCTTGTCTATAGTATTTTTTTTTAATTAAAAAAAAATTTTTTAATGTTTATTATTTGAGAGAGAGACAGAGAGCATGAATAGGGGAGGGGCAGAGAGAGAAAGAGAAGGAGATGTAAAATCCGAAGCAGGCTCCAGGCTCTGAGCCGCCAGCACAGAGCCCAACGTGGGGCTCGAACCCATAGACCGCGAGATCATGACCTCAGCTGAAGTCAGCTGCTTAACTGACTGAACCACCCAGGCACCCCTATAGTATTTTATTTATTTTTGTTTTTTAAATTTACCTTTCTTTTAAAGTTTATTTATTTTGAGAGAGACACAGAGAGAGCATGAGTAGGGGAGGGGCAGAGAGAGAGAGAGAATCCCAAGCAGGCTCTGCACTGTCAGCACAGAGCCCCACATGGGGCTTGAACTCACAAACTGTAAGATCATAACCTGAACCGAAATCAAGAGTTGGATGCTTAACCAACTGAGCCATCCAGGCACCCCTATAGTATTTTAAAAAGTAACTTCTATATTTTATTATAGAAGTATGTGTAACTTAAGAAGTCATATATTAATAAAAGATATATAATACACGTTTGTTTGTTTGTTTGTTTTTACAAACTCACAAGCCCTACTCCCCAGAGGCTCTCATTGTCAACTCTTTTCATTTTTCTTTCATTGATTTTAGATGTTATATACAGATTTCCTACATTAGCAGAGAGGATTTTAGCTCTTTTCCCCTCCCATCCTTCTATAGATATATTACAAATTCTGCTTGCATCCATATTCCATGAATCTGTTTCTGTGACTTTGTAGATGTTGTTTAGTACTGGACCAAGTAACGCATGATAACGTTTTCTTTTTGAACCGTGTTTTGCTTTTCCGTTTTTTCATAGATTCAGTTTTCCAGCATCTTCATGAAATACCTCTTAATACAATATTCTGCTCAACCCTGTCAGATAATCAACTGGCTCCATCTCTTCCCCTGGAAGCCTCTGTTGTCCTGCTCCAGTATGAAGGGCTTTCTTTCTTCTTCTTCTTCTTCTTCTTCTTCTTCTTCTTCTTCTTCTTCTTCTTCTTCTGTTTTATTTATTTATTTATTTATTTATTTATTTATTTATGTTGAGAGAGAGAACATAAGCAGGGGAGGGGCAGAGAGAGAGGGACAGAGGATCCAAAGCGGGCTCTGTGCTGACAGGCTAACAGCCACAAACCCGATGTGGGGCTTGAGCTCACAAACGGTGAGATCATGACCGGAGCTGAAGTTGGATGCTCAACCGACTGAGCCACCCAGGTGCCCCAAGAAATTTCTTTCTATGCTACTGTACAGGTACTGCCCAGAGACTTCTCTTGACAAACACCCTGGGAATTTCCTGTGCTATGCTCTGGGATTGAATTCTGTATCTTTCTCTCTCATAGATTACTTTTTGTTTTGTTTTGTTTTGGTTTCTTTTTTTTTTAGGTAAGCTCCACGCCCAACTTGAACTCATGACCCTAGATCTAGAGGCTCATGCTCTACCAACGGAGCCAGATGGGCAAACCTCATGGTTTACCTTTTTGAGTGGGTAAAGCACATTCACCAATATCATTCTGAGAAATGATGAACGTTTTAAGATCAAAATGTCTAAAACTGTATTTTTTATATAGTCACATTTGGTTGAAGGTTTGGCTGAATGTTGGAGTACTAGTTCTCTATAAATTGAGAGGGCATTTCCCCTTTGTCTTTTATGTGTGATGCCATTTTTTTTTTAGTTTACTTATTTGTTTTGAGACAGAGAGACAGCATAAGTGGGGGAGGGACAGAGAGAGGGAGACCAAGAATCCCAAGCAGGCTCCACATTGTCAACATGGAGCCCGACGCTTGAACTCATGAAACCATGAGATCACGACTTGAGCCAAAACCAAGAGTTGGACACTTAACTGACTGAGCCACCCAGGCGCCCCATGTGTGATGCCATTTTGATTCCTGATCCTTTATATGAGAATTTTTATTTTCTCTCTAGAAGCTTCTGGAGCCTTTTTTTTTTTAATTTTTTTTTAATGTTTATTTATTTTTGAGACAGGGAGAGACAGCATGAACGGGGGAGGGTCAGAGAGAGAGGGAGACACAGAATCTGAAACAGGCTCCAGGCTCTGAGCTGTCAGCACAGAGCCCGACGCGGGGCTCGAACTCACGGACCGCGAGATCATGACCTGAGCCGAAGTTGGATGCCCAACCGACTGAGCCACCCAGGCGCCCCTGGAGCCTTTTTTAAAAAATCCCTAGTAATCTGAATTTCTTGAGACTGTGCCTTGATGAAAATCTTTCTCCTTTTTTTCCCATTTGGTAGATTCCACCTTCAGGAAACGTATGTCCTTCAATTATTAGAAATGGTCCTGTATTATTTCTTTGATCATTTTCTCACATCTGTTTCAAATGTCTCTTTGTCTGCAACTTCTATTGGTTGGATGTTGGACCTCCTGAACTGATACTCCGGTTTTCTGATAGATCTATTTTTGTCCCTTCGTGTTTTTGTTCTGACCTCTAAGAGATTTCCTTGATTTTAGCTTTTAATCCTGTATTCGTTTCCCATCGCTGTTATTGCAAATTACCACAAACACAGTGGCTTCAAAGGAGAGAACTTAGGACCTCACAGTTCGGTGTGGGGCCGTGTTCCTTCTGTAGACTTGGGGAGAATGTGTCTCTTTGCCTCTTCCAGCAATTAGAGCCCGCCTGCACTTCTTGGCTCAGGGTTCCTTCCTCTAACTTCAGAGCCAATAGCATAGGATCTTCAGATCTCTCTCTCTCCTTCTCTCTCTGTCTCTGCCTCTGATGTTCTGGCCTGCCTCTCTCACAAGGATGCTGTGACTACAGACCCAGACAATCCAGCCTGCTCTCCCCATCTCAAGTTCCTTTATCATATGTGCAAAGTCTCTTTGCCATGTAGGATCACTGGGGGCTAGAGGGGGAACATCTTTGGAGGGCTATCGTTTTGTCTACCACAAACTCTTTTATCAAATCTATCATTTTCACTATCACATTTTTATTTATATATTTTTTGTTTTGTTTGAAAAAAAATTTTAATGTTTATTTATTTTTGAGAGGGAGAGAGAGACAGAGTGCGAGTGGGGTAGGGGCAGAAAGACAGAGGGAGACACAGAATCCGAAGCAGGCTCCAGGCTCCGAGCTGTCAGCACAGAGCCTGATGCGAGGTTCGAACTCACGAACTGCGAGATCATGACCTGAGCTGAAGTCTGATGCTTAACGGACTGAGCCACCCGGGCACCCCTCACTATTACATGTTTAATGTCCAGGAGCCAATTTTGTTATCTCTGATTGTTTCATTTTAAAAGCATTCCATTCTTGGGGTGGCTGGCTGCCTCGGTGGAGCGTGTGACTCTTGGTCTCGGGGTTGTGAGTTCTTGCCCCATGTTGGGTGTAGAGATTACTTAAAAATAAAGTCTTAGAGGGGCCTGGATGGCTCATTTGGTTAAGCGTCCAACTTTGGCTCAGATCATGATCTGACAGTTTGCGAGTTTGAGCCCACATCAGGCTCTCTGCTCTCAGCATGGAGTCTGCTTGATCCTCTGTCCCCCTCTCTCTGCCTCTCTCCTGCTCACTCTTTCTCTCTCAAAAATAAATAAACCTTAAAAAAAATCTTAAAAAAAAAAAAAAAAGGCAGGCAGGAGTGCCTGGGTGGCTCAGTTGGTTAAGCATCTGACTCTTGATTTTGGCTCAGGTCATGATCTCATGGTTCATGAGTTCAAGCGCCCAGTCAGGCTCTGTGCTGACAGTGCAGAGCCTGCTTGGGATTCTCTCTCTCTCTCTCTCTCTCTCTGTCTCTGTCTCTCTCTTTTCTGCCCCTCCCCTATGTGTGCTTGCTCTCTTTCTCTCTCTCTCGCTCAAAATAAATTAAAACAAAGTAAAATAAAAGCATTCTATTCTTGTTTCATAGATGCAATATTTTCATTTATTTCTCTGAGGACATTGTACCTTCTTTGAAGTTTTCTTCTTCTCCCTACATTATCTCTGCTCCTTTTGGGTTCCTTTCCTTCTGTTTGTGTGTTTTGATTTTACTTTATGTTGGAGGTTCTTCTCAAATGTGTTATGATCTGTGGATGTCCTTTCTTATTAAAGAAAAAGCTGGCTGGGGCGCCTGGGTGGCTCAGTCGGTTGAGCGGCCAACTTCGGCTCAGGTCATGATCTCGCGGTCCGTGAGTTCAAGCCCCACGTCGGGCTCTGTGCTGACAGCTCAGAGCCTGGAGCCTGTTTCGGATTCTGTGTCTTCCTCTCTCTGACCGTCTCCTGTTCATGCTCTGTCTCTGTCTGTCTCAAAAATCAATAAACATTTTTTAAAAAGTTAAAAAAAAGAAAAGAAAAGAAAAAGCTGGCTGGAAGCAGATTGGGAAAAACGGATTAGGAGTGCTGGATGTTTGAGTGAAGATCGTCAGCCGGTGGGTTTCATTATAGGACAAGAGGTGGCCAACTGGCTCTTTTGTTGGGATCAGTATCTACAGGTGTTTTCCTTGAGGTGCTTCAGTTTCTGCTGAGAATGATGATCTCTCTGGCTGTTCGTTTTCTAGACCCGGGTGCAAGGGGTCAGGTGTAGAATGAACTCTCACTTCCTCTTACTGATGTCAGCTCAGCGGCTCACTTCCACCCTCTGTGCCTAGTGCATTGTCTCCTGCAGTCCCTCGGATTCAAAGTCCAGACGGTCTTATCTCCTGAAGGGTTTTAACCGTGCTGTGAGTGGGAAGGTGGGGGAACTGAAACCTAGCTACTCTTTCTATAGATCATCACAAAGTCCTGCTTTGAGCCTCCTTGTAGAACCCAGCCTCCTGTGGGTATTTGGTGCCTCCAATTCCAGGCCCTTTTCAAAGCTTCTGCTCACTGCCCTCACTTAGATTTGACTGTCCTTTTTGTTGCGATATTTACCATTTTCCATTCACTTTTTTTTTTTTAAGTAGTCTCCACACACAACATGAGGCTCAAACTCATGACCTTGAGATCAAGAGTTGTATACTTTACAGAGTGAGCCAGCCAGGTGCCCCCATTCCCTTTTTTTAAAGTAAATTTTTTAGGGGCACCTGGGTGGCTCAGTCAGTTGAGCATCTGGCTCTTGATTTCAGCTTAGCTAATGATCCCAAGGTCATGGGATTGAGCCCCTCACTGAGCGTGGAGACTGCTTAAGATTTTCTTTCTCTCTCTCACTCTGCATTTCTCCCCCATTCTCACTCACTCTCTCTTTCAAAAAAAAAAAACAACAAGAAAAATTGTAGGTATACAGCAAAGAACAGAATAAAGTTCCTACTTTAAAAAAATAGTAAAGTAGGGGCACCTCGGTGGCTCAGTCAGTTAAGCTTCTGACTTCAGCTCAGGTCAGGATCTCGCGGTTCATGAGTTCAAGCCCCACGTCGGGCTTTGTGCTGTCAGCTCCGAGACTGGAGCCCACTTCAGATTCTGTGTCTCCCTCTCTCTGCCCCTCTCCTGCTCTCTCTCTCTCTCTCAAAAATAAATAAACGTTAAAAAAAGAAAAAAGGAGGGGCACCTGGATGGTTCAGTTGGTTCAGTGTCTGACTGACTCTTGACTTCGGCTCAGGTCATGATCTCACAGTTCGTGAGTTCGAGCCCTGAGTCAGGCTCCACGCTGACAGTGTGGAGCCTGCTTGGGATTCTCTCTCCCCCCTCTCTCCCTCTGCCCTCCCCCTGCTCACATGCACTCTCTTTCTCTCTCTCAAAATAAATAAATAAACTTTAAAAAAAATAAAGTAAACTTCAAAAAAATATCAGAATACTTTTAGATTTACAGAACTTTGTGAGGACAGTAGAGAGAATTCTCATATGCCCCAAACCCAGTTTCCCTATTATTAACATCTTACATCAGTATAGTCCATTTGTCACAATAATGAACAAGTATTAGCACATTATTATTAACTAAAGTCTATACTTACATAGATTTCCTCAGTTTTTCCCTAATGTCCTTTTTCTGTTCCAAGATTCCAGCATGGATACCTTATTACGTTTAGTCGTCATGTCTCCTTAGGCTCCTTTTTTTGTGTGTGTGACAGTTCCTCAGACATTCCTTACTTCTGATGACCTTGACAGTTTTGAGGAGTAAGTAGGGGTCAGGTTTTTTTTTAATTAAAAAAAAATGTGTGTTTATTTTTGAGAGAGAGAGGAGGAGAGGCAGATACAGAATCTGAAGCAGGCTCTAGGCTCTGAGATGTCAGCACAGAGCCTGACGCGAACGGAACCGTGAGATCATGACCTGAGCTGAAGTCGGATGCTCAACTGACTGAGCCACTCAGGCACCCTTCTGGTCCTGTAATTTTTAACCCTTCTCCTCCTGATTCTTTTTCCTCCGCCTATAAATATGCTTAAGGCTTCATCTCAAAACAAAACCCCAACACCATCCAAGACTCCGCTTGCCCTTCTGGACATCACCCCTTGCTCCCACCATGGCCAGAGGCCTTAAAGAAGTAGTGATTATTTCAACATCTTCCCCCCTCTCACTTTCTTTTTTTTTTTTAATTTGTTTTTTTATACATTTTTTAATTTTTTATTTTTGAGACAGAGAGAGACAGAGCATGAACGGGGGGAGGGGCAGAGAGAGAGGGAGACACAGAATCGGAAGCAGGCTCCAGCCTCTGGGCCATCAGCCCAGAGCCTGACGCGGGGCTCGAACTCACGGACCGCAAGATCGTGACCTGAGCCGAAGTCAGACGCTCAACCGACTGAGCCACCCAGGCGCCCCACCCCTCTCACTTTCAATAACAGCAATGTTTATTTCTGTCCATGCCACTGTTCCAAAACTGCTTTGGCCAGGGAGACCAGGGACTTCCGTATTGTCACACCCAATGGACTTGTTTTTTCTCTACACTATCCATCCCGTTAAGCATATCTTTCTTTAGGGCAAAGTAAGAACCCAAGGAACTTAATAATTTTAAGGGGGAAAGCTCTAGTTTTACATCGATACACTACTGATAGTAAAGCTCATTATAAAACCTTACAAAGAAATAAATAAAACCTTACAAATTAATCTTAAAAAAAAAAAAGTATATCCTTCTTCAGAAACCCTCTTTTCACTTCTCTTCTGAGTCCCTGCTCTCTGCAGGTGGCTCAGAGCCTGGAGCCTGCTTTGGATTCTGTGTGTCCCTCTCTCTCTGCTCCTCCCCCACTCGTGCTCTGTCTCTCTCTGTCTCTCAAAACTAAATAAAACGTTTAAAAAAAAAAATCAAGATGTCAATACGGTTGGTTCCTTCCAGAGTCTCTGAAATAGAAACTGTCCTATGCCTATCTCATAGCTTCTGGTAGTTGCTAGCAATTCGTAGCAGTCAGTGGCTTGGCTTGTAGGTGTATCACTTCAGGCTCTGCCTTCGTCTGTTCTCCTTTATGTGTCTCTCTGTGTCTTCAGATGGCCTTCTGATAAGGATGCCAATCATTGGGTTAAGGGTCCACTCTAATCCCATACGATCTCATCTTAATTTATGTAACTCCACCTGTAATGACCATTTCCAAATCTCACAATTCTGAGATTCCGGGTGGACATGAATTCTGGAAAGACACTATTCATTACTCAACTCCAGTATTGAGTATTTTGTGCCTCCTAGACATCTCCAGTTAGATGGCTTCCAACCAATCCCTCAAACCCAATGTAACCAAGCTGTACAGATGACCTCTACTGTCACCCCTACCCTCAACCTGATCTTCCTCTGTTCTTCGCTGTCTCACAGATGGTACCACCACCCACACTTGTCCACGTCAAAAATTTGGTAATCGATCTTGCCTTCTCTCTCGTTCTTACCCTCATATCCAGCCTTTGGCTGAATCTCGCTAATTCTACCTCCCTAATAGTTCTATAAATTCCTGCTTCTCCATCCCCATTGTATCAGTTACTCTAAGTTTGTCTGCAAGTAATGGAAAACCCTAATAATGCAAACTGTCTTGCACAATAAGAAAATTATTTAGTTTACTTAGCAGACAACAATGCGGTAAGGTAATCTTCAGGCTTGGTTAACCCAGTGATGTTTCAATAGCCTGGGTTTTTTCCATCTCTGGTCTACTGATTTCAGTGCTGGCTTCATTCTAAGCCTGCTTGCTTTCATGATTGTTGGATGTTTTCCAGTAGCAATTGGGGCTGTGTGCTTCATTGTTCACATCCATCAGGAGAGAGAGAGAGACAGAGTGGCTTCCTGTGGCTTTCTGAAAGGCAAGGAAGAATTTTTCCAGTAGCCTCCAGTATCCAAACCTCATGACTTACGAGCCAGAATTAACAAGAGTTAACAATTTGTCATATTTCCTTCAGATCTTTTTCATTTTGAAATAAACCTTACAAATAAAATGGAAGATTTCTTTGTTCCTCTCCGCAGTTTTATTCTCCCTTCCTCGCCTCAGAGGCAACTACTATCCTGAAGCCAGTCTGTATGCCTCCCATCTATGTTTGTCTATTTTTCCTACATACTTATAAAACATATGCATAGTTTTTGTGTGTGTATTTTGTAAAAAAATATATAAATAATATACAGGCAAATTGTATACATGTAAATGTGCATGACATAAATTCTGCAAAGCACCTTCATTTTTTTTTTTTAATTTATTTATTTATTGGGGCGCCTGGGTGGCTCAGTCGGTTGAGCGGCCGACTTCGGTTCAGGTCATGATCTCGCGGTCTGTGAGTTCGAGCCCCGCGTCGGGCTCTGTGCTGACAGCTCAGAGCCTGGAGCCTGTTTCAGATTCTGTGTCTCCCTCTTGCTGACCCTCCCCTGTTCATGCTCTGTCTCTCTCTGTCTCAAAAATAAATAAAACGTTAAAAAAAAATTTAAAAATTATTTATTTATTTTGAGAGAGACAGAGACAGCACAAGAAGGGGAGGAGCAGACAGAGAGGGTGAGAGAGAATCCCAAGCGGGCTCTGTACTTCCAGCAGTGCAGAGCCCGATGCAGGGCTTGAACCCACGAGTGAGATCATGACCTGAGATCATGACCTGAGCTGAAAACCAAGAGTCGGACGCTTAACTGACTGAGCCACCCAGGCATCCCTGCAAATCACCTTCTCCTTTCAACCTTATGTATTTTTGAAATCTGTCCATGTTGAGACATGTAAATCCTGTTCGCTCATTTTATGCACTGTATAATATTCCATAGTAAGAAAGTACAACAACTTACAATTTTACTTTGTGCTATTTATTTATTTTGACTTGTGTCTTTGTGTTTTCTATTTATCATGATTTTCTGTGCTTCTTCCCACTACCCTCACTCCTACCTTCTGACCGACTTTTTCAAATCATCTTTTTTTCTCTCCACTGGTTTGAAAAGTATGCATTCTATTTTTAGTATTTTTATAATTACACTTAAAATTTTTTTTAATGTTTATTTATTTTTGACACAGAGAGAGAGCATGAGCGGGGGGAGGGGCAGAGAGAGAGGGAGACACAGAATCTGAAGCAGGCTCCAGGCTCTGAGCTGTCAGCACAGAGCTTGATGCGGGGCTCGAACTCACAGACCGCAATATCACAACCTGAGCCGAAGTCAAATGCTCAGCCGAGTGAGCCACCCAGGCACCCCTATAATTACACTTTTTAAAGTTTTATTTTTATTGAAGTAATCCCTATACCCAATGGTGCCCCTATGGTGGTGCCCCTATAATTATATTTTAATCTTTAAAAAAAATTTTTTTTAATGTGTATTTATTTTTGAGACAGAGAGAGATAGAGCATGAGTGGGGGAGGGGCATAGTGAGAGGGAGACACAGAATCCAAAGCAGGCTCCAGGCTCTGAGCTGTCAGCACAGAGCCCGACGCGGGGCTCGAACTCGCAAACTGTGAGATCATGACCTGATTGGAAGTCAGACACTCAACTGACTGAGCCACCCAGGCACCCCTATATTTTAATCTTAAATGTATCCAGCTTCTCTATCCTTCTGAATAAGATAAAGATCTTCATTCTAAACTTTTCATTCCCAACTTCTATGTTACTGTTTGGTTCCTTATTTTACTGTTTTAGTAATAGATGCTTATTTAGATTTACCAGTTTATTTACTATCACACCTTCTTGCATTTTACTCTTTCCTTCTGGATTTCTCTTCCTTGTTCCTAAAGTGATCCTTTAATTGTTCTGTCAGTAAATTGCTATAACTAATAAACTTTTAAAAATCTTTGTATGTCTAAAACAGCATATTAAAATTTTTTTGAATGTTTATTCATTTATTTTTGAAGGAGAGAGAGACAGAGTGTGAGCAGGGGGGAGCAGAGAGAAAAGGAGACACAGAATTCTAAGCAGGCTCCAGGCTCTGAGCTGTCAGCACAGAGCCCGACGCAGGGCTCAAACTCACAAACTGTGAGATCATGACCTGAGCAGAAATCAGACACTTAACTGACTGACCCACCCAGATGCCTCCAAAACAGTTTTTTTTTTTAACTTTTTATTTTACACTCTTAATTTTTTTTTTTAGATTTTATTTTTAAGTAATCTCTTCATTCAATGGGGGGCTCGAATTCATGACCCTGAGATCAAGAGTTGCATGCTCCACCAACTGGAACAACCAGGCACCCCATCACCCTTACTTTTGAATGTAAGGATAGCTGGGAATAAAATTCTTGATTGACAGTTGTTTCCCTCAGTATTTTGATAATTTTATGTTATTGTGTTCTGGAAACATCAGCAATGATGAGAAATCCACCATCTGATTCTTGTTCTTATGTAAGTAGTCTGTTCCCTTTTGTAGCTTTTAAGATTTTCTGTTCATCTTTGATGTTCCACAATTCCAGGCTGTATTAGATATGGACTCAAAACATCTGTTCCGGACTTATGCTTCTTCAATTGGTGTGAACTCAGGTCTTTCTTCAGTTCATGAATCTTCTCCACTGCTACTGGTTTGTGTACTGCTTCTCTCTTCCATTATTTTCTATTTTTCCCCTCTGAACTCCTATTTGGAGTTTCTCATTCTAATACCCTATGTATTTTATCTTATTTTATTTTATTTTATTTTACATATTTTATTTTTAAGTAATATCCACACCCAAAATGGGGTTCAAACTCATGAGAATAAGAGTTGTACGCTCCACTGACTGAGTCAACCAGGTGCCCCTATACCCCATGCCTTTTATTCTCTTTCCTTCCTTCCTTCTTTCCTTCCTTCCTCTTTCTTTCTTTCTTTCTTTCTTTCTTTCTTTCTTTCTTTCTTTCTTTCATAGGCTCCACACACAAATGTGGGGCTCAAACTCACAATCTTGAGATCCAAAGTCACATGCTCTACCAACAGAACCAGCCAAGTGCCCCATATTCTCTCTTATTTTCCATTTCCATATCTCCTTGTGCCACATCCTGAATGATTTCCCCACATTTGTCTTCCAATTCATTCATTCACTCTCTAGCAGGATCTAGTTAACTGCTTAATCTATTAAATTCTTTTTCAAAGCCTAAATGTCTACATGTTTTTCATTTCTAGAATTCCTATTTGGTTCTTTTTCTAACCTACCTTTCCTTCCATATCTCACTTACCAAATGGATTCTACTTCTTCCTTTACGTATTTGAACATTTTAAACATATTTATTTTAATTTAGCTTTCATGTTTCATGAATTGAAACAATTTTTTTCAGATTGTCCTTTTACCTGTAAATCCTGGGTTACGAATTTTCTCATTCATTGCATCTGTCATCTCTCTATCATGACATTTACTTTTTTACTTATTTCTTAAGGGGGCACGGTCTTGTTCATTCTCTAGCTTTGGAGGAATTCCAGTAGGGGTTATTTTGTGTTTCTCTATGCTAGTTTCACTACTTCCAGACCAATTTTTGTTAATTTCTTGGACTGGGGTTTCCACCCAGCAAGCATGTAGCATGTCCTCAGGTGCTAGCTCTGACATTGGCAGTGTTAGACCTCTGATTTTCCACCCACACAGTGATCTCGCTGTGTTCCATGGCCCCATGGTGCAGTGTTCTTAGAAACAGTTTTATCTGGGGGCACCTGGGTGGCTCAGTCGGTTAAGCATCTGACTTCGGCTCAGGTCATGATCTCATGGTCTGTGAGTTCGAGCCCCGCGTTGGGCTCTGTGCTGACAGCTCAGAGCCTGGAGCCTGCTTTGGATTCTGTGTCTCCCTCTCTCTCTCTGCCCCTCCCCCACGCATGCTCTGTCTGTCTGTCTCTCTCTCAAAAATAAATAAACATGTTTAAAAAAAGAAAAGAAACAGTTTATCTGTAAGACAGCTCTTTTGTTCTTGGCTGTGAATGGAAACCTGGTTCAGGCTCATGGGACTAAGGCCACATCTCACATCCCCAGAGGGACATTCTAGTCCCGATTCTGATACCCTATAGAACACTGGGCTTCCACTTGTGATAAGCGAGGGCTGAGTGTATTCTGTGACTGGTCATGAGGGACCATCAAGAATTTTTTAGGTAAACTTTTCATCGAAATCCCACATACTTACAGAAAAGCACCCAAATCAGGAGTGAAGTGCCTGATGAGTTTTTATAGACTGTGCACACAGTCTTGTATAATTGTATAATTGCCACACAGATAATTGCCACACAGATCAAGATATAGAACTTACTGGCAGACCCCATCAAAGCCTCGTCATAACCACTCTGGGCACAACACTACTCTCCTCTGAAAGGTAACTACGATTCCAATTTCTAACAGCATTAGGTTCATTTTGACCATTTTGTACTCTATATACACGGAATCATACGGCACGTATTCCTCAGTGTCTGGCTTTTTCTCTCATCATTATGTTTGTGAGATTCTCCTACGTCATCGCGTGTATTTGTAGTTCTCATTGTATGATAGTCTATTCTATGAAAATATCACATTTTGAAAAGTCATTCTAGTATTAAAAAAATTTTTTTTAATATTTACTTATTTTTGAGAGAGAGCGAGAAAGACAGAATGCGAGCAGGGGAGGGGCAGAGAGAGAAGGAGGCAGAATCCCAAGCAGCCTCCAGGCTCTGAGCCGTCAGCACAGCGAACCACGAGATCGTGACCTGAGCCCAAGCTGACACTTAACCGACTGAGCCACCCAGGCTCCCCAAATTCATTCTAGTATTAACAGACACTTGTGCAGTTTCCACTTGAGGGTTATTATAAATAGTGTTGTTATGACCATTCTTACATAGGTGTTTGGTTAAGGTATATACTCATTTGTTTTTTTATTGGTTTAATTTTATTTTTAATTTTGTATTTGAAGTTTATTTATTTTTGAGAAAGAGAGAGAGAGGGGCAGAGAGAGAGAGAGAGAGAGAGAGAGAGAATCCCAAGCAGGCTCCATGCTGTCAGTGCAGAGCTTGATGCAGGGCCTGATCTCACAAACCGCGAGATCATGACCTGAGCGAGATCAAGAGTCAGACGCTTAACCAACTGAGCCACCCAGGCTCCCCTCTTTTTTTTAAAGCTTATTTATTTATTTTGAAAGAGAGAAAGCATGAGTGGGGGAGGGGCGGAGAGAGAGAGGATCCCAAGCAAGCTCCATGCTCAGCAGAGTCCAACGCGAACCGAACCAGGAAATCACGACCTGAAGTGAAATCAAAGAGTCAGATGCTTAACCGACTAAGCCACGCAGGCTCCCCAAGGTATAAGTGCATTTCTTTGGGGGAATTTACTCCGGGGTAGAAGTGCTACGTCATACTATGCTCAGTGCTGTCAGTCACCTTCAAACAGTTTCCCAAAGTTGTCATCCTAATTTATGCCCCCACCAGGTCTGGAGCGGACTTCACGTCTTCACAAGTCCACACACATAGTAGAGAATTCGGAAAGAGATTTCTGTCCCTCAACTCCACGGGATTGAGAATTATCACCGTTTCCTTTCAAAGACTAAATCAAGACTGATATCAGAACTCCTGGCTCCTGATATCAGAACTCCTGAAGTATATCTTTTATGCTTCATGATATATCACTGCTAAGTATATCAAAAACGCTTCAATTTTTTGAGCTTTTGCCATGTGCCAGGCACTGTTCTCAGAGGCCATTTCACCCTCATTACAAGCCTATGAGGGAGGTATTCGCATTGTTTCCGGTTTCAGGTGAGGCACCTGCTACTCAGAAAGACGAAATAACTGTCCCCGGGGCCCCAGAGCCAGAAGCCAGAGCTGCAGCAGCCTGACTACAAAGCCTGGGTTCTTCACGCTGCGCTGCAAATACGTGTCTGTGTTCTCGTTCCAGAGTGCGGGCTCAGCCTTTTTCAAAAAACTCTTCTGCAGCCTTTCTAAAGACCTAAACCGCAGAGCCGTGTATCGTCAAATAGGACTATTCGGCCCAGATGAAATTCGCCCAACTGTAGCTTGAAATGAATGCCTTTGTGTCAGTCACCTTGAAGAATTCTGCTCCCAAAAGTCTTGTTTCTTTCCAGTCTGCCCTGGGCTCCACTGGCTCAGTGCTGGCGCATAGCGGTGCCCCAGTAATACTGGCTCAACAGAATATGAGAAAAATTCACATCTGTGGTTTTTGACAGGGGCCTCTGGAGTGCGGCTCCGGACCTCTAATGTCTGACCACCAGGGGGCACACGCCCGTCCCTAGAGCACCCTTACTCCTACTCTCCCAAAGCCAGTTCCTGGGGGACACTTCCTAGGGTCCTAAGGAAGGGACGGGCTCTGCCAGAAAACGCTGAATTTAGAAAAAAAGAAGCAAGGGAATTGGGTTGTTGGGGATGTGGTCCGATGACCACCAAATCATAATTCCCTAGCGTGCATGGTTAAAATATAGGCTCCGGGTTGTTCACCCTAGACCTATAGAATCAGACTTTCTGGGGGTAGAGTCTGGGAATTGTATGGTAAACAAGGTTGCAAGGTGATTTCTTTTCTTTTTCTCTCCCCGCCCCCCCCCCCCATGCACATAGCTCTCTATTCAGACTACCTGTGTTCAAATATTGACTTTGTCACATGTTATCTGGGTGACCTCGAGCAAGTCAGTTAATCTAAGCCTCAATGTTATCATAATAGGAGATCATAAAAGCACACTTAACTCTCAGAACTGCTGGAAGTAATAAATGAGACAATCCACGTAAAGAGCTCAGCATGGCGCCTGATGGTATCTTGGCACTTGTGAAGCTTAATAGACCATGATTATTGAATCACCCGGGGGGAGTATGGTGAGGTGGCAAGAACATGATGGATGCGAACTGGAGGAAGTTTGGGATACGATCTCAGGCTAGGCTTTGCTATGTGTCGTTGGGCAAGTGACTTCACTTCCCTGGGCCTGTCTACACATACATAACGAGGGAGTGGAGCTAACTGGTCTGTCAGATCCCTTCATGAAAACTTCACAGCATCTGAAGATCTTCTTGAACACGCAGACACACACACACTCCGCCTCCACAGCGCCAGTGGGTCTCACGGATTGCATTGCTAATTCTCTTCCCTGCTTTCTGTGAGGAGGGCAGGGCCATGCCTTCTTCACCCCAGGGCTTCAGAGCCTGGCCCACTGCCTACCACGTGGTGCCTGTGCAATACATGTCATTTCTACTGGAGGAGGTAGAAATGCAAAGTGTGACGCAGGTGTAAGCGATGAAGATCATTTCTATTCCTGGTGGGTCTCTAAGAAAATGGCTGCTGGGGGTAGAGCCGAATGGGGTCGGTGTCTAGCATAGTGATGTGCTGTCCAGGGTGGAACTTCAAATATTTCAAGTATTTAATGAAGTATCATGGCACGTGAGAGCTGGAAGGAAACAGGTCCGAGGTATTCCTTTCATCTTTACAACAAAAGCAGAAAATTACGAGTCAGAAAGGCAGAGTCTCTTGCTCAAGACAACAATCAGGTGGTGGTAGAGATGGGAATATGGTCTGCCAGCTTCCACCCCAGTGCCCCACCTTGGCCCCGCTTCTTCCAACACTTATTTTGTTTGTTTCTTTGTTTTGGAGGTGGGAGCATTTATTTATTTATTTTTAAAATTTTTATTTAATGTATGTTTTAAATTTACATCCAAGTTAGTTAGCATCCAACATGTTTTTTAAGTTTATTTATTTTTGAGAGAGACAGACAGACAGAGCATGAGTGGGGGAGGGGCAGAGAGAGGTGGACACAGAATCCGAAGCAGGCTCCAGGCTCTGAGCTGTCAGCACAGAGCCCGACGAGGGGCTCGAACTCACAGACTATGAGCTCACAGCTACCTCCAGCTACTCCACCTGGATGTCCCCCAGGCATCTGGAATGCAGACAGCCAAAACTGAGCTCATTACCCTTGTCCGGGTTGTCGGCTTTTTCTGTTTTCTCTTGCAGCAAATGATGCCACTATTTGCTGATTCAATCAATCAACCAATCAATCAATTAATATTTTTGGTGCCGCTATTTGTTATTCCGTTACTCAGATTGGAAATCTGGGTGCCATTCTTGACTCCGGCCTCTCTCTCACCCATCATCACCAAAGCCTGCCAATCCCATCTCCTGCTCTCTCTCCATTCCATCCCTGTTCCCATTACTGGCACTTCAGTCCAGGGACTCATCCTGTTCAGGTGCCTTACAGACTCCAGTCTCACTGCTCTCTGCTCAATCTCGTCCCCAGCAGTCCTAAGCGTCACCTGCAGGCTGCAAAGTGCAAACTGGTCAAATATTCATTGAGGTCCTCTGCTCAATTGTAAGTGAATGACGATGAATGAGACAGACATGGCCAAGAGATGAGCAGAGCCAGGCTGATATGGACAGGTAAACGGGTAATTACAATAGATCATGGTAAATGTTATGACAGGGAAGAACGGAGTGAGGTAAGAACTTCAGAGAAAAACAGCCATGAACTTGGTGCGTTAAATGAGTGCCTCTGAGTGAGTACCCCAATCCTGTGTGATTTCAATATCCACCTACCCCTGTGTCTTGTGGGCTGTACGTGAACCGCATATTGTGAGTGTGTCTGTGTACATGTGTGTATCTGTTAGGATTGGATTCAGCTGTGAGTGGCAGATAACCAAAATAGTAGTGGCTTAAATAAGACAGAAGTGTCTTTTTTTCTCGGACTTCAAGTCCAGACCTAAGTGGCCCCCAGGCTGGCGCTGTGTTTTTAAAACAAGGCTGCAGATTCCTCGACACTCCTTCCATCGAAAAGTTCTCCTTCAATCTGGGTGGGCTTGTGACGGCTTTGACCAATGGAGTAGGCAGAAGTGATGTCGAGTGACTTCTGAGGCTCAGTTACAAAAGGCTGTGGAGTGTCTGTCTTGATCCCTGGATCATTTGCTCTTGGAGCCCTGAGCTGTCATATAAGAAATCCAACTCTCCTGAGGCCATCATGCTGGAGAGGCCACAAGCTTGGCATCTGGTGGGTTCTCCAGCTGACAGTCCCAGCTGAGCCTTTCAGCTGTTCCTACCAAAATGCCAGACATGTGAACGGAGCCGTGTTGGACCCTCCAAGTCAACCCGTGCACCGACTGAAAACCGCCGGGCGACCTCGGTCAATGGCACAAGGGGAAAAAAATTGCCCACCTGAGCCCGGCTTCGAAGTTGCTTCATATACATTAACCAGAACATAGTCACCCCTCCTGAAAAGAAGGCTGGGAAAGAGGTCTTTATTCTCGGTGGAAGTTGCCCAACTATAAATGAAAACTTCTATCACTATAGGAAAGATGCAATCTCATAGTAGGAGAAGGTTAGCAGTCTCTGTCACTGAGTGTGTGTGTGTGTGTGTGTGTGCACCCATATCCAGGAAGCAGCTGGGCTTGGAATGTTCAGCTTTGGTCCCACCTGACCTGTTGCCTTCCAGGGCCAGGCTGCTGGCACCTGTTTCCCCTAATACCTATTTCCTGGTACCTACCTTCAATCCTGGGTGGATGAGGGGACCTGGATAGGGCAGTGATTTCCCAGCATCCTCCAGACAAGAGGGAAGACGGGCAGGAGGTGGCTCCAGCCTGGAACACGGGGCAATGCTTCCGAGGCTGGCCTGGGGAGCCCGTGCCAGGGGGGCCAAGACCTACAGTCTGGTCTTTTGGTACTTGGGAGTAACCTCCTTCCAAGCCAACTTCCTCCTTCTGCATAATGAAACCAGTTCACACCAACGTTCCATCACATCCTCACGCAGGAGGTGCCTGTCGCACTTGTTCATGTACAACATTTCTCAGTACTGGTGAAGGGGCAGCCTGAGTGACACTGGTCCTCCTCCTAGCGAGTCTTTAGGGTGCATCTGGACAATGTGTCTCAGTGGTTGCTGCACAGGCTTTGGAGTCAGAAAACTGGGTGAGAATCAGGCTCTCTACCTGTAAGTTGTGTGATCCTGGGGGCAAGGCTCTCTGAGGGTCAGTTTCCTTGTGTGTAAAATGGGGATAAGAATGGCACAAAAACAGACACATAGACCAATGGAATAGAATAGAAACCCCAGAACTAGACCCACAAACGTATGGCCAGCTCATCTTTGACAAAGCAGGAAAGAACATCCAATGGAAAAAAGACAGTCTCTTTAACAAATGGTGCTGGGAGAACTGGACAGCAACATGCAGAAGGTTGAAACTAGACCACTTTCTCACACCATTCACAAAAATAAACTCAAAATGGATAAAGGACCTGAATGTGAGACAGGAAACCATCAAAACCTTAGAGGAGAAAGCAGGAAAAGACCTCTCTGACCTCAGCCGTAGCAATCTCTTACTCGACACATCCCCAAAGGCAAGGGAATTAAAAGCAAAAGTGAATTACTGGGACCTTATGAAGATAAAAAGCTTCTGCACACCAAAGGAAACAACCAACAAAACTAAAAGGCAACCAACAGAATGGGAAAAGATATTTGCAAATGACATATCGGACAAAGGGCTAGTATCCAAAATCTATAAAGAGCTCACCAAACTCCACACCCGAAAAACAAATAACCCAGTGAAGAAATGGGCAGAAAACATGAATAGACACTTCTCTAAAGAAGACATCCGGATGGCCAACAGGCACATGAAAAGATGCTCAACGTCGCTCCTTATCAGGGAAATACAAATCAAAACCACACTCAGGTATCACCTCACGCCAGTCAGAGTGGCCAAAATGAACAAATCAGGAGACTATAGATGCTGGAGAGGATGTGGAGAAATGGGAACCCTCTTGCACTGTTGGTGGGAATGCAAATTGGTGCAGCCGCTCTGGAAAGCAGTGTGGAGGTTCCTCAGAAAATTAAAAATAGACCTACCCTATGACCCAGCAATAGCACTGCTAGGAATTTACCCAAAGGATACAGGAGTACTGATGCATAGGGGCACTTGTACCCCAATGTTCACAGCAGCACTCTCAACAATAGCCAAATTATGGAAAGAGCCTAAATGTCCATCAACTGATGAATGGATAAAGAAATTGTGGTTTATATACACAATGGAATATGACGTGGCAATGAGAAAAAATGAAATATGGCCTTTTGTAGCAACGTGGATGGAACTGGAGAGTGTGATGCTAAGTGAAATAAGCCATACAGAGAAAGACAGATACCATATGGTTTCACTCTTATGTGGATCCTGAGAAACTTAACAGGAACCCATGGGGGAAGGGAAGAAAAAAAAAAAAAAGAGGTTAGAGTGGGAGAGAACCAAAGCATAAGAGACTGTTAAAAACTGAGAACAAACTGAGGGTTGATGGGGGGTGGGAGGGAGGAGAGGGTGGGTGATGGGTATTGAGGAGGGCACCTTTTGGGATGAGCACTGGGTGTTGTATGGAAACCAATTTGATAATAAATTTCATATATTAAAAAAAATGGGGATAAGAAGAACTGCCTCGTAGGATTTTTATGATAATTAAGTGAAATAAGGATAGCACTTATCACAGTGCTTGACCCATAATAACTACTCTACATATAGTAGCTATTATTATTATGTTTGTTTGTTTGTTTGTTTGTTTGTTTTTGCTATTACTACAACCAAGCCTTGCAAGACTAAAACATCTCTGCCCCCAGGGAAAGAAGAATTGGGAAAAAGAATAGTAATAAGTTTGTACATGATTATTGACATAAAAGTTTTAAGTTTGTATTTATTGATTTGAGAGAGAGAGAGAACCTGTGGGCGGGGGGGGGGGGGGGGCAGGGAGACTGGGACAGAGGATTCAAAGCAGGCTCTGTGTTGACAGCAGAGAGCCCGACATGGGGCTTGAACTCAAGAACCTCGAGATCATGACCTGAGTCAAAGTTGGATGCTTAACCAACTGAGCCACCCAGGTGCCCCTTGATGTAAATTTTTAAGCCCTTACCCATTTTTTTTCTACTGGCAGTTTAACACCTCGTCCCCACCACTACCTTCTTTTCAAGGAGCTGGGTGTCCTGTGCTCATTGCCTCAGGGGATGATCCCTCCGAAATAAAGCTGCTTTCTGGCCTAACTCTCCAGAAACCTTGGCTTCACGGGGAATAGAAAGTCTTCTGAGCAGAGACTGGCAATTTGAGGAAAATATCCTGAGTGATAGCTGGGCGGGGTAAGTTTGTTTATTTTTAAAATTTGTTTATTTATTTTGAGAGTGAGAGATAGAGCAAGCAAGTGGGGGAGGGGCGGAGAGAAGGGGGCAGAGAGAGAGAATCCCAGGCAGGTTCTGCACTATCAACTCAGAGCCTGACGCCGGGCTCGAACTCACGAACCATGAGATCATGATGTGAGCCAAAGTCAGACTCTTAACCAACTGAGTGGGTGGGGTAAGTTTAGGAGGGTGGGGCTCCCCCCAGACACTAGAGAAGCTTCCTCCAGGCTGAGGGGAAGGGATGACTCTGTAGGTGGCCCAGTCCTGGCAAAAGGGACACTGTGGTGCAGTGGGGCTAGAACCTGGGGAAGCAGAGAGGGAATAGCAGGATGGGGAGGTGGGGCAGATGGGAATTTGGCCCCCAGGGACCCTGGGCCCACAAGCCTGGCATGGATGTAGCAAAGAAAACCACCAGACAAGAAATAAAGGACATCCCAGCAGTTACCCATATGTAATCAGCCATACCAGTCAGGGGCAGATGACATAGAGGGCTGAGTGCACCCTTCCTTGCCCTGAGGCACCTTGACAAAATTCTGGTGCAGAGGAAGGGGGAACTGGAAACGGATTGGAATTGAACTGAGTTATGTAGTTTAATGCTGCTATAAAATCCACATCTATTGCCCTTACCCCACAGAGCCGTTCCTGCTGTCCTGTGTCAAGTACTTTACAGTTTATGACGGGAAGCTGTGCAGTTGGAGTCACCAAGGCCTGGGTTTGAATTCCAGCTGACTAACCCCTGCTAAATTACCTCACCTCCCTGCTCCTCAATACAATGTAGGGATCCTTTATATCAGCCTTGCAACGTTAGAGAGAAGTTACCATTGAGATAACGAATGGAAAATTCTTAGGTGTCACAGGGTGGAAACTGTCCAACATTTGTTGGTTCTGTTGCACAAATGAGGACCAGAGAGGTAGAGTAAGTTGCCCAAAGTCACATAAGAAGTGAGAGCCTGGGGAGCACCAGACTGGAATGGCTTTCTGGAGAAGGGGGCTTTATCCTGGCAAAGCACTCCTTAAACTTCATCCCCACGCTTCCCCAGCACCCCCACCCCCCGCCAAGCTGGGGGAAAGGGGTTTCACTGGTAGGAATTTCTGCTTTGGAGATGGAATAGCCCCAGCTCCTGATTCATTCCTGCCAATGTCAGCCAAGCTGTCCCGGGGCGGGGGGGGGGGTGGGGGGGTGGGGGGGGTGGGGGGTGAGCAGTGGTTTCCAGGCCAGGTCTCACCTCACCCCTCCGTATGAATGAGGAGGTAGGACCCTCAGGGCATCCACACCTGGGGAGGGAATTTCTCCCCAATCTAGAAGGCCAGGCCCACCGCTATCTCCTGAATGTTGGAGGGTGAGGGGATTCTTGCTGCTTCTATTATGCTAAGCTCTGAATGAGGGATGCCCATTGTGTCCCCCAGATTATTCTGACTTCCTCCTGCAAGGCCCCAAGACTGGGGATGAACAGCACTGTTCTGTGTGTTTCTTGGGTGTGCATCCCTGAGCAGGAGGCAGATTTCTTTTTGCTTCCATATCCTGGTGACAATTATTCCTTTCCAGATTAAAGGGTGGTGGTCCTGGCTCTGGGGGGTCTCCAGAATCCAGAGCCATGATAGGAGGGATTTCAAAAAGACTGAAGGAATCCCTTGTTGACGGGGAGACGGGTAAGGCTCCAAAGCAGGCCTTTTCTTTCTTTTTTTTTTTTTAATGTATTTTTTTAAATTCAAGTTAGTTAACATACAGTGTAGTATTGGTTTCAGGAGTGGAACCCTGTGATTCATCACTTACATATAACACCCAGTGCTCATCCCAACAAGTGCCCTCCTCAAGACCCATCACCCATTTAGTCCATCCCCCACCAACCTCCCTCCATCAACCCTTAGTTTGTTCTCTGTATTTAAGAGTCTCTTACGGTTTGCCTCCCTCTCTGTTTTTATCTTATTTTTCCTTCCCTTCCCCTATGTTCATCTGTTGTGTTTCTTAAATTCCAAGTATGAGTGAAATCATATGACATTTGTCTTTCTTTGACTGACTTATTTTGCTTAGCACAATACACTCTAGTTCCATCCACTTTGTTGAAAATGGCAAGATTTCGTTCTTTTTGATCCCCAAGTAACATTGCATTGTATATATATACCACTTCTTCTCTATCTATTCATCCGTCGATGAACATTTGGGCTCTTTCGATAATTTGGCTGTTGTTGATAGCGCTGCTATAAACACTGGGGTGCATGTGCCCCTTTGAATCAGCATTTTTGTACCCTTTAGATAAATACCTAGGAGTGCAATTGCTGGGTTGTAGGGTAGTTCTATTTTCCAACTTTAAAAAAAATTTTTTTAATGTTTATTCATTTTTGAGAGACAAAGAGAGACAGAGCATGAGTGGGGAGACACAGAATCTGAAGCAGGCTCCAGGCTCTGAGGTGTCAGCACAGAGCCTGACGCGGGGCTCTAACTCATGAGCTGCGAGATCATGACCTGAGCCGAAGTCGGATGCTCAACCTACTGAGCCTCCCCGGCGCCCCTATTTTCCAACTTTTTGAGGAAACTCCATACTGTTTTCCAGAGTGGCTGCACCAGTATGCATTCCCACCAACAGTGTAAAAGTATTCCCCTTTCTCCACATCTTTGCCAACATATATTGTTTCTGGAATTGTTAATTTTTCCTTTTTTTTTTTTAAGTTTATTTTTGAGAGAGAGAGAGAGAGAGAAAGCACAAGTGGAAAAGAGACAGAGCGGGGGGTGGGGGGGTGGGGGGACAGAGGATCCAAAGCAGGCTCCGCACTGATAGCAGAGAACCTGACATGGGGCTTGAACTCTTGAACCTGGAGATCATGACCTGAGCTGAAGTTGGGTGCTCAATCAAGAGCCACCCAATTGCTTCTTAGCCTTTTGGCTAAGATCAAGTGTAGTAAGAGCCGCCCAGGCACCCCTCCTGAGTTGTTAATTTTAGCCATTCTGACAGGTGTGAGGTGGTATCTCATGGTTTTGATTTATATTTCTCTGGTGAGGAGTGATACTGAGCATCTTTTCATGTGTCCGTTAGCCGTTTGGATGTCTTCTTTGGAAAAGTCTCTTTATGTCTTCTGCCCACTTCACTGGATGATTTGTTTTTTGGGTGTTGAGTCTGGTAAGATTTTTATAGATTTTGGATACTAACCCTTTATCTGATATGTCATTTGCAAATATCTTCTCCCAGTTTTGTTCATTGTTTCCTTCACTCTGCAGAAGCTTTTTATCTTGATGAAGTCCCAATAGTTCATTTTTGCTTTTATTTCTCTTGCCTCCGAAGACATGTCTAGGAAGAAGTTGCTGTGGCCAAGGTCAAAGAGGTTGCTGCCTGTTTTCTCTTATAGGATTTTGATGGTTTCCTGTCTCACATTTAGGTCTTTCATCCATTTTGAACTTATTTTTGTGTATGGTGTAAGTGGTCCAGGTTCATTCTTCTGCATGTCGCTGTCCAGTTTTCCCAGCACCACTTGCTGAAGAGACTGTCTTTATTCCATTGGAATAAAGGATATTCTTTCCTGCTTTGTCAAAGATTAGTTGGGCATACATTTGTGGATCCATTTGTGGGTTCTCTATTCTGTTCCACTGATCTATGTCTGGTGTGCGTGTGTGTGTGTGTGTGTGTGTGTGTGTGTGTGCTGGTACCATACTGTCTTGATAACTACAGCTTTGTAATACAGCTTAAAGTCCAGAATTGTGATGCCTCCAGCTTTGTTTGGTTTTCCTTTTCAATATTACTTTGGCTATTTGGGGTCTTTTCTGGTTCCATACAAATTTTAGAATGGTTTGTTCTCTTCTGTGAAGAATGCTGGTGTTGACAGGGATTGCATTGAATGTGTAGATTGCTTTGGGTAATATAGACATTTTAACGATATTTTTTCTTCCAATCCATGAGCATGGAATGTTTTTCCATTTCTTTGTGTCTTCTTCAATTTCTTTCATAAGCTCTCTATAGTTTTCAGTATACAGATCTTTTACCTCGTTGGTTAGGTTTATTCCTAGGTATCTTATGGTTTTTTGCAATTGTAAATGAGATCAATTCCTTGATTTCTCTTTTTGCTGCCTTATTATTGGTGTATAGATATGCAACTGATTTCTGTACATGATTTTATATCCTGTGACTTTGATGAATTCATGGATCAGTTCTAGCAGTTTTTTGGTGGAGTGTTTTGGATTTTCCATGTAAAGTATCATGTCATCTGCAAAGAGTGAAAGTTTGACTTTCTCCTTGCTGATTTGTATGCCTTTTATTTCTTTTTGTTATCTGATTGCTGAGATAGAACTTCCAGTACTATGTTGAACATCAGTGGTGAGAGTGGACATCCCTGTTATCTTCCTGACCTTAGGGGGAAAGCTCTCAGTTTCTCCCCATTGATCTTTCATATATGGCCTCTATGATGTTGAAGTAAGTTCCTTCTGTCCCTACTTTTTTAAGGGTTTTTATCAAGAAAGGATGCTGTATTTTGTCAAATGCTTTTTCTGCAACTATTGAGAGGATCATATGATTGTTATCCTTTCTTTTACTAATGTGGTGAATCACACTGATTGATTTATGAATATTGAACCAGCCCTGCAGCTCAGGGATGAATCCCACTTGATTATGGTGAATAATTCTTTTAATGTACCATTGAATTTGATTTGCTAGTATCTTGTTGAGAATTTTTGCATCCAGTTTCATCAGGGATATTGGCCTGTAATTCTCCTTTTTACTTGGGTCTTTAGTTTTGGAATCAAGGTAATGCTGGCTTCATAGAATGAGTATGGCAGCTTTCCTTCCATTTCTATTTTTTTAATATTAAATTTTTTTAATGTTTATTTAATTTGAGAGAGTATGAGTGGGGGAGGGGCAGAGAGAGAAGAGGACAGAGGATCCCAAGCAGGCTCTGCACTGACAGCAGTGAGCCCGATATGGGGCTTGAACTCATGAGCCATGAGATCATGATCTAAGCTGAAATTGAACGCTCAACTGACTGAGTCACTCAGGTGCCCCTCCAATTTTATTTTTTGGAACAGTTTGAGAAGAATAGTTATTAACTCTGCTTTAAATGTCTGGTAGAATTCCCCTGGGAAGCCATCTGGCTCAGGACTCTTGTTTGTTGGGAGATTTTTGATAACTGATTCAATTTCTTTGCTGGTTATGGGACTGTTCAAATTTTCTATTTCTTCCTATTTCAATGTTGGTAGTACATGAGTTTCTAGGAATTTGTCCATTTCTTCCAGATTTCCCAGTGTGTTGGCATATAATTTTTCATAGTATTCTTTTATAATTGTTTGTATTTCTGTAATGTTGATTGTGATCTCTCCTCTTTCATTTGTGATTTTATCTATTTGGGTCCTCTCTATTTTCTTTTTGATAAGTCTGGCTAGAGGTTTATCAATTTTGTTTATTCTTTCAAAGAACCAGAATTTAATTTCATTGATCTGTTCTACTGTTTTTGTTTGTTTGTTTCTATATCATTGATTTCTGCTCTAATCTTTATTATTTCACTTCTTCTGCTGGCTTGAGGCTTTATTTGCTGCTCCTTTTCTAGCTCCTTTAGGTATAAAGTTAGGCTATGTATTTGGGACCTTTCTTTCTTCTTGAGCTAGGTCTGAATTGCAATGTACTTTCCTCTCAGGGCTGCCTTTGCTGCATCCCAAAGGGCTTGGACTGTCGTGTTTTCATTTTTACTTGCTTCCATGTATTGTTTTATTTCTTCTTTAATTTTCCTGGTTAATTCATTCATTCTTTAGTAGGATCTTTTAAATGTTTTTATTTTGAGAGAGAGAGAGAGAGAGAGAGAGGTGTAAGCAAGGGAGGGGCAGAGAGAGAGGGAGACACAGAATCTAAAGCAGGCTCCAGGCTCTGAGCCCGACACGGGGCTCGAACTCATGAACTGTGAGATCATGACCTGAGCCAAAGCCGAAGCTTAACCGAGTGAACCATCCAGGTGCCCCATAGTAGGATGTTTTTTAACCTCTATGTACTTGAGGGCTTTCCAAATTTTTTCTTGTGGTTGATTTCAAGTTTCATAGTGTTGTGATCTGAAAATATGCGTGATATGTTCTTGATATTTTTGTACCTGTTGAGGGCTGATTTGTGACCCAGTATGTGATCTATTCTAGAGAATGTTCCATGTGTCCTCAGGAAGAATGTGTATTCTCCTGCTTTAGGATGAAATGTTCTGAATGTATCTGTTAAGTCCACCTGGTCCAATGTGTCATTCAAGGCCGTTGTTTCCATGTTGATTTTCAGCTTAGGTGATCTCTCCATTGTTATAAGTGGGGTATTAAAGTCACCTACTATTATGGTATTATTATCAATGAATTCTTTATGTTTGTGATTAATTGATTTATATATTTGAGTGCTCTCAAGTTGAGGGCATAAATATTTACAGTTGTTAGATCTTCTTGATGGATAGACCCCTTAATTATGATATAATGTCTTTCTTCATCTCTTATTTTGGTTTTTGTTTTAAAATTGAGTTTGTCTCAGGGCGCCTGGGTGGCTCAGTTGGTTGAACATCCAACTTCAGCTCAGGTCATGATCTCGTGGTTCGTGGGTTCGAGCCCTGTGCCAGGCTTTGCACAGACAGTGCAGAGCCTGCTTCAGATTCTCTGTCTCCCTCTCTGCTTCTCCCCAGCTCGTGCTCTCTCAAAAATGAATAAATGTTTTTAAAAAAATTTAATTGAGTTGGTCTGATATAAGTATGTCTACCCTGACTTTCTTTTGACATCCATTAGCATGATAGAGTATTCTCCATCCCCTCACTTTCAATCTGCAGGTGTGTTTAAGTCTAAAACAAGTCTCTTATAGACAGCATATAGACGGATCTTGTTTTTTGAATCCATTTAGATACCCTATATCTTTGGATTGGACCATTTAGTCCATTTACATCCTGAGTGATTATCGAAAGATATGAATTTAATGCTATTCTGTTATCTGTAGAGTTGGTGTTTCTGGTGATATTCTCTGGTCTTTGTAGTCTTTGTTGCTTTGTTGTTTTTTTTTTTTTTTTCTTTCCTCCACTCAGACATTTCCCCTTAAAATTTCTTGCAGGCTGGTTTTGTCACAAACTCCTTTAGTTTTTGTTTGTCTGGGAAACTCTTTATCTCTCTTTCTATTCTGAATGACAGCCTTGCTGGATAAAGAATTCTTGGCAGTATATTTTTCCCATTCAGCACATTGGATATCTCCTGCTACTCCCTTCTGACCTGCCAAGTTTCAGTGGACAGGTCTCTGCTGCTAACCTTATGTGTCTACCCTTGTAGGTTAACCTTTTGTCCGTAGCTGCTTTCAGAATTCCCTCTTTATCTTTGTATTTTGCAAGTTTCACTATGCTATGTCATGTATGTTTTTGTCGATTTTGAGGGGAGTTCTCTGTGCCTCTTGGACTTGAATGTGTTTCCTCCCCTAGATTAGGGAAGTTCTCAGCTATAATTTGTTCAAATAGACATTCTGCCCCCTTTTCCCACAGAGCAGACCTTTTCTTTTTTTTTTTTTTAACGTTTTTTTTTTTTTTAATTTATTTTTGGGACAGAGAGAGACAGAGCATGAACGGGGGAGGGGCAGAAAGAGAGGGAGACACAGAATCGGAAACAGGCTCCAGGCTCCGAGCCATCAGCCCAGAGCCTGACGCGGGGCTCGAACTCACGGACCGCGAGATCGTGACCTGGCTGAAGTCGGACGCTTAACCGACTGTGCCACCCAGGCGCCCCGGAGCAGACCTTTTCTATAAGGATGGATTCAATGGTATTTTCCCCCTGGAATCAGAGAGATGTACAGGCTTTTCTCCTGTGTTTTTCCACCCCTGAACCATGCTCGTGTCTCCTTTAGGGGCAGCACAGCAAAAAGGGCACAAGCTTTGGGGGCAACAGACCTAGACTGACATCCTGGCTCTGTGGTTCAGTTTTCTCATTTGCAGAAAGGGGATAATCACATCTCCCTTAATGAGCTGTTGGGAAGAAGGACTTAAGTATGAATGTGTGTGAATGGCCTGGCATGAGACAGGTGGTTGCTGCCCCTCCTTTCCTGGAAGGAGGGTAGATTCTGAGAGATTTTCTGTTGGTTGAGGGACTCCTGGGGGCCCATCCTGGGACTATGTGGCACAGGAATTTGGGGAGAAACAGAAGAGAAACGTACTACCTATTTATTTATTTATTTATCTTAATATTTATTTTTGAGAGAGAGAGACAAAGTGCAAGGGGCAGAGAGAGAGAGGGAGACACGGATTTTGAAGAAGGCTCCAGGCTTCGAGCTGTCAGCACAGAGCCCGACGTGGGGATTGAACTCAGGAACTGAGAGATCATGACCTGAGCCAAGGTCGGACACTTAACCGACTGAACCACCCAGGCACCCCCGTTACTGTCTTTTTAGTCCAGAAACTTTAGAGTAGGAGTGCCAACATGGATGCAAACAGGCAGCAGCATGCTGGCAAATGTTCAAAAACTGGCTCTCTGGAAAGATGTATACATGCATAGTTTATTACACTTTTTTTATTTGAATAAAGAATGTGTAGCACATAACTTACAGCTAATAATAAAAATATAATAACCTTTAATGTAAGTTCCATAGAGCCAATTAATATCTACAAAATACTTTCATTGGTTTTTGAGGATCCCTGCATCAGAAACCAACCTTAGGGGAGCCTGGGTGGCTCAGTCGGTTAAGCATCTGACTTCAGCTCAGGTCATGATTTCGCAGTTTATGGGTTGAAACTCCTCATCAGGCTCTCTGCTGATAGATCAGAGCCTGCTTTGGATTCTGTGTCTCCCTTTCTCTCTTCTCCTCCCCTGCTCATGCTCTCTCTCTCAAAGATAAATAAACATTAAAAAATAAAAAATAAAAGAAAGGAGAGAAAGAAAGAAACCAACCTTAGGCCACAGATGATAAGTATAGTTTTGACATTAAAGTTGGTTAATTTTTTTTTCAAGATTTTATTTTTAAGTAATCTCTACACCCAGTGTGGGGCTCAAACTCATGACCCCATGATCAACAGTTGCAGGCTCCACTAACTGAGCCAGCCAGGTGCCCCTGGTTGACGTTTGTAAGTTAAGGCATAAGATGAAAGCGGAACAATGAAGATTCTTGTCTGAACTTCAGGCATTAGTCAGTGATTTCGTCAGTTAGTCAATTTCTTTGCTGAATTGCGTTGTAGTTGTCAAATACTGGAAAGCTATTTCTCCAGATTGTCGTGCTTTTCACAATGTAACTGCTGTAGACATGACGCACTATCGAGTTTAATCTGCATTATTAACATTTTCTCCTTCAATACCTCAGGTCTAGACCATCAACCAAACAGAGCAAGCCCTGTTTTGCAGCATGTGCTGACTTCTGCAGTGGGACCAGTGTGACATAACTGAACACAGAGTTCAGACGGGACATGACGCAGCACACCAATCCGTATGCACGTTTCTACCCTACGGTACAATGGCTGTGTATAACCTCAAGAGCACAGATGATAGTAACACGGGGTAAAATAATTAGGAAATTGGGGGTGCAGCTGGGTGGCTCGGTTGAGCATCCAATTTCGGCTCAGGCCATGATCTCATGATTCAGGACTTTGAGCCCCAAGTTGGGCTCTGTGCTGACAGCTGGGAGCCTGGAGCCTACTTCAGATGCTGTGTCTCCCTCTCTCTCTGCCCCACCCACCCCTGCCTCCCACTCTCACTCTCTCTCTCTCTCTCTCAAAAGTAAATAAATATTAAAAGAAAATAATTAAGAAATTGGGAGTTTTGTTTTGGATATAATCTATTTAATTATTTAAAAAAAATTTTTTTAAAGGGGCGGGCACCTGGGTGGCTCAGTTGGTTAAGCATCGGACGTCGGCTCAGGTCATGATCTCACGGCTCGTGAGTTCGAGCCCCGGGTCGCGCTCTGTGCTGACAGCTCAGAGCCTGGAGCCTGTTTCAGATTCTGTGTCTCCCTCTCTCTCTGCCCTCCCCCACTCATGCTCTGTCTCTTTAAAATGAATAAACATTTTAAAAATTTGAATATAATCTATTTAATTTTAAGCTTAGATAATTCAATTTTTTTAATAATGGCTGCGCTCAACAACTCACTCTGGAAACTTGATAGTCAGCTCTTGTGAGCTGGAACCAGCCATGCTGGCTGCACAGGACATCAGGCGGTCCTCGTAATCGGGAGAAGTGGGCTAGGTGTGGCTGAGCGACATCACCCCTACCCTAAACGGGAAACCACTCACCAGATCCCGGCAGTTCGTGTGCGTGGTATGGAGTGTTGTCAGATTATCCGATTTTTATGTGATTCTTTTGACTTTAAAAAATTGGCAACAATCGGGGTGCCTGGGTGGCTCAGTCGGTTAAGCGTCTGATTTCAGCTCACGTCATGATTTCGCGGTCTGTGAGTTCAAGCCCCGCGTCGGGCACTGTGCTGATCGCTGGGAGCCTGGAGCCTGCTTCCAATTCTGTGTCTCCCTCTCTCTCTGACCCTCCCCCATTCATGCTCTGTCTCTCTCTGTCTCAAAAATAAATAAATGTTAAAAAAAAATTGGCAACAAATCAAGACACTTTAAAAAATACAGAGCTAGCCAAACAAAACACATTTAGGTGCAAATTCGGCCTATGGTCTCTCATTTGTGACCTGTGCCTTCACAATGTGCCTCATGGGCTGTCCTTTTGGGAACCCAGTGAGCAGGGCCAGGAAGAGAGAGTGAGGTGAGTGAGGCACTAGCCCCAGGCACAAAATTTAAGAGATGATGAAACAGCCAGTAATCAAGCTAAAGAATATCTTAACGCAATGTTTTAAAAATTAAAACTAACGCCAAAAAAAGTCTATGTTGAACAAAATAACGTGTTCTGTAAAGGCAGGTAAGTAACAGTGTTGTGCCCGGCCACCTTGGAGCCTGAGACAAAAGGAAAAGTCCGTAATATTGATGTGGGACCGGAGGAACTTAAGGAAGCTTCTGTCGGTTCCTCTCTCTGGCTCTGTGTTCTGGGGCTCTAGGGAGGGTGGGGATACTGTGAGATTTGGAGCTGAAAGTATTTCCAGGCCTTGGCTTTTCTTGCAGGTTTCTATGATCTGTGTGGCTTCAAGGAAGGCCCAGAGAAGTCTCCCTAACGGTCTACCTCAACCCCAGAAGATCTGAGCTCAACGGAGGAGCAGGACCTGATTGGCATAAGGCCTGTGGCTGCTGCAAACCTGAGGATTCACTACTCCTGCCCCTGCAAGGTCTTTGCTGCATGACCTTGGCGCCTGGCTGGAGCGCATCTCAATTTCCTATGATACAGGGGGTCTACGGTCTTCTCCCTGACTGCTAGCCAGTCACAGCACCTTGTTTATCCCTTTTGGAGTTTTTCCTTTTTGGATCCTAGAATCTCCATGTCAACTCCTTCATCCTCTGCTTCCAAGCAGGAAAATACTCTGCTTACCTTAGACCAGTGGTTCTCAACAGGGTGGGGGGGCAGTTTTGTCCTCCAGAGGACATTTGGCAATGGAGACATTTTTTTAAATGTTTGTTTACTTCCTATTTATTTATTTATTTATTTACTGGGAAGCGGGGCGGAGAGAGGGGGAAAGAATCCTAAGCAGGCTCCATTTAGGAGCTCTGTCGGTGCAGAGCCCGACGCGGGGCTCGATCCCACAACCTGTGAGATTGTGACCTGAGCCGAAATCAAGAGTCAGACACCCAATCAGCTGAGCCACCAAGGCACCAACCCTCCCAAATTTTTTAAATGTTTGTTTATTTATTTTTTAGAGACAGGGAGAGAGAGTGTGCGACAATGGAGACATTTTTGATTGTCATGACTAGGGTGGTTGGATGCCCCTGGCATCTAGTGAATAGAGGCCAGAGAGGTTGCTAAACCTCCTCCAGTACACAGCACAGCCCCCGAAAATGTAGAATTATCCTGTCCAAAATGTCATTGCTGAGGTTGAGAAATCCTGGCCTGCACAGAGAGATCTCTGCTCCATTTTCAAGCTCTCCCGAGAGACTATGTTTTCATCCATTGCCTTAAAGCCCTGGCAACCAGAAACATCTCACTTCATTCACCCGTATTGCTATTGGGAAACTATTTCCCCCCTCTAGCTTTTAAGGGAGATAGAAAATAAGTTTCTCAGTCCCCACACTCTTCTTGGGCTGGCTGGCATTCCCCACCCCCCCCTCATTATTTCTATGTCTCATTGATTTCTTTCTCTTCCACCCTTCTCCCACCAGGGTTCAAACCAAAGGGATGGAGCTCAGTTCTCATCTCTTGGATTTGAAGATGGGAGGACAGATGGTTTCCTCTTGCTACCAAATCCTGACTATGCTGTCAACAGGAGAAGACACTTTCCAGACACTTCTGTCTCCCAGGTGCCGCCTCCTGACTGAGGAGGCAGACATTTGCCAGTTGCATGGTGGCACCTACTTCCTGGAGGGAGTTTGAATAGCCTGACTAGGAGTTTCCAGTATCTTCTTCTATTTTTTTTTTTTTACATTTATTTATTGTTTAAACTTTTTTTTAACGTTTATTTATTTTTGAGACAGAGAGAGACAGAGCATGAACGGGGGAGGGGCAGAGAGAGAGGGAGACACAGAATTGGAAGCAGGCTCCAGGCTCTGAGCTGTCAGCACAGGGCCCGACGCGGGGCTCGAACTCACGGACCGCGAGATCGTGACCTGAGCTGCAGTCGGCCGCTTAACTGACTGAGCCACCCAGGCGCCCCTATATTTATTTATTTTTGAGAGACAGAGAGAGAGACAGCATGAGCAGGGGAGGGGCAGAGAGAGAGGGAGACACAGAATCCGAAGTAGGCTCCAGGCTCTGAGCTGTCAGCACAGAGCCCGACTCGGGGCTCGAACCCATGAACCGTGAGATCATGACCTGAGCCAAACTCGGTCGCTCAACTGACTGAGCCACCCAGGTGCCCTGTATCTTCTTCTATTTATACTGAGTACCTACCAGGTGACAGGTACTACGTAAGGGTGTTTTAGCTCCCTTTGTTTATCTAATTTTTTTAAGTTTATTTATTTATTTTGAGAGAGAGAGAGAGTGAGCATGAGCAGGGGAAGGGCAGAGAGAAAGAGAGAGAGATAGAATCCCAAGCAGGCTCTGCATTGACAGCTTGGAGCCCGATGAGGGGCTTAAACTCACCAACTACTAGATCATGACCTGAGTTAAAACCAAGAGTCAGATGCTTAACCGACTGAGTCACCCAGGCGTCCGGAGATCTAAATATTTTTGTGGTAAAATATAACATACAGTTTACCATTTTAACCATTTTGAAGTTTACACTTCAGTGGCATTAAGTATATTCACAATGTTGTGCAACCAGCACGGCTGTCCGTTTCCAGAACATTTTCTTGATCCCACACAGTAACTCTGTACCCATTAAACAATAATTCCCCATTCATCCCTCCCCTAGGCCCTGGAATCCATTCTGATTTCTGCCTCTGGGAATTTTAGGCAAGGAGCTTTTTATTTTTATTTGTTTATTGAGAATTTTTATTTTGAGAGAGAGAGAGAGAGAGAGCATGAGTGGAGGGGCAGAGAGATAGAGACAGAAAATCCCAAGCAGACTCTGAGCTGTCAGCACAGATTCCGCTTTGGGGCTCATACTCACAACCCATGAATTCATGACCTGAGCTGAAAGCAAGAGTCAGACGCTTAACCGACTGAGCCAGCCATGTGCCCCATGCAGCTTTTTGAATATATAATCTACCAAGCATCACTATGTCTCTGCAATTCCGTAATCTGCAATCTCTACTTCACAGATGGGAGGACTGCCCCCGAAGGTAAGTAAGCTGCATCACACTCGCGTAATTAGCAAACGACAGAGACAGGATTTAAACCCAGACCTCGCTCTCATTCATCCAATAAACATACATCAAGCACCTAATTCGTGTTGAGCATAGGAGCAGTGACAAATAAGATATTGACCCTGTCACCAAATGATTCCCATCTAGTAATTGAGATAAGTTTTTATGTAAATAAATGTGATTTTATGTAAATAAATGGAAATGACAGACATTATGTACAGCAGTCAATGCACTGAGTATGAGACCAGAGTGTAGTCAGTCATTCCCGGGATAAGGTCAGGTAAATTTCTTAGTGAAGGTACTGCTTGAGCTGAATGTTGAAAGATAAGAATTAGCTGGAAGGGCAGTGGGGCTGGAGAGGCAGAAGGAACAGGGTGAGTAATTGCTCAGAAGCATGAAGCTGCCTGGATGTGTTAGATTTCCAGGAATTCTGAGGGCTGAAGGGTAGGAAGGGTCCAGATGGGGTTGGAGGTGTAGACAAAGGCCTTATCAGGGAGGGTCTATGACATCCTAGGGGGGTGGGCTTTATCCTGAGGGCAATGGGTGGCTTGGAGGGTTTTAAGCAGGGAAATGAAATGACCATTTAGAAATGCAGCCATTGAGTGGGTAGACCAGAGGGCCAAAACTGGAGGCAGAGATGCTCTCTAGGACTATAACAATTCTGGGGAGAGAAAAAGTCTAGATAAAGTCTGGACTAAGGCTATGCCATGGACTAATGAGAAGGCAATGGATGTGAGAGATATTAAGGAGGTAGCTTTTAGGGGATTCAGTCAGCAGTTAGAAGTGGATAGGAGGGGTGCCTGGGTGGCTCAGTTGGTTGAGCATTTGACTCCTGATTTCAGCTCAGGTCATGATCCCAGAGTTGTGGGATTGAGCCCACCTCAGTGCAGGGCCTGCTTGAGATTCTCTCTCCCTTTCCCTCTGCCCCTCCCCAACTCGTGTCCTCTCTCTCTCTCAAGTAAAAAAGAAAAAAAAAAAAAGAAAAAAAATTAAGTGGATAGGAAGCAAAAGGGAGGAATTATGGGTAACAACCAGGATTCTGACTTGGGTAATGGTGCTATTCACCAAGACAGGAAGAAGAGTCGGTTTGGGGGAAAGATAAAGATACCTAACATTCCCGGCACCTGGCCGGCTCAGCCCGTAGAGCATGAAGCTTTTGATCTCAGAGTTGTGAGTTTGAGCCCCACGTTGGGTGTAGAGATTATTCAAAAATAAAATCTTAAACACACACACACACACACACACACAATGTAATACTCATGAAACAGTATGCACACTTCTCTTAGTCCTTTGCATATATTAACTCAGATAACCCATACAACTCCATGAGGTAAATACTGTTACTGTCTCCATTATGCAAATGAGGAAACAGAAGCAGAGAGAGATTAAGCAACTTGCCCAAGATCACACAGTTCTGGGGACATCTAAATCCAAAACAGTGCTGTGGCCACAATACCACTCCTTCCCGAGGGAGCAAGTTTAATCCAGACATGCTGAGTTGGAGATGCTTGTGGCTATTCTAAGAGACCACTTCCTCCAGGATCAGCAAGAGGTTGAACTTACCTCCAGGAGAGTTGAGGAACAGGCAAGTTGACCAGCCAGGGAGATAAGAATCAAGAGGGTCTGGTTCTTTGAAAGTTAAGGGGAGGCGGGGGTGGGGGTGGGGGGGTAGTGTTCCAGTGGCAGCTCCAGGAATCTGTTTAGGAGGAGATTAGGGAAGTCAATCAAGTCAGTGGCAAAGGCTGGGGTCCTGTCTTGACCCTGGGTTTACGCCATAAGCATGCCACTGCTCTATTTAGGTTGTATATGTATTTGGGAGGCTGAAAGAGGGTGCTGACGGAGGTGGTGGGTGTAAATGCCCTCCAAACTATGCCTTGGAAATATTTGCAGTAATTCCTGAGATCAGAAGCAACAGAAATATAGGGGCGCCTGGGTGGTTCAGTAGGTTAAGCATCCAACTCTTGATTTCGGCTCAGGTCATGATCTCACAGTTCATGGGTTTGTGCCCTGCTTCGGGCTCTTCAGGGAGCCTGCTTGGGATTCTTGCTCTCTCCTCCTCTCTGTTCCTCCTCGCTTGTGCTCTCTCTCTCTCAAAATAAAGAAATAAACTTTAAAAAGAAATTAAAAGAAAAAAAGAAGTAACAGAAGTGTAAACTGAGATGAGATTTTTGCAACACGATGCCTTTAAGGAACATCCATTGGGCAAGGCCAAGGGCTGTAAGACCTCTCTCTTCCAAACCCTGGCATGGTGACCAAAAGTCATAGGTCACCCTGGAACCTGGAGAAAGAGCAATCTAAGCCAAGAATAGTCTGCTGTGGCACCTTGGGGGAAACATGCCTCGTGCTATGTAGGTCTGAAAAAAATGCCCTGGAAGGTTCAAAAGCCCATTTAGTTAGGAACCTTTCAGCAGAAGCCCGATTGCAGCGTAAGCGTGCAGATGGTCTTGGTTAATGTGGGGTTGCATCAGGGCTCCTTGTGAGAGTCGCTGCTTCCGTCCCTTTTCCCTCAGTGTCCTTTTCTCTGCCAGGTCGTCTTCTTGTCCTTGTCAGGCAGCGAGTGGCACGCCTGGGCGGCAGGCACAGATGGAACCGGAGCTCTCTGCTGTGATCCAGAAATAGTCATGCAAATGTCTGGCTGCTGGGGCTCTGTGTCTCACCCCTTTCCTTCCCTATTCCTAGCCCGACATCCATTAATTGTTTAAGGTGGCTCATTGGCCCCCTGGCCACAGGGACCCAGGCTGCGGCTCCTGGGGTGTTCTCACTTCCTAGAGGGACAGTTCTTGGTGACAGAGAGGAATCTCCCCAAATGCCTTGGGGCTGCAGCCCAGACTCCAACGCTGAGGTCAGACAGGGTTATCTCCATCTCCGTTGTCACAATGTGCTGAGGACCTTTGTGGGGCTGGCCCTCCTGGTGGGGCCATATCGTCTGTTTAGGTTTGATGTTCCTTAGTTTCACTGACATTCCTACCCCTGGCCCACTAGCACTGACCGAGGTGTTTCCAGGGCCAGGGAGAAGATGATGTACTTGAACTTCAAGTTCAGGGTGGGGGTGGGATACTTCCTCCTGAACCTGGTGGAGCTGCACCACTTGGGCTCCTTCCCCTGTTTGTGGCCCAGCAGCTGCCACTCCTGGGGGTGGCCTGCCTGTCCTCCCCTGCTCTACTCTGATGAGGACAGGACGGGGCTCCATGTTCCCTCCAGCCGGTCAGTGCCTGGACAGTTCAGGCCCCAGCACAGACCTCTGCCCAACGGTGAGTGACACCTGGCTCAAGGTAGCAGCAGAGACCTGAGATCTTACTGGGAAGGGCCACCTGGTGAAAAATCCTGCCATTGACGTCCCTCTCCTGCTTGATCCTTGAGGGTGGGGAACGTGGAGGGGAGTGGGGAACCCTGCTTCCTCCTGAAGGCATTACCTCAATAGACACAGTATAATGAAAGGATCAGGAGCAAGGCGACTGGAGGCAGGCTGCCCAAGTTTGAATCCCAGCTCTGCCATTGCTGTGTAATTTGGGATGAGTTGCTTAACCCCTCTGTGCCTCAGTTCCTTTACCTGGAAAATGGGAATAATAATAGATGCTGCCTCGTAAGAATGCTGTGAGGATGAGATGAATTTATACATGTAAAGGGCTTACCAGTAGTAGTAGAGAGTCATAGGGAACCTCGGCCACCATGTTAACCTTAGCTGTCTAGGGCATTGCTTGCTGCCCGGTCCACCCAGAACTGGATGAATGGGCAACTCCTTCCTCACCTGCTCCTACGGCTGTTGGTAGCTGTGTCCCCACACGAGTCTTTTCTTCTGTGTCTCTCCTATACCTGTCCCCTCCTGCTGGTCCCGACAGCATCCGTCTGGCACTGACTTGCGTGTTCACTGCCCTGCTGCTGCTGAATGTGTCCGCACTGCCCCCTCCCTCCATTGCAACCCGTACGTGATTACCACCTGAAGCTCCTGAGCTTGGCATCCAGCGCCTTCCCTGAGCCAGCCCAGACCTCCTTTTCCAACCTGGTCATTCGCCCTTTCCCAGGCCAGCCACATCAGGACCCGTGCCCCAGACCTGCACCAGATCCCTCCCACCCTCTGCCCCTCCTGGGCAGCTCCGACCTGGTAGGCTTCAGAGCCAAACTAATCCTGCTCAGCTATGTGACCTTGGGCAAGCTGCTTGGTGTTTTGAAGTTCAATTTCCTTCCGTATATAAAAAAAAAAGGGACTAATAGGGGTGCCTGGGTGGCTCAGTCGGTTGAGCATCTGACTCTTGCTTTCGGCTCAGGTCATGATCCCAGGGCCGTGGGATGGAGCCCCGTGTTGGGCTCCTTGCTGAGCGTGGACCTGCTTAACATTCTCTCTCTCTCTCTCTCTCTCTCTCTCTCTCTCTCTCTCTCAAAACAAAAGGGACTAATAATACCTACTTATTAGGTTGTTGTGAGGATTCAACGAGACAATGTAAATAAAGTACTGGGCACACAATGTCCCTCGGCAAGCAGTGGATGCCGTGATTATCATAAATTCTACAATTATGGACTCAAACCCTACCTTCTTTCTATGAAGCCTTCCTCGACCCCGCCTCTGTTTTGTTTTGTTTTTCGCTCCTCTGAGCCTCCTCGAAGACTCCATCTGCTACTTAGTCATGCACTGTTTCGTGACTTCCCTTTGCTGCCGCCTGGAGCTGTTATTTAAATCCATCCTGCTGCAACTTTGCAAGTGTCTCCAGCTGGGCTTTGCACCTCCGTGGCAGACAGGGTAGCAATGGGGTGCTTTGTATGGAATGGGGGCTCCCTCATACACACCGATTTAATTTTGTTTTGATCTTTAGGACAGAATGAGGCGTGGGTCCAGACAGGGCGTGTCGGAAAACCAGGAGAGATGGGCCTTCCTCCACCTCCCTCCACAACTTGGGCCAATCTTAACAATCCTTCAATAGCTAAGTTCTTCCCAAGGTCTAATTAGAGTCCTGCTTGCTGTCGTGGAAGCTGTTTTCCTCGGGCCTCGGGCTATTGATGCCTAGGTCCTGAGAGGAGAGGTAGCCAATTGCCTTTTGGGTGATGCAGAGAAGCCTGGGTTCTATCCTCTAGGCCAGGGCTCAGCAAACTATAGCCCTCGGGCCCCAATCTGGTTCACCGCCTGTTTTTATAAATAAATTTGTATTGGAACACAGTCATACCTATTTGTCTTTATATCGTCTGTGGCTGCTTTTGTGCTACAGTCGTGGAGTTGAGCAGTTGAGGGTAAAGCCTAAGATATCCGCTATCAGGCCCTCCACAGAAAAAGTTTGCTGGTCCCTGTGCTAGGCCATCATTGGGAGCCTCTGAAGAATTCCAAGCCAGGGAGGGAGTGACAGGATCGTATGTGTATTTTAGAAGGATCCTTCTGGCAGCCAGGCATATGGAAGACAGGTTGGAATGAGAAAGCTGTCGCAATTGTCCAGACGACAGCTGATGAGGCCTGAACTAAGACGAAGGCAGTGGAGATAAACAGTGCAGATTGGAGAGCTATTTGTGGAGTAGAACCGATAGATCTGGATGCCTGAGTGGATGGGGGCAGAGGGAGGAGGAGGCAAGGAGAACGCACTGTTGGCTCCCCTACCAAGGATTAGGGCCATCAGCTGAAGGGAGGAGTCATCGAGGAAGGTCGTACATCTGGCTCTGGACATGATTCATTTGGGATATTTGCACGAGACGGTGAAAGCTCCAGGCTAGCCTCTAGAGTGATGTCTGCCGTGGACATTTGAGACTTATCTGTTGTGTGGGAGTGTTTATTGTGGTAAAATATGAATAACATAATATTTACCATTTTAACCATTAAAAACATTTTTTTCTTTAATGTTTATTTATTTTGGAGAGAGAGAGAGAGAGTCAGAGAGAGACAGAGCATGAGTGGGAGAGGGGCAGAGAGAGAGAGGGAGGCACAGAATCCGAAGCAGGTTTCAGGCTCTGAGCTGTCAGCACAGAGCCCGATGTGGGACTCGAACTCATGAGCGAGATCAAGACCTGAGCTGAAGTCGGACACTCAACCAACTGAGCTAACCAGGCACCCGCCATTTTAACCATTTTTAAGTGTACAATTCCATGGCATTAAGATATTGTACAAACATCACCACTCTCCATTTCCAGAACTTTTTCATCATCCCCAACCAAAACACTGTACCCGTTAAATAATTACTCACCGTTCCTTCCCTCCCTCAGCCCCTGGTAACCTCTATTCTACTCTCTGTCTCTATGAATTTGCATATTCTATATACCTCATATAAGTGGAATCATACAGTATTTGTCCCCCGTGTCTGATTTCTTTCACTTAGCCTAATGTCCTCAAAGTTCAATTACATATGGCTGAATAATATCCCATTGTAATGTAAATGTCACATTTTGTTTATCCATTCATCTATGGATGGGTGGGTTCTTTTTATATTCTTACACTTCTAGTAAAGACAATCATATTTCTGATGTCTTAAAGTGTCATTTTAGAGACAACGGGACACTATGTGCCTCCTGTGAAAAGAAGATTATACCACCTATGAAGTATTCTTGCCAAAAAAAATTAAATTCAAATCTGTCCAAGCCTCTAGATGTACCTACCAATTTATAGGAAATACAGAGATCAGAGCATCATATTAAACTACCCTATGGGGATTCAATCAGCAAAGTCCAAACTGTGAAAAATTTATAGGATAAATGACCTAGTTTCTTCAACAAATAAATTGCAGGAAGAAAAAAGAAAGAAAAGAGAAAAGTTTAGATTAAAAGATACTTAAAAGTTTTCAGCTTACTGAAACATGTGGATCTTGATTCAAACAAACAAGCAGTTTTTTAAAAAAGACATTAATGGAGACAATGAGAAATTTGAACATTGTTTGACAATACTAAGCAATTATTGTTCATTTATTTAAAAAAATTGGGGGGGGGGGCGCCTGGGTGGCTCAGCCGGTTGAGTGTCCAGCTTCGGCTCAGGTCATAATCTCACAGTTCCTGAGTTCGAGCCCCACATCAGGCTCTGTGCTGACAGCTCAGCCTGCTGGAGCCTGATTCAGATTCTTTGTCTCCCTCTCTCTCTGCTCCTCCCCTTCTTATGCTCTGTCTCTCTCTCTCCTTCAAAAATAAATAAAAACATTTAAAAAAATTAAAAAAGGCGTCCCTTTTGGAGGGCATCCCTGGGTGGCTCAGTTGGTTGAGCGTCTGACGCTTGACTCTGGCTCAGGTCATGATCTCAGGATTCGTGGGTTTGAGCCCCATGTCAGGCTCTGTGCTGACAGCTCAGAGCCTGGAGCCTGCTTGGGATTCTGCGTCTCCCTCTCTCTCTGCCCCTTCCCTGCTCATGCTCTCTCTGTCGCTCTCTGTCTCGCTCTCTGTCGCTCTCTGTCTCTTTCTCTCAAAAATAAATAAACATTAAAAGATTAAAAAAATAAAATAAATAATTTTTTAACATTTATTTATTTCGAGAGAGAGAGTGTGCATGCACAAGTGGGGGAGGGGCAGAGAGAGGGAGACAGAGGTTCCTAAGTGGGCTCCACGCTGACAGGAGAAAGCCCGATGTGGGGCTCAAACTCACAAACTGCGAGATCATGACCTGAGCAGAAGTCAGTTTCTTAACCACTGAGCCACCCAGGCACCCTTTAGGTGATTGTTTAAAATCTTTAGGTGTGATCATGGTATTGTGCTTTTGTTTTTAAAATAATCCTTATCTTTTAGAGATTTATACTAAAATCTTTTCAGATGAAATGATATGATATCTGGGAATTGCTTCAAAACTCTACTGGGTAGGGATGCCTGGGCTCAGGTTATGATCTCAAGGTTCCTGAGTTCAAGCCCCGCATAGGGCTGTCTGCTATAAGCACAGAGTCTGCTTCAGATCTTCTGTCCCCCTCTCTGTCTGCCCCCTCCTCCTCAAAAATAAAATAAACATTAAAAAAAATCTCTACTGGGTAGGAGGGAGTATAGTTGAAACAAATTTTCCTTGAGTTGGAAGCTATTGAAGTTGTGCAATGGATACTTGGGGCAGGGGTGGGGGGGCGGGGACGGTGTGTGTTATATTATTGTTTAGTTTCGTATGTGTTTGAACTTTCCTCAAATAAAACATTTGCATGTCATATCAGAGATGTGCTCCTTTATTTTGGACTGAACTTCTGCAAGTACTGTCTTCTAAGAATTTAGATTTAAGGGGCGCCTGGGTGGCTCAGTTGTTATGCATCTGACTTTGGCTCAGATCATGAGCTCACAGTTGGTGAGTTCAAGCCCCCTTCCGGTGAGCCCCACTTCAGGTTGAACCTGGCTTCAGGTGAGCCTCACTTCCCTTTCTCTCCCTCTCTCTCTGTGCCCCTCTCTCAAAAAAAAAAAAGGAAAAAGAATTTAGACTTAAGTTTCCTGGAGAGCATTCTCCACCCACACTCCAAGCTTCGAAGCAAAGAAATAAAGGATCTTAAGCTAATAAATGCGTTTTGAGGGAAAATATTCAAGGTGTGCCTTTGTCATCTGAATAGCACTTGTTATCAGGCAGATTTGTAATTCTGTGGGCTTTTTAAAAAAGCTGGCTTGCTATTCTGCGACCCTTTTTGGAAGGCCATGGTATGGTAGTTTGCCACCATAACAGTCTCATCTCACATGTCATTTGCCATTTCTCATAAGCCTCGCAATAACTGTGACCTACATGTTATTATCAGCCCCCATTTTACAGATGAGGAACTAAGGGTTCAGAGAGATTAATAACATCTGTTAACCACTTACTATGTATCAAGTACTGGGTTAATTGCTTTAAACGAATTTGCTTGTTTTATCCTCTCATACCCTTGTGAGGCAGGCATTGTTATTATCTCCTTTTTATAGAGGAGGAAATTGAGGTGTAAGGAGGCTAAGGAATTTGCTAGCAGCTGCTAGACCGAGTGTCCTCTCCGGCCGTGTGGCTCTAAAGCCCATGTGCTTTCCACTGCACCCGGGACACAGCCCAACAGAGTGTGATCAGAGCAAGCATTCCGGGCTCTGCTATGTATTAGTCACGTGGCCTTGGGCAGATTATTTCACCTTCCTAAGCCTGGTTTCTAATCTGTAAAATGGGGGTAATAACAGCACCGACTGCATAGTAAGGGCTCCGCTGACGTAAGCGACTGTTATCACCAGGTTTCTCTCTGAGGGGGATCCTTGATTAAAGTCATATTGCTTTAGAAGCTCAGGAATCTTCTGGAGGAAAAAACCCTGGCCTTTCCACGGTCATCTGGGCTATTTTATGTGGACACCCCTCTGACATTTTTCTACAAGGGGGAGAGAGGTGCTTTACTTTCACACAGAGCCCTGGCAGGGATTACTTCTTTGGGAAGTAAAAGACTAAAAACCACGAGACCATGAGCCCACCAGTCATTGTGGATGTTACCTTGGTGTTTCAAACCTACCCCATCTCTGAAACTGCTTCCTGGGTCAGGCTAGAGGAGCTCTTAAGAATACCCAGTGCTAGGGGGTGCTTGGGTGGCTCGGTCAGTTGGGCGTCAGCCTTTGGCTCAGGTCACGATCTCACAGTTTGTGAGTTCAAGCCCTGCATCAGGCTCTGTGCTGACAGCCTGGAGCCCGCTTTGGATTATGTGTCTCCCTCCCTCTGCCACTCCCCTGCTTGTGCTCTGTCCCTCAAAAATAAATAAACATTAAAAAAAAAAAAGAATACTCTATACTACCCCAACAGTGCCTAGATGTGGACACACATAAACAAAACATCTTTTTTTAAGTTTGTTTATTTATGGGGTGGGAGGGGCAGAGAGGGAGAGAGAATCCCAAGCAGGCTTTGCACTGACAGTGCAGGGTTTGAACTTACGAACCTCGAGATCATGACCTGAGAAATCAAGAGTCAATCGCTGAACCACCCAGATGCCCCCAAAAGATACATGTTAATATGCCTATTCATTCACTGTCATGTTGTAGGGGGAAGAACATGGGCTTTGGAGCCTTGGGGACCTCAGCTTGAATCCTGACTCTGCCACTTGCAGGCTGCGTACAAGTCACAAATCTGTCTGTGCTTCAGTTTCCATAGCTATGAGTTAGGACAGATGTGAATAGTAAAGCTAATAGTTATAGAATGCTTACTATGTGCTGGGGACTCTTTTTTATATATATTGGCTCATTTCATTATTTCAAACTTAAGACATTTCATTTTTATTTTTATTTGAGAGAGAGAGAGAGAGAGAGCAGGGTGGGTAGAGGGGCAGAGAGAGAGACAGAGAGAAAGAGACAGAATTCTAAGCAGGCTCCACACCTAGCACGGAGCCCAGTGTGGGGCTCTATTCCATGATCCTGGGATTATGACCTGAGCCAAGATCAAGAGTTGGATGTTCAACTGACTGAGATACCCAGGCGCCCCCAAGAAACTTTATTTTTAAAAGTAATTTTAGGTTTATAGCAAAATGGGGATGAAAGTGCAGAGTTCCCATATACCCTCTGCCCCAACACAGGCACAGCCCCCTCCCCCCCTCCCCCCCCACCGCGTGCCATCAACATCCTGCACCACGGTGGTACATTTGTTATAGCTGATGAACTGATATTGGCACACCATCATCACCCGAAGTCTATAGCTTACATTACGGTTCACTCTTGGTATTGTACATTCCACAGGTTTGGACAAATGTGTAATGACATGTGTCCATATCATATCATTTCACTGCCCGAAAAATCCTCTGTGCTCTGCCTATTCATCTCTCCCTTCCTCCAGCCCCTGACAACCCCTGATCTTATTATTGTCTCCATAGTTTTGCCTTTTCCAGAATGTCATAGAGTTGCAATCATACAGTATGTAGCCTTTTCAGATTGGTTTCTTTCACATAGTTATTTAAGGTTCCTCCTTGCCTTTTCATGGCTTGGTAGCTCATTTCTTTTTAGTGCTGAATGATATTCCACTGTCGGGATCTACCACAGTTTATCCATTCAGGTACTGAAGGATGTCTGGGTTGCTTATATACTGGCAATTATATTAAAGCTGTTATAAACATCTATGCAGGTTTTTGTGTGGATAGAAGTTTTCAGTTCCCATGTGGGCAAATAACAAACAGTGAAATCTCTGGATCATATGGTAAGAGTATATTTAATTTTGTAGGAAACTGCGAAACTGTCTTCCACAGTGATTGTACCATTTTGCACTCCTACCAGTAATGAATGAGAGTTCCTGTTGCTCCACATGCCTGTGAGCATTTCGTGTTGTCACTGTTCTAGATTTGGGCCATTCTAATAGGTGTGCAGTGATATCTCACTGTTGTTTTAATCTGCATTTCCCTATGACATATGACGCTGAGTATCTTTTCAAACGCTTATTTGCCATCGATACGTCTCCTTTGGTGAAGTGTCTGTTCGAGTCTTTGGACCATTTTTAAATAGGACTGTTTGCTTTCTTATTGTTGAGATTTAAAAGTTCTTCATGTATTTCTGACAACCGTCCTTTATCAGATGTGTCTTTTGCAAATTTTCTCTCCCAGTCTGTGGCTTGTGATCTCTTAGTATTGTCTTTTGCAGAACAGATGTTTTTAATTTTTAAGAAGTTCAGCTTATCAATTTTTTCTTTCATGAATCATGCCTTTGATGTTGTATGTAAACAATCATCACCATGACACTGGTTGTAGCAACATCTTTTCTAGATGTGTTTCCTGAGGCAAGGGAAACAAAAGCAAAAATAAACTATTGGAACTACATCAAAATAAAAGTTTTACAGAGCAAAGCAAACAATCATTGAAACTAAAAGACAACCTAGTAAATGGGAGAATATATTTGCAAATGACATATCCAATAAAGGGTTAGTATCCAAAATACATAAAGAACTTATACAATTCAACACCAAAAAACCCCAAATAATCTAATTCAAACATGAGCAGAAGACATGAACAGACATTTCTTCAAAGAAGACATCCAGATGGCCAACAGACACATGAAAAGATGCTCAACATCACTCATCATCAGGGAAATACAAATCAAAACCACAATGAGATACCACCTCATACATGTCAGAATGGCTAAAATAGAAAACACAAGTGTTGGCAAGGATGTGGAGAAAAAGGAATCTTCACGCACTGTTGGTGGGAAAGCAGACTGGTACAGTCACTCCAGAAAAACAGTATGGTGGTTCCTCAAAAAATTAAAGATAGAACTACCATATGATCCAGTAATTCCACAATTGGGCATTTACCCAAAGAATAGGAAAACATTCATTTGAAAAGATGTATGGTCCCCTATGTTTATTGCAGCATTATTGACAATAGCCAGATTATGGAAGCAGTCCCAGTATCCATCAATAGATGAATGGATAAAGAAGAGGTGGTTACATATGTACAATGGAATATTACTCAGCCTTAAAAAATTAAATGTTGCCATTTGCAACAACGCGGATGGATCCAGAGGGCATAATACTAAGTGAAATAAGTCAGAGAAAGACAAATACCATGTGATGTCACTGATAGGTGGAATTTAAGAAACAAAACAAACAAAGAAAAAGAAGAGACAAACAAAAAACCAGACTCTTCACTACAGAGAAGAAACTGACGGTTACGAGAGTGGGGGAGGGCGGTGAGGGAAGTATGTGATGGGGATTAAAAGTACACTTCTCATGAAGAGAACTGAGTAATGTACAGAATTGTTGAATCACTGTATTATGTACCCAAAACTAATATAACAGTGTATGTTAACTATGGTGGGATTAAAATTTTTTAAAAATCATTACCATACCCAAGGTCATATAGGTTTCCATCTATGTTATCATCTATCCGTTTTATAGTTTTGTGTTTTACATCTAGGCCTATGATCCATTTCAATTTTCGTAAAAGATGAGAAGTCTTTGTCTAGATTCGTTTTCTTGCCTACGGATATGCAGTTGTTCCGGCACCATTTGTTGAAAAGACCAAACTCACTTTTCGTTTTTTGTTTTTAAAGATTTTATTTTTAACCAATCTCTGCACCCAACATGGGACTCGAACTCACAATCTCAAGATCAAAAGTTGCACACTCCACCAGCGGAGCCAGACAGCCACCCCAAGACTAAACTCATTTGATTTTCAGTATAAACTTTGAGGCAGGCACTGTTATTTATCCCCATTTTTCAGATAAGCAAACTGAGGGATAGAGTGGTTTTGTAAATCGCCCAGGGTAACACAGCTAGGACTTGACAGGGGTTTGAATTCAGGTAACCTGACTCCAGAGTCCATGCACTCAGTCACTATCTGTAATAATAGTCTCTTGTCATAGGTTTGTTGTGAGGAATGGAGAGTGTGTGTATCACATAGTAGGTGCTCAGGAAGCGGTAATGATATGATGTGGTATGATAGTATTGTCCAACCCAGCCTCCAAGGTTTCACTCAATGTCATGTCCTCATCCTAGGGATGTCACTGTCTCATCCTAGGGATGACAGTGTGGTGTACCCTCCTGCAGTCACAACTCACTTCTGTGTGAGTTCCCTGGAAAGAGGTTCTATGTCTGATTTCTCAGTGTCCCCCGGAGTGCCTGGGGCTGCACCTGGCACTCAGCAGCCTCTCAATAAAAATTTGTTTAATCGAGTTTGGGTGGTGCACTATTCCTCTATCCAAAATGTACATCCTGGGTGTGGTCTATTCCTCAGGATCTCCCAGCTCTTACTCACCTCTTTGCTCCTGAGTCCCCTTGCTCTAACCTTCCCTGATCTGTCAGCTTCCGCCTCCTCTGTCTGCAGAAATTCTTGGTTGGGCTAACTATGGAGGCAGCCGCTCTTGTCTGCTACACCCTTCTTCCCGCACCATGCAGTTTCTTCCACATTCTGGGGTATCCCACTCCAGTATGCACACTGCCTGTAGAAGCATCCACCTCTCCATCTCCAAACTCAAGATAGAGCACCTACCTTGGAAGACTGGTCTCTAAACACCTCTGGCCTCTCCCAGGACACCTCTAATCCTTTCCTGGGTAAACATCTCACTGGATGAGGACATGACGGGACCTATAAACCAAGAAGCTTCTGAAAGGTGTTAATCTTATTAGCATCGTTGGACTCCTTTGGGGACTGAGTGATCACCGCTGAGGGCTGCGTCTCCTGGGCCCCGGTACACCCCTCAGGCAGCTGCACTTGAGGCAGGGCTCTCTCAGACCAAGCTACCACCCTGGGGATTACATTCTGCGAGTGCCACCCTGGACATGCGGGCAGTGTCTGCTTCGGCCTAAGCCATCTGGCACCATCGAGCAGCGCCCTATGTCTGCCCCTGCAGAGCCACCCTGGGAAGATGTGACCAGCAAGACTCGAATGCGTCCTCCGCACAGCACTGCCCTGGGCAGCACCCTCTCGGACACAGCCAGCGCGCGGAGTCCAGTGCAGGCCTTGGAAGGAACCTGCTCTATACATGCGGGCACGGTGCCTGCCCTGGGCATGCCCAGCGGCCTCCGGCGCCCAGCGCAGACGGGAGCTCCAGGCCTCTCGGACGCGGGCAGAAGGCTCCCAGAGCAGCGCCCAGTGCCCGCATGGCCCGTTCTGGAGGCGCGCCCAGGCGCTGCCAGGAAGGCCGGGCGTTTATCCCGGGAGCCGCCAGCAGGGAGCTCCCTTTCGGCTCTGCTCGCGCGGCCGCGGGGGGCGGCGCTGCGCTGCGCCGCGCTGCGCTCCAGCCCGGACCGGGCCGGGGCCGCTGGATGCCGCGTCTCCGCTTCTGCTGCCTGCCGGGCGGGCTCCGGCGGCCGGTGAGCGCGGGGCGGCGGGGGCGGCCGCTCGGGGGCTGCCCGGGCCGGGTGGGGCGGCGGGGCGGGCTCGGGCCGGGAAGGCGGGCGGGCGGCGGGGCCCGCCGGCTCCTCCTCCCCCACTGTCCCCTGGAAGCGGCGGCCCGGACTCCCGGCTCCGGTCCCCGGCCGCGCCGCGGAGCTGGGCGCCCGGGAATGGGGGCCGACAAGGAGGGGCGGGGAGGGGAGCTCCGGCCCCTTGTGCCAGCTCGGGAGCGCGCGGAGGCAGGGCAGGGTGGCCCTCGGTTTAGGGGGATTGAGGGCTGAGGGGAGCCCAGGTGGCCCCGGGCTGCGGGGTGGAGGCTGCAGCCTCCGGGATAGGGGGCTTCTCGGGGCCAGGCCCCGGCCCCCCCTCCCCCCCAGGCCGACCGACCGACCGACCGACCGAGCGAGGCTCCGAGGAAGGCAGCGGGGAAGGCGAGCACCTCCACCGAACCCTTTATCCCTCCCAGCGGCCTTCACCCTTTCACTGCCAGGCCGACAGCGGGCTCCTCTCAAAGGAGCAGCTGCTAGACAGCTGGCAAAACAATGGAGACCCCGCTTCCCCAGGCCCCCTCCCCTTGGGACAGAAGACGGGGGTGAGTGAATGGTAGGCTTTGGAGATTAGGGAGTGCTGCCTGTCCCCTGTGACTGGCTGCTCACCTCACCTTTCCCTGCAAAGGGGTGGGATGTGTGTGGGAAGGTCGGACAGCCTGCCCCAGGCCTCTGGGAGAGACTGCCCTGACGCCCCGCCCTGCTAACCTGTCATGCCAGTTGTCTCGCCAATGGGGAGGCGAGGTGGTAAGGTTAGCTACTCCACACCCCTGTGGTGGGGGTGGTGGGGGGTGGGGGTGCGACTTGGTACCAAGCATGGTGAGGAGTGGGTCATGTTCCTGGCTGAGATAAGGCCTGCAGGGACATAGCACACATTGAGGCTTTGTTGGGGGCAGAGAGGGGGGATGGGGATGTCACCCTGTTGCAAGGCACATGTGTCCTGCTGATTAGTTGGAAAGGCTGCCAGCCAGAATGAACGGGGTGGGGGGGGGGGATGGGGGGGAGGCAGACGGTGTATTTTTTAAGGGTACTGCTTTTGCCTACTCACTTGGCCAACCGGGCATGTATTTGGCAGTGTCCTCTTGGTTTGTGTTTGTGCAGAGGTTGGGGACAATGCTTCTTGGGAGGAGCTCTCCTGCCTGGAGCCTTCCTGCCCTCTGACGGACTCCCAAAATTATGGAATTGGGTTCCCTCCCCCCTTCACCTGGCCAATGATTCAGGCTGGTTTGTGTGGGCTCATTTGTCTTTTGGAGTACCTGGCATGTCTGTTGCTGAGGAGGCCTTGTAATTCCCCATAAGGAGAGTGAACTGCCCGAAGTGTGTATGCATTGGGTCCATGCTGGAAGGGAGGGAAGGTCAACCAGACAGTTAAGAGCAAGATCACCTTTCCACGTTCTTACCAGTTCTGGAGCCCTTTCTTGGGCAGGTCGGTTTCCTGTTGGCATGGCAATGGGCCAGGCCTTGTCTAACTTTCCCCACCCTTTTGGTTCAGAGGCTACTTTCTATTTGGGGATATTGAAAGTTGCTCTCCTGAGGTCTCTGGCTTCCTGACAGACCTCACTGGCTCTTTGTCAATGGCCTGCCACCTCCTCAGCTTCCCCTCTGTCCTTTTGTGATGAGGGCTTTCCAGGAAACATCCTCCTGGTTGCTGGACATGACTAATTATAGATAGCCTCGGGTGGAGGTGTGCTTGTTCCTTTGGGGTTGGGGACATTGGAGTTGGGGCCTCATATTCCAGGAAGACCATGGGGGAAGCTATTGTGTTGGAGGGTTAGGGAAATGAGAAGGATCACAGGTGGGGGTGGAGGGGGGAATGTGGGAGGGATAGAATGAGTGCTGGTGGTCACTTCCTTTGGAAGCTTTGAACTTTGAACACTTGACCTGGTGCCTGGCAGCTCTGAGTATCTAGTTTGTTTACTCTCTGTGGGCCTGGCTCAGGTGCCAGGGTGTGTGCCTAAGGGCTTCCTCCGGTGCCCCTGGCTCTCCTCAGAAGCCCTCACGTGGATTGTGCCCCTCCTGCCTCCTGCCTGGTGCCTCCACCTCATTCCCTGGGAGTCTGGGTAGCCAGCCTGTTGCCTGGAGCCCCCCTCACCAGCCTAGCTTGAGGCTGCTCATTAAAGGGTGCGTATGTCTTCAGAAATCGGGCCTGAAATGTGCGGGGTCCCCCAGAGGCAGGTACCTGAAGCTGGACTGGGTGGGGCAGCACTGGGGCTAGTGTGAAAGGGAGAATCCACCCTACTCGGGTGGAGCAGGGAGTTAGTTGCTGGAACTCAGGAAAGCCCTGATCCGGACTTGGTGTGTCACAGGTCTCCAGAGCAGCACGGCTGCTCTTGCTCCTTCTAAACCAGACGTCTGTCCCCAGCCAGACCCCCCTCACCTGAAGTGGACGCCACAGACGGGAACTAGATCATCCATGTGAGCCGGGTCCTGTTGGTGGCTCTGGGCCCCAGGCCTTGTCCCAGGCCTCTCCCGGGTGTGGTGGGTAAAGGGGAGGGGCTCTGACCTGGTGTAGTTTAAAGTTTCAAGGGTATGGGAGGGCCCAGCCCACCCTGTGCTATGATTAACAGGTTCCCCCAGGACTCGGGCTGGGGGCTTGAAGTTCTACTTTGGGTCAGGCCCCTGGGTGCTTTAAGATCTGCTCACTGCACCCCATCCCCACCCCCCCCCATCAGCATTTTCTGAGGTAGCCTGAATTAGAGAGTGTTGTTGGGAGCCGGATTGGGAGGGGTGGGGAGCAGAACTGGAAAGCCTCCACTCCTCTCCCCACCTCACTGTCCTTGAGGTGGGAGTGGTGCAGCTTGTCAATTATCCATATTCCCTTGATGTTTCAAAGAGCCTATAGTCAGGCAGCAGTTTAAACTGAGGGCTGAGGGTTTTACAAGGCCCTTGGCCCTTTCTCTCTGCCAGGTACTTCACCATCGCTTACAGGGGATTATTTTTATTATCCTCTGATATTCAGAGATGTTGGATGATGGGCTCAAGGTCACACAGCAGTTCAGAGGCAGAGCAGGATTTAGAACCTGCAATTTGTAGTTGAGCAGAATACCTCTCCCGGCAAAGGTAAGGGCTCCTGGCCAAGTCTGAACTCTCAGGCCCATGGAGATTTTATAGTTGAAATAGCTGAGGCCTAGAGAGGGACGGGACTTGCTGAAGGTCACACAGAAAGGGGGGGGTGTAGGGGTGTTTAGCGGAGTCTAGCGCCCAGCGGACTGCGGCAAACCCCTCCTGGGGCTGAGGAGGTGCACCTGGAAGAGCAGCTGGGGACCTGGCCGCGCTCCTGGCACGTCTCCCGCGTCGTTCCTGCCGGGGCCTGCGGGATCGCTGCGTTCCAGGGGAGACGGTATCTCGGCGGGAGGCGCCGCGGGGCTGCGGCTGCACCGGCCGGCTGCCTGGAAGTGCTGAGCGCCGCGGGTTCCAAGGGAGCCGGAGCCGGCGGGCGGTTGGGCCGGCCGGCCGGCTGATGTCATGTGAGAAGCGTGCAGTCGGAGCGAGCACACCTGGAGCTAGATAAGCTCCGTGTGACCTGGTCTTGAGTCACGGGGCGCTGCGGAGCTCTAAGCAGGACCGGCTGGGAGAGAGGCTCGGGCAGTGGCGGTGGCGGCGAAGGCGACAGGCGTCCCTCTGCGCCGCTCGGCCGGGGCCCCGGCCGGGACGGACGGCCAGGTGCTTCTGTTCGAGTCCTGCCTGGTCGCTTTTGCAAACCTTGGTATGGACTGGCGCCGAGAAAGGCCTCTGGGCTGTAGGAAACGGCCGCTTAGGGAGGTCAGAGGCCAAGGGAGAGAGGCCGGCTCTCTTGGGAAAGTATTTCCTTTGTATTTATTTATGAGTGTGGTCTGGGAGTGGGGTGGGGAGGACTGACCCTTTTAAGTGTCCACCCACAGCAGCCAAGTCTGGGCGCCTTGTCTTGGGATTCTAACGTTATAGTTTCCATTTCCTGGGGCTTCTATTTTGCCAGCTGCAGGGTGACCCATTTAAATATGTCCCCACTTAAAGCCACAAGACACTAGTGAGATCTATTTTAACCAAGTCCCCCAAGTCACTGAAACTTTCCTAAGGCATGAGATGGCAAGCCTTGAACTTAACAGTTGCAAACTTGGTTTACAGCCTAAATGCTAAGTGGATTGTCAAACCTTCCTTTTTTTTTTTTTCTTTCTAATCTTTTAAAATCACAAAAGTAACATATGCTGGGAAAGGCTATTAGCTAAAAAGCTAAAGTGTTACTACCCCGGTTTGCCTGTACTGCATGGAGAAAACCACAGACAAAATCTTGTAATGGATCTTTTCAGGCATTTTTTTTAAAGCTTGTTATATATATCTTATATATAACATATTTATCACATATGCATATATTATTTATTTATATTTACATGCAATATCATGTTTCATAAATATAATTTTACATAAATATTAAAAAAAATTTCTGTAGGAAATAAAGAGCATATAGAAAAGTAGAAGAAATATTATGCATAATCCCACTATCCAAAGCCCCTAGGCCTAGGGGCACCTGAGTGGCTCAGTTAGTTAAGCGACCGCCTTCGGCTCAGGTCATACTTTCATGGTTCATGAGTTCAAGCCCCCCGTCAGGCTCTGTGCTGACAGCTCAGAGCCTGGAGCCTGCTTTGGACTCTGTGTCTCCCTCTCTCTCTGCCTCTGTCTCTCTCTCTCTCAAAAAAGAAACATTGAAAAAAAAATAATGAAATAAAGCCCCTAGGCCTAGATACACACACACATACACCCCTACCAGCTAAATATTCTCATTGTAAAAAATTAAAACAATATAGATGAAACACAAAGCCATTGACTCTGCTAAAATCTGTCTCTTTCCCAGAGCATACATTTTTCTATGCGTTTGCAAATATTGCACATACATAATCTCCATGTATATATATGCACACATATACATAGTTTTAAAAATTTTAGTAAAAATTATATGGCAACTTGAGTTTTTCACTTAATATAGAATAGAATCTTTCTAGGTTAGTATATACAAATCTTCATTCTTTAAAAAAAATTTTTTTTTAATGTTTATTTTTTATTTTTGAGAGAGAGAGAGCCCAAGTAGGGGAGAGGCCGAGAGAGAAAGGGAGACAGAATCTGAAGCAGGCTCCAGGCTGTCAGCACAGATCCCTATGCGAGGCTCGAACCCATGAACCATGAGATCATGACTTGAGCTGAAGTTGGATGTTTAACCGACTGAATTACGTAGGCGCCCCTTCATTCTTTTTAACTGTCCAGTTCTATAATCTTGCTATTTCCCTAGTGATATGATCTTTGTATTGACAGAATTTTGAGTTACAAACAATGATGCAAAGATCAGCCATGTTTATTGTGTGGACATATCTGTAGATGTCCTATGTGTAGAATTGCCCAGTCTAAGAATATGTACATTTAAATATTTTCATAGATACCACCAACTTGCCCTTATACCAATTTATACTCCCAACAAATAGCAGATACCCTGCTTCCTATCTTCTATTTGATTGACGTTATTAATGATGGTAGTTTTTACTAACCTGATAAGTGAACAATAGCATGTCTGTTTCATTTCATGTGTCTGTGATATGACTGAGGCTGAATACCTGTTTGTGTTTGTTGGCCTTTCATATTTCTGCATCTATGAATTGCTTGTGCTTCGTCTCGGCAGTAGCTACATGGGGCCTCTGGACTTGAGCCAGTGTGATCCAGCCTGGCCATGAGCTCGTTGGATTGCCTTCACTTCTTTGGGCTTTACTTTCCACATACAAAGATTCTGTCCAGGGGCGCATGAGTGGCTCAGTTGGTTAAGCGTCGGACTTTGGCTTAGGTCATAATCTCCTGGTTTGTAAGATCAAGTCCTACATTGGGCTCTGCACTGATAGCACGGAGCCTGCTTGGGATTCTCTCTCTCCCTCTCTCCCTCCCTGCCCTTACACTGCTCATGCGTGCATGCTTTCTCTTTCAAAATAAATAAATAAACTTTAAAAACTTTAAAAAAAAAAAAAGGTTCTGTCTGGCACTAAGATTTTATGTTTAAACTTATTTTAGTCACACTTGGGCTGATAGTCATTTCTGTACTTTATTATTCTGTCTACTGTCCCATTTAGATGATAAGAATGTGCCTTGCTATGCTTGGGTACCATTCTTGAGAGCTTACCCTGGGCTAGGTGTTATATGGAGGGCTTATATACCAATTTCATTTAGTCCCCAGGCCTTATGTGGTAGGTACTATTATTTAACAATTTTTTTAATGTTTATTTATTTTTGAGAGAGAGAGCCTGTGAGCACAAGCAGGGGAGGGGTAGAGAGAGAGGGAAACACAGAATCCAAAACAGGCTCCAGGCTCTGAGCTGTCAGCACAGAGCCCAACACGGGGCTCGAGCCCACCAACCGTGAGATCATGACCTGAGCCGAAGTTGGATGCTCAACCAACTGGAGCCACCCAGGCGCCCCTGTTATTGTACTCTTATTATCTCCATTTACAAATGGGAAAACAGAGGCACAGAGGCATTAAGTGACTTTCCCAGGATTGCATAGCTATTACCTCAGAATTGGTCCCACGTTTGCTACCTGACATCTGAAGCCTAAGCTCTTTCATTAGTTTCATTTCTCTTGCATTTAGTAGGTACTTGATAGATATGTATTTTCCCCAACACTTTATCACAATTTAGAAAAGTTAAAGACTTTTACTGTGAATACCCCTCCCACTTCCTAGATTCTACAATTTACACTTTACTGTCCTCACTTTACCACATATTTCTCCCTTGATCCATCCATCAAACCGTCGTACATGTTTGATACATCTCAAAGAAAATTCCAGACATCAGTATACCTTGCCCCCAATACTTTAGTGTATGTATCATTGACTAGACTGCAGTATATGTTTCCAGTTTTTTTCTTTTGAGTGCCTGTTTCACATAATGAAATGCACAAACCTCATGTACACTATTTGATAACTGCTGACACATGTATACATCCGTCAGCCCAAATCCCTATCAAGGTAATGTAACATGAACATCACTCCAGAAAGTTCCCTCATGCCCTTTCTCAGGCAATGGCCACCCCTACCCGCCTCCCCACCTTCCAGAGGTAATCACGGTTCTGATTTTTTTTCACCACAGGTTAGTTCTGTCTATACACATCTTCCTTGGCTGACAGTGGGTTTACCTCCTGATAAACCCATTGTAAATTGAAAATATCATAACTCAAAAACGCATTTAATACACCTAACTTGCCAAACGTCATAGGTTAGCCTAGCCTACCTTAATTGTGCTCAGAACATTAATATTAGCCTACAGTGGGGCAAAATCATCTAGCACAAAGCCTATTTTATAATAAAGTGTTGAATATTTCATGTAAATGATTGCACACTGTACTGAAAGTGAAAAACAGGATGGTTGGGGCACCTGGGTGGCTCAGTTAAGTGTCCAACTCCTGATTTTGGCTCAGGTCATGATCTCACGGTTTGTGGGTTCGAGCCCCATATCCGGCTCTATGCTGACAGTGCAGAGCCTGCTGGGGATTCTCCTGCTCTCTCTGTCCCTCCCCCGCTTGCACACTCACTATTTCTCTCTCAAAATAAATAAATAAACTTAAAAAAAAAAAAAAACAACCCACAATGATTGCGTGGGTACAGAATGGCTATAAGCACATCGGCTGTTTACCCTTGTGATTGTGTGGCCGACCAGGACCACTGCCTGGCATCACAAGAGAGCATCCTACTGCATATTACTAGGTCAGGAGAAGACCCAAATTCAAAATTCGAAGTATAATTTTTACTGAATGCCTATCACTTTCATGTGTGCATATTGTAAAGTTGAAAAATTGTAAATCGAACCATTGTGAGTCAGGGACCATCTCTATGTACTGTATGAGCCTCACCAGTATGTACTCTTATGTCAAAGCCGCCTTTTACTGTCGCTTGACATAGTATTTTTGGGATTCATCCCTGTTGTCTCAGTAGTTGCTTTCTCTTTTTATTGCTGAGTAGTATTCCATTGTGTGAATATGGAAACTGTTTCCCCTGTTGATGAACTGCAAGATGCATATTTGAGTTGAAGGGTCCTTGCCCTTAAAATGCTTTCTGTCTTAAAGTGATAAGGCAGCCAAGTTGAGTCAGTCGATTGTACTTTGCTTTGATCGGGTTAGTAGTAGGGTCAAGATGATATGGGCACATACCCTAATTTTTATATATACCTTTCCTCCACTTAAAATTAGGAAAGGCCTCCTGGAGTAGGATGAGGGGAGAAAGACCGAGAAGGAGGTCAGAAAACTCTAAGGTTACCTTCACTGGAGAGGGTAAGAGACCAAGGGGAGGCGGGTAGAAACTGCAGCCCAGAGTGAAGAGTGGGAAGATCCTGATGTCATTGCTGCTGGAGACTTTGAACCTGAGGGTGGGAGATGGTGAAAAGTGCAAGGTCCACAGGAAGGTGACAGAGCCCAGGTCTCTGGAGACGTGAGCTCTGAGGAGCATAGGAGCGGCTGTACTGTAGGTTTGACCCGGACAGGGAGGTTGCAGGTAGCCCCAGACAGGCTTGGAGGGATGACGGTGGGGAAGGGGTACCTTGTGAGCTGTGTGCCTAACAGTGGCAGGACAGGGATGATGAGGGAAGGGCTGAAATGGGCTCAGTCTCCAAAGGCTCCAGGGTTGGGATGAGAGGAGTACCTTTGGCAGAAGGTTAATGAACAACCTGTGTCCACAAGAGACTTAGATGTTTGGAATTTTTGAGCAACAAGAGACCAAATCATCCAGCCCAACCTTGAGCAAAGTGACAGGCTCCAGGTCCCCTAGCGATTTGTTGGCAGATCCAGGCCTAGATACCAGGTCTGCTAACGTTCCTGGCCAGCGCTGTCTCCTGTGCTACTGCTGTGACGGTGTGTGGCTCCTCCCTGTCACAATCGCAGCAAGGAGCAAGCTTTTGCCAAGACACGGATTTACATTAAATTACTTCTCAGGGACCTTTCCAGCCCGAAGGTTCTAGAATTCTGGGACCTGTTTTCTGTTGGTGCTACACAGGTGTCTAGCTCCCAGCAAAGAGCCAGGGTTGGGGAAGGATAGCAGAGTAAGAACTGAAGACCAAAAGAAGTGTCTTGGGGGGAGAGCATTGTAGGCATTGGGTTCTGTGTGGTTGGGCTGAGGCTGAGGCCAAGATACTCATTTGTGTCCTTCCAGTCCCCAGGGTGGATTTCTTTCTTCATTTCCCACACAGGTACCCCTGGAGTCATCTTCTTTTTTTTTTTTTTTTTAAGGTTTATTTTTGAGAGAGACAGAGACAGAGTGTGAGCAGGGGAGGGGCAGAGAGAGAGAGAGAGACAGAGAGAGAGAGAGAGAGACGCACACAGAATCTGAAGCAGGCTCCAGGCTCCAAGCTGTCAGCACAGAGCCAGACGTGGGGCTCGAACTCACAAACTGTGAGATCATAACCTGAGCTGAAGTCAGACGCTCAACCGACTGAGCCACCCAGGTGCTCCTGGAGCCATTTTTTAAATCATCCTTTTAAAGGGCACCTGGGTGGTTCAGTCAGTTAAGCATCCAACTTAGGTCATGATCTAAGGCTCAGGTAATGATCTCACGGTTCGTGAGTTCAAGCCCCGCATCGGGCTCTGTGCTGACAGCTCAGAGCCTGGGGCCTGCTTCGGATTCTGTGTCTCCCTCTCTCTCTGTTCCTCCCCTGCTCACACTCTGCCTCTCTCCTTCTCAAAAATAAATAAACATTAAGAATTAAAAAAAAATTTTTTTTATTAAAAAAAATTTTTTTTTAATGTTTTTATTTATTTTTGAAGGAGTGAGAGACAGCGCATGAGCAGGGGAGGAGCAGAGAGAGAGGGAGACAAAGAATTTGAAGCAGGCCCCAGGCTCTGAGCTGTCAGCACAGAGCCCGATGCGGGGCTCGAACTCACGAACCGTGAGACCATGACCTGAGCCGAAGTCGGATGCTTAACCGACTGAGCCACGCAGGCGCCCCCACCCCCCCCCCCAATTTTTTTTAATCAGCCTTTTAAGACAGTGCAGGAAGTGATGGGTGAAGGGTAAGGTGGGCAGTGACCAGCCGAAGATCCCACGTCTTGGTATATGGTATGTCTGTGCCACACTCCATCAGTGTTGAGGAGGAGAGAGAGAGAGACTCCCCATGTCAAAATAGAGCCCATAAGAGAGGATGCCTGCTGTCAGGTACTCCCCCATCCCAGATCAGTCCAGACTCCGCAGGACAAGTTTGCCCCTGGCTTTGCACTTCTTGGGCCCTAGATTTCCTGTCTTCCTATTTCCAGGTACTGTGCATGGAGCATTTCGAACCAAAAGGTTCAGAAGGGGCTTTGTCTTACTAGGTAGAAACAGGTCAGAGGGGGAAACGGTGCCTGTTAGATCCACAGGGAGCTAGTAACTGGGCCAGATTCCCCATCTCTTTGGATATGCTCTACAATTAAAGATTTCTGTAGAATTGTGCTGCCCAGTTCAATAGCCACTAGCTGTTGAATACTTGAAATGTAGTTAGTCTGAAGTGAGATGTGCTCTAAGTATGACATTCACACTGGATTTTGAAGACTTAATATGGAAAAAGGAATGTAAAATATCTCAATATTTTTCTTTTTAAATTTTTAAAAAATGTTTATTTATTTTTTAGAGAGACAGAGAGAGACAGAGCATGAACATGGGAGGGACAGAGAGAGAGAGAGATACAGAATCTGAAGCAGACACAGAATCTGAGCTGTCAGCACAGAGCCCGATGTAGGGCACAAACTCACGAACCGTGAAATCATGACCTGAGCCGAAGTTGGACACCTAACTGACTGAACCACCCAGGCGCCCCTCAATATTTTTCAGAAAGATCACATGTTGAGACGACAGTGTTTTGAATATAGCTACATTAAAGTATATCATTAAAGTTAATTTCACCTGTTTCTTTTTACCTTTTTTAATGTGGCTGCTAGACAATTTTATTTTATTTATTTATTTTGAGAGAGGGAGAGAGGGAGAGAGGGAGAGAGAGAGAGAGAGAGAGAGAGAGAGAGAGAGAGAGAGAGAGAGAATCCCAAGCAGGCTCCACACTGTCAGTGCAGAGCCCCATGAGGGGCCCATGAGATCACAACCTGAACTGAAACCAAGTGTCGGACACTTCACCGACTGAGCCACCCAGGCACCCAAGACCATTTTAAATTACACATATGACTTGAATTGTATTTCTGTGAAGAGTACTGCTCTAGGAAGAATACACTGGTCTCACAGGAACCTATGGATCAGGGTGCTGGACGTTGGAGGAAGCAATTAACCGGTGCACCAGGACCCTTGGGAGTTCCTGGCCTGAAGTCATCCTTGGCATTGTACCTGGGCTAGGGATCCATGGGATGGAGGAGCCTGGAGGGCCTTACTTGATTGTGGCAGTGGGGTACACGGACAGGACAGGCCTCCCCAGGTCTTGCAGAAGGTCCTTGCTGGAAGGAGTGAGCTTGTCAGTCCCGTGTCTAGAACTCAGAGGGGGAGGCCTTCACAGAGAGAGAAAAAAATTTCATTTAATTTCTAATTAGGCGGTATGGCCTATTTCTCCTTCTTGTTCGCTGCTGGTTAGAACTTGTTCCCTGGCTTGCAACTCCACCCCCACCAGGTTTTGCTCAGTCCTGTCCCCAGTCGGGTGGGCATAGGGGCAGAAGGCTGGCATCGTAGGCACAGGTGCCCTGGAGCTGGCATTCTCTCTCAGGCTGCCACGACTTTCTTCCCCAGGCTATATTTAGTTGTTGGTCTGGGGAAAAGGATATGAGTTTTTCAGGATCCTGTTTATCCAGCAGACCCACCCCCACCTCTCAGCTGTCTGTCCTCGGCTCAGTGTGGAACTTCCCCTACCCTCCCTGCTTCACTTTGGGCGCCGAGGACCTAGAGAGAAAACAATATTTGCCATGGGATCCCACCACTGCCACTCACTGGCTGTGTGACAACTAACAACATACTTAATTTTCTGAGCCCTGTTTTCTCATTTGTAAAGTAGAGATAAGGATCCCTCCCGTGCAGGGATGCTGTGAGGTTCGAATGAGGTAATGCGTGTAAAGTGCCCGGCAAGTGGTAGCCATCAAATCAGGGTGGGTTCTTTGAGGTCTTCTGTCAGGCGGTGGCTAAGGCTGCTTCCGTGGGGATCACAGGCTTAGGAAAGAGCCAAATAGCATGTGATGTCTGTTGCTTTACTGGGCTATTGGCTCTGGGGAGGTGGTGGCCTTTGTGTTTGAATCTTCACTCGGGTACCAGGTTAGCTTGATGGCGCCCTCTTGCCAGGAGGTCACATCTCCCAGATGCCACCTCTGTGCACACCTATCAGGGATTAAAGGCAATGACAGACTTTGGAGTCTGGGCTTTTACAACCCTATCTGAACCTCAAGGTTCCTTATTTGTGAAATGGGGGTAATCACAGACCTTCCTGGAGCAGTGTTATGACGACTGGCTTAACAGAGACGGTATTGTATAAAACAGAGCACCTGGCGCGTAGGGAGCTAGCTCTCAGCGACCACGAGCTGTGCTCATTAGTTGGTCTGGTCTGCACTGGAGACACAGGAAGAGGCTCCTCTCGAATAACCTCTTTCTCTCTCTCTGTTTCTGTTTGCAGCAGCGAGGCGGGGTACCAGGGCCCTGTGCTAAGCACCCGTAATCCCCCAGGGGTGCCACCCCCAAAAGCTGTACCCCACCATGTTTAACCTAATGAAGAAAGACAAGGACAAAGATGGCGGGCGGAAGGAGAAGAAGGAGAAGAAGGAGAAGAAGGAGCGGATGTCGGCGGCAGAGCTGCGGAGCCTGGAGGAGATGAGCCTGCGTCGTGGCTTCTTCAATCTGAACCGTTCCTCCAAGCGTGAGTCCAAGACCCGCCTGGAAATCTCCAACCCCATCCCCATCAAGGTGGCCAGTGGCTCCGACCTGCACCTGACCGACATTGACTCTGACAGCAACAGGGGCAGCGTCATCCTGGACTCGGGCCACCTAAGCACCGCCAGCTCCAGCGATGACCTCAAGGGTGAGGAAGGCAGTTTCCGCGGCTCTGTGCTGCAGCGGGCGGCCAAGTTTGGCTCCCTGGCCAAGCAGAACTCACAGATGATTGTCAAACGCTTCTCCTTCTCCCAGCGGAGTCGGGATGAGAGTGCCTCAGAAACCTCCACCCCTTCCGAGCACTCTGCGGCCCCGTCCCCGCAGGTGGAGGCGAGGACTCTAGAGGGACAGCTGGTGCAGCATCCCGGCGCAGGCATCCCTCGGCCAGGGCCCCGGTCCCGAGTGCCTGAGCTGGTGACTAAAAGGTTCCCGGCTGACCTACGCTTGCCCCCCGTGGTGCACCTGCCACCGCCTGCCCTCCGGGAGCTGGAGCTGCAGCGACGGCCCACTGGAGACTTCGGCTTCTCCCTGCGCCGCACAACCATGCTGGATCGGGGCCCCGAGGGCCAGATCTACCGGAGGGTGGTTCACTTTGCTGAGCCCGGCGCGGGCACCAAGGACCTGGCCCTGGGGTTGGTGCCGGGTGATCGTCTGGTGGAGATTAATGGGCACAACGTGGAGAGCAGGTCCAGGGACGAGATCGTGGAGATGATCCGGCAGTCCGGGGACAGTGTGCGGCTCAAGGTGCAACCCATTCCGGAGCTCAGTGAGCTGAGCCGGAGCTGGCTGCGGAGTGGCGAGGGACCCCGCAGGGAGCCAGCCGATGTGAGTGTCCCCGTGGGCAGCTGCGGGGGAGCAGGGATTTGGAAGTGTGCTTGGGCGGATGACTGGGGTACTCGGGAGTTGAAGTCACGCCACTCCTTGGCCCGAGGGACAACTTACCTGGCCCGCAGGGAGGAGCGACCTTAGCAGGGGCTGGTGCACAGTGATACAAACTTCTTGATGCGAGGGTTCGGGGTTTGGGCACCATGTTTCCTGAGCCCTAAATTGGGGTGTGGAGGGTAACACGTGCCACTTCAGATGAGAGACAGTCCGGTCTACTTGTCCAGCCCGGTATCTGGAGTAAAACGTAGGATTTCCGTGTTATTTAGATACTAGACTTGAAAGAAAAAGATGGACTATTTCAAATCAGGGCTGTCGTGGAACTTCTGGGATGTGCAGCTGTTTTGCTAGCTCTTGGGTAAGATGATTTCAGACCTCCTCTTGCCCTTGAGTGAGGAGTTGAACAGGAGGTAATGTTGCAGCGATAAGCAGGGGCCAGATCATGGAGGACCTTGCAAGTCATGATAGGAATTTAGATTTTATCCCAGTGAAATGGGACCATTGTAGGGTTTGAAGTGGGGTTGGGGGGAGTGACTGGACCTGATTTATAAAGATCACCTGGGCTCCAAGAGTCATTACTACCTCTCCTGGAAGAAGAAAACACCCTGGAGATGCAACAGGTGTCAAGCCTACAGAAATAGTCTGACCTGACTATCCGTGAGACCCCGCTCAAAACAGCAGTGGAAGGGGTGACATAGGCGTAGAAGAGATTTAGATTATATGTATGAACGGGTCTCCAGGGGGACAGCGATCTCTAAGCCCAGGGGTCTTTTGACTCCACCTATAGCGTGGCTACATATCAGTTTGGAATGTCCCACTTAGAGACAGCACATGAGGACAAGCTGGCCTCTGGCCATCCCTGCCTCCCAGCTGTCAGGTTTTTGGACTGCCCAGCTCTGGTGCCTGCAGCCTGACCAGTACACAGGCTGGCCGGGACCTCTTTCAGCACTAAGTGACCAACCAGATGTGTCCAAGTCGGAAGTGGGAGGAAATGCTAAGGAAGCAGGCAGAGTCCTGGTCCTAGCTTTCTCTCAGGGAGGGGAAGTGGATGCTCAGATGGCCTGGGGGGCCTGGGAGCTGCAGGGTCAGAGTCTGGCAGGAAGCCCTGGAACTGGGTTCGGGACCTTCCTTTACTCGGGGCCTGGTGGAGGTCAGGCAGTTTTGCTAGTCAGGAAGGGGTAGTGCATGGGAGGGAGGCTGTTGTGGGATCCGCGGAAGGACCTGGCCTCATTTATTCCGGAAACTCACAGCGAGCACCTACTGTGTGTTAGCCACCAGACTAGACTGAGCTCAGGGAACCACAGTGTAGAGGGAGTGGTCTTTATCTTAGAACCAAAGCCCATGCTATGTTGCCATGCCTGTCTACTTTCTCCCAGGCTAACATTGCTTTTAACAGATGGAATTTTCTTCTTAAAGAATGAGTCCCCTAGGGGACTGTTGCCAGCTCCCTGCTGAACCACAGCACAGGCCTTTGTGGGGCCCTGGGCCTGGCATCCCAGATGCTGTTTAGTCTTCTCTTTATAGCCTAGGGATCCTCTTGGCATCTCGTATTTCTCGGCTACTCTCCCTTCCCAGCTAGCTGCTGCTCCCCCCATTCCTGGGGAAGTGGATGGTTTAGCTTTGGAGACCCTGGTACATTCCACACTACAGCTGGTATCCCCGAGATACCCTGGCTTGCTCTGGCCCCCGTGGGGCAAGGGCAGAAGTGCCCAGAGGACTTCCACAGAACATGCTACCCTCACGAGTCTCCCAAGAGCCATCTGAGAGAACAGCGAGAAGCCTAGAGCTGAGGAAACTCCCCCGCCCCCAGCTTCCCCTGCCTGGCAGGTGGCAGGGACTCCTGCCCCAGCAGAGAGGAGCAGAGTGAACCCAGCATCCTGGCTTCCTGGGGCAGGCCTGGAGTGGGTCTGTAGTGGCTGCAGTTATCACCCTCCATCTCCTTGTCTTCCTCCCACTCCCACTCCGGCTCTGGCTCCTTTCCTTGGCAGCAGTTCTAAGCTCACTTCCATGCCAAGAAGAGTCTTCCCATTTCCTCTGGGCTCCCAGGCGGGGCACCCTGACAACTCTGGCCCCATGAGGACACAGCTCCTGGCGGCCACCCTGCCCGTCAGGTCATCCATCAACTGTGTCCACACCGCCTGTCCCCAGGGAGCTCTGAGGGAGCTGGCTGGCCATCTGTTCTCTTTCTGCTACACAGATGGAGACCAGGCCTCATGGCTCCTCTCCGTGGCCTGTTCAGAAGGCCCCAGGGAGAGACAGCCCCTCGGGTTTCCTTCTCACATGATGTGTGTCCAGAGTGCTTGGCTCACACCTCCATGTGTCCCTGTAGCTGCTAGCAAGGTTCCACTGGGAGTAGGGGTGAGCCACTGTAGTAGGATAGACATGGGGCCTGATGGAAATCACTCAGCAGGACTGGGAGGAGCATTTCTTTTCCGCCCTCCACTCTTCCACTCACCTATCTATTAAATAAACATTTGTTGAGCACCAACTGTGGGCCAGATCCTGGGATCCAGTGGTGACAGCACATAGTCCCAGCCCTAAGGAACTCATAGTCTGGTGGGAGAGATGGTCAAGTAACAGATGACAATGCCATTTGAGAGGCTCCCCAACAGGGGCCAGTACGGGGCCCTAGGGAGCCCTGCACAGAAGAGGGACTCTAAGTACAGTCTTGGGAGTGATCACCGGGAAAGCTGACATCCAGGTGGGAGATGGATGCCGGAGAGGCAGGTGGAAGTGGAAGGCCGTAAGAGACACGTGCCAAGACCTTGAGGCTGGAGAGAGAATGACGCATTTGGGGAATAAGGCTGGGGGGACATTGCATGGGGGAATGAGTATTGAGAGAAGTGGCAGAGGAGGCAAGCAGGGGACAGGTCACGAAGGCCCTTGTGAGCCAGCCTAAGGAATGTGAACTTCAACCAGAGGACAAGAAGCAGCTCACTCAGGGAGTGATAGGAACAGATCTTAGAAAATCTCTCTGGCTGTTCATGAAGAATGCTTCTGGGTGTAGCAAGGGCAGCCATGGGGAAAACAGCAAAGGCCCTATCGTCATCTTAGTAGAATGAATGGAGGCCTGTGCTTGGGGAGAAGCAGGGGCAATGGAGAGAGAGATCAGACGTGAGCAACTGAGGGACTGTGTAGTCTTGGTGACCGACCAGTGTGGGGGATGGAGGAGAAGAGGGGTCGAGTGGGATGCATCTTTGGAGGAAGATGCTAAGTTCTTTCCTTGGCTTCTCAGGGAAAGTGTTTTGGGCCATCTGGTTTGGGATCAGTTACTCTTAAATTGTCTAAAGGCGAAGCGTTCCCTGAGTCTGGTGTCGGTACAAATGAGGATCTTAAAACCCCAGTTGGATCAACATTCCTTTCTCCTCTTCCATGAATCTGAGTGGGAAAGTCAAGGGCCCACTGAGAAGGAAGAGAGCCTGGGAGAGAGGAGAGCCAGCCCCTTCTGTTTGTATCCTTGTGGGCCCATCGCAGGGAGCAGGAGTGTAGGATGTTTCTGCTAAGCTCAGAAAAGCCCAGCTGGCTAATGTGGTTGCCCCCCCTCTCCCCACCACCAAGGAGCTAGCCTGCAGGGGACCCCTACCCAGAAAGCACTACTTCCCTGAGCTTCGAAGATGTGGTGGGAGGGGAGAGGTGTGGATGTAAAAGAAGGCGCCCACCCCTTCCCAGTCAGGTCTACCTCCCTGGGCTCTATGTAGCTCTCAGGCATTTACCGGAGATCTGTGATTCAGTTTCTCCTCGCTTTGGATGGTGGGGTTTGTACTCAAAGACTATAGGGCTGTGAGGTTCCTTAAAAAGGTTGTCGTGTCTGTGTAAACCACCTGCTTATGTAGAGTTGTGTAAACCACATTTGTGGACTTCAGCAGATAGTGAACGCTTAGGAAGATTGGTACCTTTCCCTCTGCCCAAGCTCCAAAGCCATCCAGGGAAGGTAATTTTGCAGTTTCCTTAATTAACCCATCCTAGTGCTTTCCCATCTGTGCTCCTGGTAAGGTTTTCTTTCCAACGGGAACTCATGACGCTTTTGTCCAGACTCTGTCCCTGTGGCCCTGTCCTCAAAGACAGCCAGCTGCAGGAAGCGCTGGGATGCTGGGTGCTCAGGCCTGCAGATGGGACATCGGTGGCCTGGCAGGAGACTGGCCAGTTGGGGTTGCCCACATCTGGGAGAAGGGCAGGGGCCCCTTTGCCAGGAAGCCCTAGACCCCTGGGCAAAAGCTATATGACCCTCACCAACCTTGTCTCCAGGACCCTGGTTGGGTGGTGGTGGTGGGGGCGGGGGTGGGAGGCGGGGGCGGTACCTGCAGGAGTGGGGATTGCAGGATTTCAAGGAGAGACTGAAAAGTCTGCTGTTCCAGGTCTGCCAGGCCAGCTTCTGAGCAATGGGCTTTCCCAGGGGCTTCTGGTGGTGGAGGTGCTGGGTGCTGCCCGGGCTCAGTGTTCTAGAACGGCTCTCTCCCTAATGTTGCTCCAAATGATCCCCAGAGATGTTTTTGTTTTTTGCTGGTTCGTTTTAAACAGAAAAGTCTTATTTCATTTGGTGCCAAAGCTTCAGGTACTTCTGACATCGGAGTCTCACCATGTGAGAGCTCTGGCTGGAGGCCTCAGAGTAGAACTCAGACTGAGTTCTTTTGATAATGAGGCGGCCAGTGGGAAGGTGTCCAGGGCATGTGAACTCGTGAGTAAAAGGTCTTTAGGAGCATTTGGGGGGTTACCTATCCTGGATTAGTGGGGCGCATGGGACCAGCAGCACCGGGTGGTGGCTAGGTCATTTCCATTCCGCTAGGTCTCCCTTCTCTGTCCTCAGAGGCACGTTCTGCCCTCTTCCCCGTGAGCTGCTAGACAGACTGCAGCCCCAGAGTGCCCTGGCCACCCAGCCCGTGGGTGGTGGGCACAGTGCCCAGGCCACATTGAACTGGGTGTGGGCACATGTCATGGTCATCTGTTGTTTTCGCAGGCACCGCTTGGAGCCCGGGGCGGGGGGGGGTGGGGGGTGGCGGGGGGGGGCAGGGCCTTGACTTGAGGTGGTCTGCACCGGCCCCTTCTGGCCCTGGCCAGAGCCCCTGTGCCCCCCCCCCCCAGTACCCCTGGCCACCCTGTCCGCAGCTCCCTTCTCATCTCTTATTTACATTGAAATGGTTCTGGAAAATACCAGATACGCAAACACCCAGACTAGGGGTGGGTGAGGAGTGGGGTGAAGGGGGGTGTGTGGCGGGTGGGAGCACAAGTATTTTAAAAATGCTGCAGATCTCTACAGCGTTTCCCAGAAACCACAAGCACGCGGTCCGCCTGCCAGCAGCGCTCCCGCCACCCCGCCACGCTCAGTCGCTGGGTTCTCCTCACTGTGGCCCGAGGTGGAGAGCAGCGTCGGTGGGGGTGGGGGCCGGGGACCCAGCCGGGGAGGGGGCTGCCTGGCGCCTCCATTGTCAGTCTGGGGCAGTGGGTACGCTGCGCCCCAGGCGGCCAGCAGCGCTGGGGGCGCCCGCCGTGCCAGGCAGGCGCTGCGAAGGCGTGGAATCTTCCTGGCTGCCCCCCTCCCGCTGTGCACTTTGGGGGGGGGGGGTCGGTGGGCAGCCAAGCCCAGAGTCCCCTCGTGGTGTTTGGCAGCAGCTTCTGTTCTGTTAAATACAGGGGACAGTGTCAGCAAAGCTTTTTTTTTTTTTTTTTCCCCAGTTGTTGGCTCCCGTTTGGTTGGGAAACTGTTTCCTCAGACCTGGGTCACCACTCTGGCTGCCTTCATCTCCCGCCATCGGTTTCTCAGAATCGGGAAGTGACATGCTTCCCTGGCACTCGCAGCCCGGCCGCTTTGCAGACTCTGGTGTAGGGAGGAGTGTAGGGTGTTTGTCCCACGTCCCGGGTGGCGCCCAGGACGGCGCCCAGCGAGCGCATGCATGCTCCCTGAGTGGCGTCTAGTTGATCTGGTAAAGGTTCCGCTGAGCAGAAATGCCTTGAGGGGAGAGCATGAGAGAGAATAGCCAAGATGAGGGTCGTGGCTGGCGTTAGGACTGTTCTAGCTGCTTTACATATATTAACTCATTTAACGTTCCCAACACCCCTTTGAGATAGGTATTACGATAATCTTTATTTCATACATGAGGATACCTGATTACGCAGAGGTTAAGGATAAGTACATTGCCTAAGGTTCCAAGGCTGTTGACTTGTGAGGAGTTGAACTTAGGGCATCGGCTCCTTGCACCTCACTGGTGTGCTGTCCGGGGCAGAGGACGCAGCATCTAGATATAAATCCATTGCCCGGCCCAGGCCTGCGTCCTTCTGATTCCTGCAGCCCCTGTAGGCGTCTCCTCCAGAAGGGAAGGGGAAGTGAAGATTGACTGGCCATTCTTGCTCTCGCTCTGTGGATGGTGAGCTGCAGGAGGGGGTGACTGTCCCTCTGTCTCTGCAGAGGATTAGCCAGAGGAAGAGAGCCCGAGTGGCAGCAGGTGGGATTTAATCTGGTGGGAGCTGGGAGAGGTACTAGAAAGCGCGGCTGCATCTGTCCCGGCAGTATTTGGCTGTGGTCCCTTGGAGGAGGGGCAGGGGCACCCTTTGCCCCTTACACATCTCCCCTGTTAGAACCTGGGGGGCAGGGATGGTGCCCCTTGCCTGTTTGGCCCTTACTGACGCTAGCACTGACCTCTGCGATAACTCGGGGTGGCAGGGTCCCCAGAGTGTCACCTCTGACCAAGAACAGGTCCTCTTCTGTCGCATAGGGGCTGCACGCTGTTGTTTCCTGGTGTGCACTGTGGGGGGGAGGCGAGGAGCATGGCCTGGCAGAAGGCCTAGCGGGTAGTGGGTGTGCAGCTTGGCTTCTTCCATTGAGTCCCTGCTGTTCCTTATGTCGATAAGACTTTTCCTTGCCCACCCTCACGCCCTCATACACATCGGCCCCAGTTTGAATGTCACTTCCTTAGGGGAGCCTTCCTTGACCTTCTCAGATGTCACGTCCGCACCCTGGCACCACCGCTTCCTTCTCCTTCATAACATTCACCAAGATTGCGATTAATGGGTTATCTTATGTCTCCAGTGCTGGAGACCTTCAGTGATATTTGTTGGATATTTGCTGAAGGAAAGAAGATGGTTGTCTGGCCAGGAAGTGGTTTCCCATTCTCTCTGCATTTACCGCAGTTTTGGTTTCTAGAACCCTTCCCCCAACTAGCGTTGGTGTTGCGTCTGCAGTACGTCACCGTGTTCTACCCGCTACCTTTACTCCCGACTCAGTTTCTTGTGGGCGTCTCAGCATCTCCCGCAGGAATGGAGGAGAGATGGGCTCTGGGCGGCCAGGAGCAGGAGCCTAGGGAAGGGGCTCTGGGAGGAGGGTCATGGGACGGCCTGTCTCCTGGCCCCGCACTGATATCTTTGGGAAGGCACCAGGCTTGGGTGAGAAGCAGATTTGGGGGCATACGGAGTCACTCTGTGCCCAGCCCGGGGGACCTTGGAGAAATGTGCTTGTCTTACTGGCTGCAGGTCTCTGAGGAGGTAGGATGTGGCCCAGCAGGGATCAAGGCTTCCTCTTTCTTTCTGCTGCTTGCCCTGCGCTGCCTGCGTGCTGGAATGTCAGCAGGCTGGGAATTTTCACAGCAAGGATTTTTCCCAGTCAGAGCAACAGATTCCAGCTGGAGCCTGGGGACAGCTCCGCATGGGCAGGGGCTGCCACAGAGGGCCAGGGTGCATGCTGGGGCACCCCAACGGCTCCCCTGTTGGGGCCTGGGCCTCATTCCCATCCTCCATGGGAAATGCAAACATCTGTCTCTGCTGTGGGTCCGGCGGAACCTGGGCTTCTGGAGCTGTGGAGCTCAGGAGAAGCAGTGGGAGGCCTTGGGGACCAGAAACTCCCCCTCAGTGAGGAGAGAACGTGGCTGGCCATATCCCACAAGCCTCACTTCCTCCAGCCGGTGAGTCAGGAAGGGGAGCCGCCTCGGATTCCATCTTCAGGTGGGGCCGTGGGCTGCCAAACCCAGGTTCTCTGGCCTGTGGGGACCTACCAGCCTTGGCAGGAGGTAACACTGCTGGCTTTGTCACCCTCATCTGTCCCCCTTTCTCTGGGCCCCATAATGCCTCCAGGACCTGGTTCCCTCTCTTAGCGACCCTTCCGGCCTCTGTGCCCCTTGCCCTCTGATCTCAGTTCTACCGGCCCCTCCCTTCCACTCCCATTTCTGCAAGGAGCTGACTCACTTCCTCTCTCCCTCCCCAGCTTCTCTCACCGCCAGGCCCTATGGCGCGCAGGGTACCCACAGGGAGGGGAGATTTCTCACAGGGCACCTCCCGGGCTCTTTTTCCTGGCAGTAAGACTGAGGCCGCCCCTGGCTCTGGGCAGAAGAGGGCTGGGGGGGTGAGGGTACATGGCTCTGGGCTGTAGGAAGGCCAGATGCAAATGGCCTTGGAGCCTTGACACAATCACGGTGGGATGTCAGGAAGCCTTGATGGGCACCTGCTCCGTATCACCCTGTGGGCTTGGTTCTGTAGAAGAAAAAGCCTGAAGATGCCATCCCTGTGATCAGGAAGCCTGTGCTTTCTCTAGAACAGAAGACATCTGCAAAAAGATAGATCTCAGCCCGGGGTGGCATGGGCTAGTGGCCAAGCAGTGAGAGCACTGTCAGGCAGGATGATACAGTCATGACTCTCTGTGACACCCAGTTTCATGGCCAGCCCCATCGCATCATGGGGGAGGTATCTGGAGATTCCAGGGCGAGGGTGAGGAGAAGAATCTGATACTGTCTCCCTGCTGGTTCTCCCTGCTGGGAGCCTGCCTCCTGCCTCTCCTGGCCCCTGCCTTCTCGAAGATCTGTGGACCGGCCTGGTTGTGGGATTGATTGCGGAAGCCGGCAGCAGAACAGCAGAAGGTTTCCTGCCTGAGTGGCTGGCATCTCCTAGCTTGGCCTCCTTGGAGCTATCCAGGCTGTGGAAGCCGGTGCGCCTGGCACTGAGGGCACTGGGGACGCAGCCTGTGCTGGGCCTGGCACAGCCTTGGATCCTCCCCTGCGGGTGGCCTAGATTACCTAAAGAACACAAGCACAGGGTAAGGTCGAGTCCCTAATCACTTGGCCATGCATCACGTTCAATAGAGGCCAGAGGGAAACTGGGCCTCCCTCCTGAGAAGCCTGTGGCTCTGCCATGGGCTGTCTTCCTAGAATCAAGTGACCGGCAACATTCCTGTTCCCCTTAGCACTTGGCTTTGCCTGGCAAAGAAGCCTGCAATAATCCTGATTCTGGCCTCAGGATTTCTGGACAATGACAGGTGTTTCATATTTAGATGAGGTTGGGGGTGACAGGCTGGAATGAGGCCTAGGTGTGGCGAAGGTGAAGGGCACCAGCCTGACCACCCCACCCCACATACTCTCACCCTTGCTGGTGGGAGGTGAACCGCCCCACACAGGCACGCGGATGCCTGTCTGTTGCTCCTCTTCCAGCCCTGCTTTATTGTTCCTCGCCACCACCCATCGCTACTTGGCCTTGACCTGTGGAGCAGAACCAGGCTTTGTGACAGAACACCTCGTTGGGAAATGGCTTGGGATACGCACGCATGCACGTGCGCGCGCGCGCACACACACACACACACACACACACACACACACACACTCACTCACACACACTGTAAAGTTCAGTCCGGGTATCTTTTTCTTTCAGACTCTTCCAAAGCATTTCTACCGTCAGCCTCCAGGCCTTCTAACCTGCCTTCATCTTCTCTGTCCAGACCAGAGGACTTGGTCTCTGGGGCAGGGGAAGGCAGAGTTTTCTGGCTTCTGTCAGGGCCCTGGGTTCCCCTCCCAGCCCTTGTATCTTCCTTAGCACGCTGGTTTTCAGGTCTCTCTTCTGTGCCTCTGAAAGAGAAACCCATTCTATCAAGCGTCCCCTGTTCTCCCCCCCTACTCATTCTCTTCAAAATCCAAAAACTGCGTATCTTGTTGTTGCTATAGAAACAGATGCTTGGCAAATAGGAAGTTGGATTGAAGGGCTGGTTTCGGTTGTAGGGACTGTTTTCAGCAAATTTGGGGAGGGGAAAGAAGAGGCGGGAGGCATAGGCAGAAGGGCCCACAAATCTGAAGTTGCAGATGATTATGTATATATTGTTAATACGTTGGTGTATATTGGGTACAACATGGACTCTGGAGCTGGACTCCTGGGTTCGAATCCTGGCTCTGCTACTTACAGGCCGTGTGATCTTCGGCAAATGATTTAATTTCTCTGTGCCTCACTTTCCTTATCTGTAAAATAAGAATGGTAATAGCACTTTCCTTGTAAGATTGCTTTGAGGAGTAAATGAATCAATACATGCAAATCACTTAGAATAGCGTTGTCATCATCATTAATCTGTCTCTAAAGTGCTGGGAGGTACTTGGTGCCTGGGAGTTTGATGGGCCATCTGCCCACAGGAATGCCACATGCCTGTTAATGACTCAGCCCTGCTGGGGAAGGGGGGGCAGGGAGCTTCACTCTTGTCCCCAGAATGGCGCTTTTACCCTCCAGGTGAAGATAGGGAAATAGGGCCCGGATTTGTCCACAGGTTTACTCAGAGCCACGAGGCAGCCACAGAGCATGTCCTGAGGCTTTCCCCTGGGCTTCCAAACTAGTCTGTAGTTTGATGCACCTTTAAAATTGTGCCACTTTCCCTTTCTCCATGACTGCCTCCAGTCAAATTCTTGGCTGACGCCAACCACTTTGGAATACCAGGCTTCTTCCTACCGACTTGTTTTCCAGTTGAACCACCAGACTCTACTTTTTTGTGGTCTCTCTACACCTTATTCTGCTTCTTCACGCCTGCCTTGCTTCTGGATCAGAGCTAAGTAAGAACTGAGGACAGAATGGAGGCACGGAAAAGAGAGGCAGTCCCGACCTACCAGTTCCTGGGTCTGTTCTCTGCTCCGTCATCACACATATGAGCCTGCCCAGACACTCGCACTTGGACTTTCTAACTACTGTAGCAAAACCTTTCATATGAAGTGCCTGTGATAGAATGTGATTGCTGTCAGATCCGTGTCCTGTTCCCTTGTTCCTGTTGAAGCCACTCTAGCCTGGCAAGCGAGCCCTGAGCTCCTTTCTCTACCATGTCCTCCTCCCCCGCTTCCTCATTTGGTTCTTTCAGCGAGTGACGCAGGGAGGTGCCCAGTTACGTTCCCTGTTGCCCCATGGGCAGGACTCCCGGCATGCTGCTCAGGACAAGGTTTTATTGGCCTCATTTGCCCTTGAAAGTTCAGGGTCTTGCTGGGACATCTCTCTCTGGAGCACTAACATCAGATGAGCCCGGCAGCGGGTCGTGTGGGGAAGCCCTCAGGCCACTACATTCCAGATGTCTTACCCATGCATGGTCCAGAGACTCTGCAGAAACAAGGAACGATTGTGCGGCACTAAGGGGCTTTCTCCCAGGCCTGGGATGCCTTGGAGTGGGGGCTGGCTTCCATTCAGCTTTGCCTTTTCAGCCCCTCTGCTTCTGGCTTCTGCTCCCTGGCTGGTTGTTAAGTTGTGGCTAAATTGTCTCCCCCTCCCCCATTTCTTCTGAGGCCTAGGGGTCAAGGCAAGGCACATGGGGACAGGAGTCTAAGCAGATTCTGGGGCAGGGGCGGGAGAGAACAGCAGGTGGTCGGGGGCAACACCTGAAGGAGTCTTTGGCAAGGAAGACCAGGATATGCTGAAAGGGGATTCTCTAGATCGGACCTGTCCAATAGGACACTCTGCCAGCATGGAAATGTTCAATAGTCTGTGCTTTCCAACTTGGTAGACATTATCCATATGTGGCTCTTGAGCGCTTGAAATGTGGCTGGCATGACTGAGAAACTGAATCTTAAAAAAAATTTTTTTTTTGGTTTTCATTTAATCAAAAGTGTTCCCATTGTTTCTTTTTTTTAATTTAAAAAAATTCTTTTTGATGCGTATTTATTTTTGAGAGCGAGACACAGAGCATGAGCAGGGGAGGGGCAGAGAGAGAGGGAGACACAGAATTGGAAGCAGGTTCCAAGCCGTCAGCACAGAGCCCGACGCGGGGCTCGAGCTCACAAGCTGCGAGATCACGACCCGAACCGAAGTTGGGCGCTTAACCGACTGAGCCACTGAGGCGTCCCTCCTGTTGTTTCGATTTAACTTAAATGTAGGTAGCCACACGTGGCTCGTGCCTACCACACCGAACAGTGCAGCTCCAGATAGCTCTCAGAAAAAAATGGTGGCGTGCTCTTGAAGGCTTCTCTCGTCTCGCAGTTCCCCTGATGAGGCCGGGGATGCTGGCCTTTTCCCTTCCTCTCGGGAAGGAAGGCTTGTCCACTCTGGCAATTTCTACACTTCACCAACTCTGGAATCCTGATGCCCTGGGGCCAACAGGTCCGTGGCTGTGTGCCACAACTGGGGCAGTGCTTCCCCACCTTGCCAAGCATGTTTTCTGCCCAGCTTTGTAACACACAGGTGCTCACATGCCCCAGTGGATTTGGCCGAGGCTGTTAATGTGGAGGTGGTGGGTTGGTAGGAAAAGCAGAAGCTTTTGCTTCTTTCTTCCTACTTCTATGGAGAGTGAGTTCGAACTTTATTTCTACTTTAAAGGACTCTAGAAACAGGCCCAATTAGGGCCTCCAGAGGTGAATACACAGATCCTCAAACATGTATTGAGTGTCTAGTGTTTGGAGGAACCGGATGCTTCTTGAAAGCAGTCTCCCTGACTTTGAGAATAAGCACCATAGGTTTCCAACTCTCACACCCAGGAAGATCTTACTGATGTTTTATTTAAATCCGTGCGGCTGACCCTTAAGCTGGCTTTCCTTTTTTTCTTCTGGGGAAATAGAGAAGACTTGTCAGTTATGTGAAAAAGAGAACAATAGTTCATTATGCTTATTCTCTCATGTCTGCCAGAGGGGGTGGGGATGGGTATATTGTGTGTGTGGTACGTTTGGTAGACTCAGAAGTTAACCAAGTCTGGGTGGGATTTGGGCAGGGTATGGAGGATTTCCTCAAGGGTGGCCTTGGCCTTGTGGGAGCTTGGCAAAGCAGAGGCAGTTTGGAAATCCCCAGGGGCCAAGAGGAAATCCCCCGCAGCCCAGAGTGCTCCCGGAGCAGCAGACCTACTGGAGTGGTCCCTGCAGGCAGCCAGGATCTGACTCTGAGGGGACAGACTCCTAGTCTTAGCAGAGAGGACAAGCCCAGACGTCACCACTTGGGCTCTGTGCCCTTGAGATGGTGTGGTGTCACCAGGCTCTGAGCAAACCTTTGGGTGGGCTAAGGCAGGGCCTAGGGGACTGCCAAGCCCGAAGCGCAAGTGGTAGTGAGGGTAGTGATCTGGGGCTGCCCCCACCTCCCCGGAATTTCCTAGACTGCTAGTCTCAGACCACTCCCCCGCACACATGTTTAAAGCTTCCCTGGAAGTCTTCTGTTTATTCATGTATTCATCCATTCATCCATTTTATTTCAGCAATAAGCATTTATTGAGTGCCTACTATTTGCAGGGCTGTTTTGGGTTTGGGGAATGGAGCGACGATTAAAACAAAGGCGGCGCTGAGCTCATCACTGCCCCTTCTTGCCTTATCCCTCCAGGATAAAGCGAGAGGCCATCTTGCCGCGGCAGCCCCCTCTGTCTTGAGCTCCCGGGGGACGCCTCTTGGGGGCGTGGCCTGGACGCCAGCCTTGCGGCGTTGAAATCCCGCGTCTTCGGCAGCCAGGGCTGGCGAGAAGGGGGAGGCCGCCCTCTGCCGGTCTCTGGAGGCGCTGCAGGGCGGGTGCGTCCCGGTGCTCTGGATGCATGTGCGCATGTGCACTGGTACGGGGCCTGGCCCCTCCCCCGGCTCCGCCCCTGCGTCTGCCGGCGGCTGGGCTGGGCCGGGAAGCGCGGGCCCAGTGTGGCAGGGGCCTGGGGCTTCCACCAGCCACGACCACCTGGAGGGCAGCAGTGTCTGGGCCCAGCCCTGCACCTTTCCCCACTTCAGGTTACACTTCTCAGCGCTCCTTGCCGTCCCTGTGGCCATCCCTGTTCTTAAAGGGGTTCTGTCCTCTTCCACTTTGGGATCCACTCATCATTGACGTCCAGTAAAATTTCAAAAAAAATTCGTACTTCAGAGACTACCAGGCACTGCCTACCAACACTGTTATTTCATAAAAGAGAAGCCATTTGTTACACACACACACACACACACACACACACACACACTGTAAAAATAAAAGATCATCCTTTCCAGGAGAGAGAAGGCACTGGTGCTGAGGAACTCTGAAACTGCTCTCTGGGGTGCCCCTGGAGTGATGGGGAGCCCTCCTCCCTCAGGAGGCTGGTCCCCTCCAGCTCTAAGGGCTGAGTGCTTGAAACGTGCATGCCCCCTAACTGAGGGGGCTAAATAAGTTCTATTAATGACATTTTATACCTTGCAAATTAGTAATAATACAAGCACTACGTGATAACTATCTACTTGGAGATAGGGTTTATAGACTTTTTTTTAAAAGGAGTTTTTTTTTTTTTAATTTGTTTTCTTTAACATTTATTTATTATTGAGAGACAGAGACAGAGCATGAGCATGGGAGGGGCAGAGAGAGGGGAAGACACAGAATCCGAAGCAGGCTCCAGTCTCTGAGCGGTCAGCACAGAGCCCGATGCGGGGCTCAAACTCACAAACCACAGGACCATGACCTGAGCGGAAGTCAGACGCCTTACCGACTGAGCCACCCAGGCACCCCGGGAGTTTTGGTTTAAAGAACTAGAGAGGCAAATAGGGTCAGATGAGTATTATTTTAGGGTGTTAAATAGAACCTCAGGCCCAGTGTTTTTCAAGCGATCTCCCTCTAAATCAGCCTCCATCAGACATTCCTGTTTTGGACAGTGGCTTCACGCTGTTCTTTTGAAATCTTGACAGCTTGAAACCTTGGAGGCTTTAGATCTTCTTCGCAACCCCTCCCGTCAACTTCGTGCCCATTTCCCATCCTCCCCGGTAGCCACCAAGTCTCTGTCTCGAATCACCCTCTCTTCCCCATCCACTGCCAGAACAGGGCAACCCTCTGCCCATCTTTCTTCTGGCCCTCACCTTGACTTCCAATGGTCTTTCAGCTTTCAGCCTCCTTTGCTTCCCAGCATCCTTCTGTTAGATCAGCATTCGTAAAACACAGTTTGATCATGCCCCTTCTCTCTCCAGAAACCTGCTGTGACTCCTACTGTTTTCCAGGCAGGAGACAGAGTGCAAGGAGCTGGCTCTGGAGTCGGAATGGCTCACCCCGGCCTTACCAATCACTATCTGTGTGGTTTGGGGCAAGTTATTTAACCGCTGTAAGCCTTGCTTTCCCAGCCTGCAGTTCCTCTTTTGCATGGGCAAAAGTTTTGTGAAGAAACTCACCTCCCAGTGTTTTGTGAAGAAAACGAGTAACACTGTCCCTGACTCATGGCTAGTGCTCAGTATGTGTCTGCTTTGTCTTTATGCCGCTTACCTTACTTTTTTCCTCAGGTACAGCCCTTTGAGTTGCAAGTGACAGAGCCCAGCTGACCTGGTTTAAAATGAAGAAATGCATGGGCTCAAACATCTGAAATATGCAGGGGGTAGAACTAGCTATAGGCTCAGTCTTACCTAGAGACTGAAACAGGACCCAGGCCTTTTCTGTCTCTGAGTTCATCTTCCATACTGGCTCCGCCTCAGACAAGTGGTGACAAAATGGCACAGCACCAGGTTCAGGTCTTGTGGGAAAAGAAGTGTGTGACTCAATAATCCCAAACTTTCGTGATATGTCCTTGATACTAATTGGGTTCACATGCCTTCCACAAACCCATCCCTATAGTCTGGGGACATGATACACTCATCGGCCAGACTCAAGTCATATGCTAGGGTAGGTCCCCAAGGGAAAATTAGGGTGCTGTATTCAGAGGTTGGAGGAGTGGACAGTGGGCAGCTGAAAGAATGCCTGTCTACTGTGGCAGATGGGGCTTCTTGATCTGGCCTCACCTACCTTTCCAGCTTTGTCTCTCATCGTTTACCTACGTGTGTCCTACACTTCATCCAAACTTACTGTCTGTTTTCCCAACTCCTTGCCTTCTCTTATTCTACTCCTTTACCCTGAAATTCTCTTCCTCCCTCACCTCCACATTACAGATTTTCTTCTATCTTTCACGGCCCAGCCCCAAGCTGCCCCTAAGCTGTCTGCCTAACTCCCCAACAGGAAAAGGTCTCTGCCTCTGAATTTTCCTAGAACATTATCCACGGTCCTGTTGGAGCGTTGAGCAGATTCTAGATTGAATTATAATTGTTTGGGTACATTTGTTATCTCTTCTTCTGGTCTGTATGTTTGTTGAGGTCAGGAACCATGTCTGCTTTCTCTTGTTGCAATCACTCGCTCAGTTATGTACCAAGCACTAGGTAGGTGCAAGGGACCTAACAATGAACAACACACATATCACCTCTGCCTTAGGAAGCTCACAGTCTAGCTGTGAAGAGACAGAAAAAGAAGCAGGCATCGTGCTTCCCCACAGTGTTCACCTTGAGGTATTACAAGTAATTGCTAGTTGAAAGCCTGAATGGCTTCCTTTGCTCCTCAGAGCCTCCTGGGTAGCCTGGTCCCCCCACCCCTGCTCCCACTGCTCTGCGCCTGGCCCAGCACCAGTAACAGAGCCAAGGACCTTTCACTCACCCCACACGGAGAGCAGAGTCCTTGAAGTTGTTACTCTATCTGGATATCCCTTTTTTCCCTATTGTGTTCTACGAGGTGTATTTCACCAGCACCTTTCACGTCAGTGAGTTAAATCCAGTGGATACTTATCGAACACCTACTGTGTGCCTAGTGCAGGCAGGAGATCTAAAAAGAAGGAGGAAACGGTCCCTGCCGTCCAGGGAGAGAAAACTGAACCATAACCACAGATAGATTACCATTCAAAATATTAGTTTACGCTGTGTAGTTGTGGCATATACACATTAAACTTTAGTAAATTCCAGGGGTGCCTGGGTGGCTCAGTCGGTTAAGCATCCAACTTCAGCTCAGGTCATGATCTCACAGTTGGTGAGTTCGAGCCCTGCATCAGGCTCTGTGTTGACAGCTCAGCTCTGTGCTGACTGTAGTCTAAAATGGAAACATGTATTTTGTGTATTTCTTTTTGTCATAGGCTGTGCATGTATCTGTTTTCCTGCATATACAAAACCATGTGTACTATACTTTGGGAATTTCAAGAGTACTTCTGACTATCTTCTATGTTTGCCTTACAGGCTGGCTTTAGAATCTAACCCCTGTAGTATCTATGTAGGTTCCATTGTATCTCGCAGAGCACCATATTGAGTAGATTGAAGAACCACCCTATGTACATGGTGATATTTAGGTGTAGACAGTACTGTGGTTTTGAAAATAATTTAATCACTGCCTGCAATTTGCCAGGCACAATGCCAGGTGATTTATATGTACTTTTTTTTTAATGTTTGTTTATTTTTGAGGAGGGGGAGGGGCAGAGAGAGAGGGGGATGGAGGAGCCGAAGCAGGCTGCACGCTGTCAGCAGAGAGCCTGATGCAGGGCTTGAACTGATGAATGATGAGATCATGACCTGAGCTGAAGTCAGATGCTTAACCAACTGAGCCACCCAGGCGCCCCTACTATTTTTTTTAACTTTTTTTTAATGTTTATTTTTTGAGAGACAGAGTATGAGTGGGGGAGGAGCAGACAGAGAGGGAGACACAGAATCTGAAGCAGGCTCCAGGCTCCGAGCTGTCAGCACAGAGCCCGATGCAGGGCTCGAACACGTCAACCATGAGATCATGACCTTAGCTGAGGTCAGACGCTTAACTGACTGAGCCACCTAGGTGCCCCTATTTTTTTTTTCTAATTCTCAAAGCAACCCCATAAGGGAGGTATATTCTAAGGCAAAAAAGTGGAAACTCTAAGAAGCTGAGTTTCACTTTCCCTTAGTCAGACAGTGAGAAAGAGGTCGAGCTGGGATTCAGCACCCCTAGGCGTGCCTGGCTGGAAGTGTGTGCTCTTTGCACAGTGTTACCATGCAGGCCTTGGGGTCTGGGGAGGGCTTTATGAAGGAGGTGAGACTCAAGATGGACCTTGACAGATGGGAGGGTTCGGCAAGGTAGAAAGGCATTTACAAGTAAATGCTCTGGTGGTGATGAAGGCAGGGGACCCTGGGAAGATCTGCCTAAGAGAGTGAGAGCAAGGAGTGCTGGGGAGAGGGAGAAAGGGGAAGGAGGCAGGCCAAGGGGTCTGGGGTCGGCTGGCTGGCTGTGGGAGTGACTGTGTGGCCCCCTGGAGTCATAGGGTAGGCTTATGCAGAGTGGGCCAGGCCGGGAGGCAGCACTGACCTTTGGGCATCAGAGAGACTGGTTGTGGCTGTGTGTGAAGCTGAATGGGTTGCCAGGGCCTCAGGATTCCCTCTGAAGAGGTCTGCCCTTGTCCCTGCTCCGAGATGATCTCCATCAGTAACACGAGTCAGCTCACAGACAGAACTGACAGCATCTGGTCATCCGAGCAGAAAAGAGGAGTGATCAACACGTGGTTTCTAACAATTCAGAACAAGACTCTGAGGGTAAAGTGACACCTCAGTCTCCCAGAAGTCATCTTCCAGAGTGTTGCTGAATGGAAGGTGGGCCTAGAAGACCCTCTAGAATGCGTGGGAAAACTCAGACCTTCCCTCACAGGAGAGTGGTCTCTGGTATTCCGTTTGCTCTGCTCTGGGCTCTTTCGTATCAGGCATGGTTATCTAGTTTTCTAGTCTTTGGCAGAAACTGCTTGTTAGAAGGAAGTGAGACTGTTGGGGACAGGCATGCTGACAGGCAGAGTGACAGCTGATGGCCTGACAGGGTAAGGGACAAAAGAACTAAAAAGCAAGTATATGGACACAAAGGGCATCTGGCCTTCCTAACATGGGTGCGGAGCGAGGCCGCAGGCTGACTGCTGTACCCAGGACAGGGTTGGTGCCCTTTGAGAGTGGCCAGGGACATTGGTAGGACAGGAGCCCAGCCGGGAAGTCAAGAGTCATCACAGTGGGGATGATGTGCCCTTCTGTACAGAATGGAAACAGATTGGGTTCAAGAGAGGGAGCTCAGAGTTTGAGATGTTTGAGATGGGTTCAGAGTGTTATTCTTAAGAATCTATAAAATGTGTATTTGTATGATTACAGATAGCAGTAGAATTTAGGAAACTACTCAAAATAGAAAGCATTTTGTGCCTTAAAGGGAATAGTCATCAGTCACCTGGAAATTTTGCTTGGGATGCTTTTCTTTTCTCCCTGCTAGTGATCACAGATAGAGAACAATAGTTAAAACTATTGCAAACTTTTTTTTCAATAAGTTTATTTAAAACTTATGTGTTAGACACTGTTCCTAGAGCTTTGCAAGCAGTAACTCACTTAACGCCTACAATAACCCTGTGTGGTAGGTACAATTATTTTCCCTCCTTGTACAGGTGAAGAAATCAAAGCACAGGGTTAAATTGTATAGCTCACCAGATGGACAAGCCAAGATTGAACCAGGCAGGCTGGCTCTGGAAGTCTCACTATTGACCATGGTACACCATGAAGAATTCCTTTATTTTTATTATTATTATTTTATTTTATTTTATTTCATTTTTTATTTTAATTTTATTTTTTATTTTTGAAATTTATATCCAAATTAGTTAGCATATAGTGCAACAATGATTGCAGGAGTAGATTCCTTAGTGCCCCTTCCCCATTTAGCCCATCCCCCCTCCCACAACCCCTCCCGTAACCCTCAGTTTGTTCTCCATATCTATGAGTCTCTTCTGTTTTGTCCCCCTCCCTGTTTTTATATTATTTTTGTGTCCCTTCCCTTATGTTCATCTGTTTTGTCTCTTAAAGTCCTCGTATGAGTGAAGTCATGTGATTTTTGTCTTTCTCGACTGGCTGATTTCACTGAGCATAATACCCTCCAGTTCCATCCACGTAGTTGCAAATGGCAAGATTTCATTCTTCTTGATTGCCGAGTAATACTCCATTGTATATATATACCATGTCTTCTTCATCCATTCATCCATCGATGGACATTTGGGCTCTTTCCATACTTTGGCTATTGTTGATAGTGCTGCTATAAACATGGGGGTGCATGTGTCCCTTCGAAACAGCACACCTGTATCCTGTGGATAAATGCCTAGTAGTGCAATTGCTGGGTCGTAGGGTAGTTCTATTTTTAGTTTTTTGAGGCACCTCCATACTGTTTTCCAGAGTGGCTGCACCAGCTTGCATTCCCATATTATTATTTCTTTTAATGCTTATTTTTGAGAGAGACTGTGAGCAGGGGAGGGGCAGAGAAAGAGGGAGACACAGAATCCAAAGTAGGCTCCATGCTGTCAGCATAGAGCCTGACGCAGGGCTCAAACCCATGAACCGTGAGATCGTGTCCTGAGCTGAAGTCGGACGCTTACCTGAGTGAGCCACCCAGGCGCCCCATGAATAATTCCTTTAAAACAGTGCTTCTCAGAATCACCTGGAGGGCTGGTTAAAACACAAGTGCTGGGCCACATATCCAGAGTTTTTGATTCAGTAGGTCTTGAGCAGGGCCCAAAAATTTACATATCTAACAAGTTCCTAGGTGATGCTGATGCCGCTGGTCTGGGGACCACACTTTGAGAAACAACCCCTTCTTTATTTTTATATTTTTATTTACTTTTGAGAGAAAGGGAGACAGAGTATGAGTGGGGGAGGGGCAGAGAGAGAGGGGGAAACAGAATCCAAAGAAGGCTCCAGGCTCAGAGCCCGACATAGGGCTTGAACCCACGAACCATGAGATCATGACCTGAGCCAAATGAAGTCGGATGCTTAACCAACTGAGGCACCCTGAGAGACAAACCCTTTCATTCACTGAGACTTCCCCAGTCTCCAACTGACTATGCAAAAGAGTCACTGTGGGCAGAACCTTTGTTTTGCAGGTGAGGGCCTTGGAAGTCACTTGGCTGTGGTCACACAGCTAAGTTGTTCATTCATTCATCCATTTACGCCCTCGGTGATGTTTTTACATGTTTATTTTATTTTTGAGGGCAAGCACAAGCAGGGGAGGGGTGGAGAGAGAGGGGGACCAAGGATCTGAAGCGGGTTCTGTGCTGACAGCAGCAAGCCTGACGTGGGGCTCGAACTCACGAACTGAGAGATGGCCTGAGCTGCAGTTGGACGCTCAAGCCCCCGAGCCACCCAGCCACTCCCACGCACTCAGTGATTGAACGACAGGGAACCTCTGCATCAGGCCTTATGCTGCTTTCAGATTGAGCAGTTCTCAGCCTCAGCTGCATGTAAGAATCACTTGGGGGAACTTTTAAAAATCCTAGTGTCCAGGCCTCCCTCCCGGGCCGATTAAATCAGAAAGTAGGAGGAAAGGGTGGGATTCAGGCATCGATAGTCTCAGAGTCCCACAGGGGATTTCAGTCTGCAGCCCCAGTTGGCACCAATATGTCAAGAAAGCCTAGGGGATGTGAAGATCTCTAACACAGCACATGCCCCAATAGGGCCAGATGATCTCCCTGGGAAGACACAGCAAGCAGTCCCTAGAAAGCAGAGGCACCGGCCCCACGCCCTCATGGCCGTGGGTGACTCCGCTTGTACAGTGTGTGACAGGGAGGAGGCAGAGCAGGCTTTTGTCCTCCCGGGCGGTGCTCACCAACCTTTGCACAGAGAAAGCCATGCTGTTTACAGGACCCACTGGGCACACGAGACTGGCCGGGGTGGCAGGCCTGGGGTCTCCAGCCACTCTGGTTGGACACTGGTTAGGTGATGGCTCTGTTCCAGACCTTCCCAGCACCCCCACCCCACCCCACCCTTTTTTTTTTTTTTTCCTGGAGACAAGCTTCCTTTTTTCTACAGAGCTGACAGCTTCAAAAGGCCTGTCATTGGCTCCTTCTGAACGGCCCCCAGCTCCCATTTCAGCCTCTTGGAAGTTCCCAGCCCTGGTCTGGGCATCCTGTGGCACTAACCAAAGACCAGGGCCAGAGTCCCTCTTCACGAGGAGCCCTGGCTTTTCACCGGCAGCCCTTGCTCATTGGCCAGACACCCACGATTTCCTCTGCCTGCAGGGCTAAGGCCCACCCACCACACCCTCCTCCGTGCCTGCGCAGTCTCTGGCTGTGTGGGGTGAGGGATGTGCACACAGAGAGTGCAGTTGGTTCCTGCACTCAGTCCCCAGTGTATTTACAGCCAGGCAGCGACAGTGGGCCTCAGACTGATCGCATGGGTCTCTACTCCTGCAGGACTTTACAGGATGGCTGCGTGGCTGCTGTTGGGGCACAGTGTGCAGCAGGCCCTGTGTGTTGGATTGGATATGACGTTAGTGGTTTTCTTGGCCTCCGCTGCAGTAATTAGATGGCTGGGGTGAGCCTATGATTTGTGTGTTCTCAAGAACACTGTGCTGTGATTGAGTGTTCATGCATGATGGTGAGTGAGTGAGTGTGTGTGTGTGTGTGTGTGTGTGTGTGTGTGTGTGTGGGTACGCAAATGTGCTTGTCTCATTCCTGGCCTGTGGGGCCGGGGGCTGCAGGTCTCAAATTCCTCTGCTATTTTTAGGGGCCATATCAGCTCAGCTGTCCGGGAGCCGGGTGTGTGTCAGTAGGAAAGTCCCACCCTCCCTGTCCCTTGCCCCTAACCCTCCAACACTGCCTGCCCCCTACCTGTGCCCTCACTCTAATCACCTCCTCTGCCCCTTCCCCACACTGTATCACCCTCTCCATCCCAGCATACCTGGTACCTGCAGTCCTGGTGGCCACTCAGTCCTTCCAACCAACGACAGCCAACCGGCCAGGGTTGGGCAGCTCCGGACGGGAGGGGCCTGGAGAGAGGGAGGGGAACAGGGGCGGGGCTGCAGCCAGTGCTATTTTGAGAAGCTAACGGAGCAGCATCAGAGAGGAGACTCCTAGCTCCGGGTTGCTCCAGGCCAGGCCATGCGGGTGAGTGTCCCTCTGACCCCCCACCCCGGAAACGTCCTAGGCTCCTCATGCCTGTTCCTCATTTATGAAAGGAGGAGGCTTTTTGTTATTTCCCCAGATGTGGCTGAAGGAGGTGGGGCGGGGGGGTGCTGCCTTGGGGCTCCTCTCCCAGCTTCTTGGTGGGGAGGGAATTATCTAGCCCAGGCAGCCTCACAACACCTCAGAGGCGAGGCCCTCCTGGGTCTGACTCATGACTTTGGGAGTTTTGGAGGGGGCACCATTTTCTAAACCTCAGTGTCCTGGGACTGCATCAGCTTGTCCACAGGCTGTGGCACACCTTCCCCACAAACCATTAGTGCTGGAGGCCTTCGTTCCTTGGAACGCTATTTTCTTCCGAGGTCTGGAACCCCAGTACCTTCTAGACACTGGGAAGTCTTGTTCCCTGCTTTGTGTTGCCAGCTTAACCTTCCACCCTTCTTCCTCCTGGTGGACAAGAGAAAGGTGCTGGAGAGGGGTGGTTCTTGGAGTTGTCCGGACGGCCACCAGTGGACTCAGCGTGGCCTTCTGCATTTCTGTGGATCGGACACTTGGAAGGGGCGCAGATGGCATCTCGGGGATGCCCTGACTGTCTGTAGGTCTCTTTCAAGCAGAGATTACTCCAGAAGAGTAAGTTCCTTAAAAAAGCCAGTGAGGCAGACATAGCTGCCTCCCAGTCGTTCCGTTCCCCCAGCGCCACCCCTCCCGGCCACCAAGGGTCAGGTTTTTAGTCGTGTCAGCAGTTGGCAGTGTGTGGGCTGGCCCAGTGCGGTGGTGGGCCCAGAGCCATGTGCCCATGGGCATTCGTATCTCCCTGTGCCCAAGGACTGCCTCGCCCCAGCCACACAACTGGTACCAGTGCTGAGGTGTGTGTGGGTAGCTGGGGTGGGGCCACAGCGACTCCTCACCCTGAGAGGTGGGTGCTTCCTGCCCTAGCTTCCTCCCCACACCACCCCAGCCTGGGTCCCCAGGCCACCAGCACCATGTTGAAGATCTGGGGCCGTGTGTGACGATGGTGAGACAGACAGCAAAAGGCTCCGCAGAGGGGCAGCGAGTGTCCCCAGGGAAGGGAGGCCTCCAGCAGGTCCGGCCGTTGGAGGAGGAAACCCGGGCCCTTCTGCAACTGCAGTGGCAGCAGGAAGCCATTCCAGTGCACCTGCTTCCTCCGGGCTGGCCGGTAGTGACTGCAGGCGCTCGGCTGCTTTCTGTTCCTCCCTGGGGTGGGGGAGGGCTCTCGCTGGAGGCTGGACCAAAGGGGCCAGGGTGTCCCTGCCAAGTTCTTCTCCCCCTCCTCCTTTGGCTGGCAGCATGGCCTTCAGGCCACTCCCCAGAGGGGCCTCGCTCCTCTCAAGCAGCTCTGTGCAAAGCTTGTTTGGGTCATAGTGGAAGGGCAGGTCATCTCTGGAAGCCCCTGCTTTCTACCCCAGCAGTTATTCCGGCAGATGATGTCACGGAAGCTCAACGATGCAGGTGAATCAAGGGAGGTGGGGGCAGGGCTTGCTTCCATTCCTTAAAGTGAGCCTGGGAGGTTCTTGCTGGAGGACGGACCTGGCTGTGAGTTCTGATCTGCGACTCGCTGCCATGAGGCCTTGGCCGTGTCATTTCTGAGCTTCCTTTTGCTCATCTGTAAAGTAAGAATGATACTACTGTCTACTTCAGAGGAATACTGTAGGGGTCAAATGAGATAGTGCATGAAAAGGATTCAGCACGGTACCTGGCACTTAGTACATGCTCAGTAAAGGTTAACTGTTATTACTCTTACTACTGTTCTTTCTTCCCCATGCCCTCATCCTCCCTCTCGTTCTTAGATAAGTAGGTGCTAGGGTGGGATTGGTAGCGAGAGCGTCTCCGGAGAGCTACTCTTTGCTCCTCAGAGTGGGAAAGGAGACAGAGGAGGATGCCATGCCTCTTTCTTCTCCAAATGTGCAAGTTCCCTGGGTCACAGACAGCGGGATCTCCTCTTTCTCTTCCCACTGCCCTTGGGGGCTCCCAGTGTGGGGATATCTGCATGGACACTTGGCCTCGATGTGTTTTCCCAGGCTGGGTATTACATGCCTGTGGGGAGCCTGGGCGGAGGTGGAAAGATTCTCCTGGGGGCATTTGTGCCCCCATTCCTCCCTGTGAGGGGCACAGAGGGTGGTAAGTTAAGGGCTGATGGCCTTCGCAGGTCCATGCAGAGGGTAAAATGCAGCCTGGTCCAGCCCCCTGAGTGTTGGAAGCCTTCCCAGGCTGAGCATAGATGGGTCCCTCAGCACATCTCTTGGATTTCTCCTCTTTGACAAAAATGCTTTCAGCTATTATCTCCTCTGCTTTTTCTTTTTTATTGACTATTTAGCCATCTTTACAATAGAAATAAACAGTAAGTAACAAATACATAACAGAATAAATACCAAATGTCTCCATTGTGTCTAATTTGCAAGACTGTGATGATGACTGTTTGCATACTATTTAGGTTCTAGTTGCTTTGATTGATATTATTTTAGATGGAGTTTTCCCTGTGGTCACATTGATCATGTATTTGTTAGTTTAAGAGGCAACATAATGGCGCATTGTACCTAAGTATCGTAGTTTAGCCAACCCTTCCCTAACTCTGGGCATTTGAGTTATTGCCAACTGGGGGCTGGTATACAGAGTGCTTCTTTAAAAGTCTCTGCATGGGTTTGTGGGTGTTTTTTCTTTCTCTTCCTTTCTTTAAATCGACTTATTGCTTATACCTTCCTTAGATGGGGTGGCTAGGGCCAGAGGATGATGCATTTTATGGCTGTTGTTGCTTGCCAAAGAGCTACTAAGCAATTTCAGAGTGCCCCTGCCCTCCCCTCCCACCCCACGGCATTGAGTGTACACGATCTATTAATTGTTGCTCAGTTTAGAGATTTTACCTCTCTTGTTTTGCCCTCGTCCCTGGGAATCAGGATTGGCAAGTGTTATTCTCCATAGTTTACAGTTGAGGGGAGAAACCAGATGGGAACAAGAAGTTGGCCAAAGATCCCCCGTTGCAGGACTGCCGTGCAGCCAACATTTATTTATTAAGCACCCACAGTATGATGGGTAGAATAGAGTTTGCATCCGCGAAGAAACCACAGTCCAGGGAACGTTGTAGGCGCACAACCTGCTTGTGAATCCCAGGGCCGCCACTTACTGACTTTGGGGTCCTCAGCCAGGTACTTACCCTCTCTATTTCCTTATCCAAAAAGTGGGCTGTTGAGAGGATTAAATAAGGAGACAGTATGAAGCAACTGCCACCGTGCCTGGCTCCTAGCAAGTATTCCGTGAGCATTGGTTTCTCTTCCCTTCCCTCAACGGAAGAAGCCAGAAGTGCCAGAGAGAGTAGTCGGGGAGGTGGTCAGAGCCTCAGAGGGGCAGGATCGTGGCTGGGGTCTCCCTTTGCAAGTCTAGAAACTCTGTTTGGGCACCTGGAACACTAGTGCCCTCCCTGTCCATCCATGCTTTAGCTTGATCCAGACCTCCTGAACACTGACACCGACACAGTACATACACCAGGATGACTCAGCCCCTCAGATCCTGCCTAAGCCAGGGCCAAAGGTGGGCCTCTCAGGGAGCAGCATGGGCCTTGCACTCGGAGCACCTTGGGTTCAAATCTCAGCTCCACCACTGAATGGCTTTGTGACTTAATCTCATTCTGAGTCTTCTTCCTCATTAGTAAAATGAGACTGATGTCATGAGGCTGTTGTAAGACTTATATTTAAAAATACATTTGGGTTCCCGGGTGCCTCAGTCAGTTAAAGTGTCTGACTCGGTTTCGGCTTGGGTCACGATCTCTTAAACACAAGGCAGGTTTAAGCCTTGTATCGGGCTCTACAGTGACAGCGTGGGACCTGCTTGGTGTTCTCTCTCTTTCCCTCTTTCTCTGCTCTTCCCACGTGCTCTCTCCCTCTCTCTCTCTCTCAAAATAAAATAAATAAACCTTAAAATAAATAAGAGTAAAAATATGTGTTAAAGGGGCACCTGGGTGGCTCAGTCGGTTGAGCATCCAACTTTTGGCTCAGGGCACGATCTCATGGTTTGTGGATTCAAGCCCAGTGTTGGCCTCTCTGCTGATAGGCAGAGCCTGCTTAGAATCCTGTGTCTTTCTTTCTCTGCCCCTCCCGCACTTGTGCTCTCTCTCAAAAATAAATAAACATTTTTTTAAAATGTGTTAAATACTTTTACAGGGCCTATCTCATTAGGGTAGGTGTTCCATATTCAGTAATTAATGATGTTGTCAGAAATGGCTGCAGTTCGGGGCGCCTGGGTGTCTCCGTTGATTAAGCGTCTGACTTCGGCTTGAGTCATGATCTCGCGGTTTGTGAGTTCAAGCCCCGCGTCCAGCCCTGTGCTGACAGCTCAGACTCTGGAGCCTACTTTGGATTCTGTGTCTCCCTCTCTCCTGCCCCTGCCCTGCTTGCACTCTGTCTCTCTCTCAAAAGTAAACATTAAAAAAAAAAAAAAAAATTAAAAAAAAAAAAACAAAACAAAAGAAATGGCTGAAGTCCCACGAGGGAGCAGGTCAGGGTTTGTTCCAACCTCTGGCAGTGACCGTCATGGAGACATTGCCTCCGTCTTTGGGGCTGAGTTCCTCATCTGTTATGTATTGGTTAAAGACAGGTTTTTTGGATTCTAAGCAAATCTTTAAAATCTTTAAAATCCAGTGATAAGGAAGGAAGGAGAAATATTCAGGCAGTTCCTTACAAAAGCCACAGAGAGAATTTCATCTGCGGAGAACCCCATCTTTGTGCCTAGAGTGATATTTCTAAGGAAGAGCTGATACAGAGGAACAGGCCCGGGCGTGAATGGACTGGTGTCCTCACAGCCTGGGATGAGTGGACTTCCCCCTGCACACATAGAAAAACTTGAGCAGGAGAGCAAAGAACAAATGAATTAAATAATTAAACAAACTTCACAGCTAGCATATGAACTGGATAGTAAAAGAGACAAGTCGACAAAGCAAGTTAAAAATAATTGTGGGGCGCCTGGGTGGCTCAGTTGGCTGGGCATCCGACTCCTAATCTTGGCTCAGGTCATGATCTCACAGTTTCTGGGATTGAGCCTTGCTTCTGGCTCTGTGCTCACAGTGAGGAGTCTGCTTGGGATTCTCCCTCTCCCTCTCTCTCTGCCCCTCCCTGCTCACATTCTCCCTCTCCCTGTCTCTCTGTCTCTGTCTCTCTCGAAATAAATAAACTTAAAATAAAAATAATAAAGAATATAAATAAAAATAATTAACTGAAAACAAAAAATTCTCCAATTTTTCACTGTTAATTCATGATGAGCAGTAATAAGAACAAACAAGTTCTTGAACTCCACTGAACTGAACGGATTCTTTGAACGAAGCCTCTCTCTGGGCTGAGGCAGATTCTGCCTGTTGATTCTCAAGAGGACCAGTCCTAATTTCTCACCCATAGGTGAAGTGGCTTTGGAATTCTCCAGGTCCCCTTCCTCCAGGCTGGTGATGGCGTGTTGCAGGTAGAAAGCCAAAGTTGCTGCAGTCCTGGGGAAGCTTTGTTAATGCCCTCACAGGCCCGTAACTTCGGTTCACTGAGTTAAGGGCTTGAGTGCCTCTCTTTACCCAGACTCCTAGGGTGCAGACCTGGAAAGGACATCAGCCATTGTCTAGACTGGTCCATCCCCTAATTCTATAGAGAAGCCCAGAGAGGTGAGGTGGCTTATTCAAGGACACACAGCTCCTGAGGGCAGGAAGTTCTAAGTTCTGTACCCCACCTTGCCAGCACTTTCCCCCAGTGCTTTATCCCTCACTCCTCCTCTGACCTTTTGAGCTCTGTAATCTTTCCCCTTTCGTTTCCTCCCCTCTGTCCCCTGTTGCCCACAGTGTTTGTCCTGGCAGGTGGTGGCCTTTAGGAAGACTCCGATTTCCTGAGAGACCCTGCCCACCCTGCCTGTGTCTTCTCTGACCCAGGGGGCAGGCTACCTTCAGCACCATGGCCTTTTCATCAAGGTTCGCCTTCTGGGAGCAAAAGGAAAGTTGGGTCTCAAAATCTTATGCTTTTCCTATGTGCTTGGCATGGCGTGTGCAGGCAGGAGTCTGGCTTGTGGGCAAGGGAGCTTGGGGAGCTAGAGACAGACTGGGGCAGGAGCGTGTATTTGGGGACTGGGGAGAATCGCTCTGCTCTGGATGGGCTTCTGTGCTGAGTCATGCTCCTTCTCTGAGCTCCACCTCTGGTAAGCGGAGCTGCCTTTTGTCCCACTGGTGCCCCTCCAAGTTAACCACCCCACACCCTTCCCATCTGCCTCCCCACCCCCCCCCACCCCCCACGGGCTGCTCTGACTCACCGCTGGGAACGTGGGCCGCTGTGGGGGGCCGCGAGGGATGGCGTTGGTTCTGAGGCTTCTGGAACTGGGTCCCCCCTGGTCTGGGGACTGTGGTGGGTAGAAGGAAAGGAGCCAAGGGTTGGGAGCCAGGCCAGTTGGCTGCCTGGGTTCCAGAGGGTGATTCAGGCTGCCGACCTGGGCGTGCCTTTGTGCTGTGCACAGTCCCCAGCTGGGCAATGACCTGTAACAGACAGAGCCCTTGGTTGGGGGGGCAGTGGGGGAGGCCGTGAGTCAGCCTCAGGCTAAATCCAGAGCTGAGCTCAGAGCTGGGCCTAGTGTCCCAGACCTTTCGGGGGGCGGCCAGTGTTTCCCCCAGTGCCTCACCACTTGGGCGGGACACTTGGGGTCCTAAGCTCGCATCACTGGAGGGAGGACAGAATTGGAGCCGGTGGAGGACACGGAGTGGACTCGGAATCTGGGCCATCCCTGAGCCCAAGCTAATAGCACCGCGTGCAGTAATGAGCTTGTCTGTGTGGTTTGTGAACACTGGCTGCTCCTCTAACCTGTGTGCCCAGGAGCTAATGCATGGTGTGACCTTGGGGGTGTGGGGTGGTGTGAGCGATAGGCACCGGGGGTGGGGGCAGCAGGTGCAGACCCAGTCTCTCCCACTCCCCCTCATTCCCGCTCCACCAGCCCCTCCCTTCCCTTTAATCTGCTCCAGTCCCAATTTCTAAAGTAGTAGAGCGCACTCTGATGAATAATTGCCATTTTCCCCCTGTCCGTAACAGTGTGAGCTAACTTTGAAGCTTCAGCCCATTGAAAATAGCTCGGTAGACAAGTCGCAGCTTTAAAACTTCAGCGGCCATCATGCGGGTCAGTGCCCCTAGGCACTGCTAATTAGAGCTCAAAAGTAGCCAAAGACTCCCCCTCCCCCCAGGGGGACAATTAACATGATTCTGGAAACGTTTCTAAAGATCTTTTCCATCAGGAATTGAGGACTCCTTCCAATGCTTTTACCCCACGGTGCCCGGAAGGAAAGGCATGTTGAAGACGGGTAGAGCTGCTCACAGACCTGCCTTTTTCCCATAGTCCTAAGTGACTGGGGAAAGAAGAGAAACGAAGTCCATGAGGCATTGTCTGAGCTTTTCCCAACTCTGCTCCTGCCCTCTAGCTCCGGGGCTGAGCCCAACCTCCTGGCCAGAACAGCCAGAGCTCAGGCATCTCTCCTTCTAAATTCTGCCCCCAACCTTGGGGTTCCCTCCCTCAGCTGCACGGTTAGCAGTTTTGTGGGTCTGAGGTTGGCAAAATATCTGGCCTCCCTGCCTCTGCCCCATTTCCTGTCCCCAGTCCAAGCTCAGCTGTGTGGCTGGGAAGGCATTCAGGCTCTGGGCCAGGGGCGATCACAGGGACCTGAAAGCAAGTTGGAGCCAGCCTGGTAAGGGCCACCCATTCTACCCCCGTTGGCCCAGTAGGGCTCCTACCCTGGGGTTGTTCCCTCCTTAGTCACTAGGTCAGGAGCCTCTTATTCAGACCACTTGTCGCCTGAGCTGGGAATGACTCTTGCAGTTGAGCATGGGTTGAGTTAGCTGGACCTTTCCGTCCACCCTGTAACCAAGGCCATGATGGCACTCTTCAGACCGCCCAAGTGGGCCACGTGACTGGTGGCCGACGGCAAGGGTACCTGATCCCGCTATTCATTCTTGAAGTTGTCACTGGACAGTTTTGACCGCAGCGCAGGGTATCCGTTGCTCATGTCCCTCACCCCAGTACTCCCAAATGCGCAGGAACTCTGCCTGCTCGGGAGGGAGGGCCCCTCGGATGTTTTCCTCCGGTGCTTTTAATGCTCTTTCCCGCCCTGACCTGCCAGTGACTTCTTTGTCTGCTCCCTCAGGTTAAAGAGGAGGACAAAACTCTGCCGAAGCCTAGCCCCCCTGGCAAGGAGGAAGGGGCTGTAAGTGTTTCTCTGAGCCCCCCGTGCGTGTGCCCGGGTGGGTGTGCCTGCCCGCCTTCGCCTAGTCCGTGAGGCGGTTCCGCGGACCAGGCAGGCGTGGCAGGTGCCCCTTCGTCTCTGGGTGGTCAGAGGGAATGCCACTAAAGGGGCAGAAAGCGCAGCATGTGTGATGCCAACCTCTGGGGTGCGCGAAGGAGATGGGAACACCGAGGCGCTTTGGACACCTCCCCCGGCCCCTCTCTTTAGTTCCTACCTTTAGCTCTGGTTTTCTGGACCCTCTGGGGCTGGAGAGTCCTAGGCGGGCAAACTCTTAGGCTGGGGAGCACCAGAGGAGAGCTCAGCTGTTGGGACTCTTCGTCCTGCTCTGGTGACACAAGACCGGCACAGGGAGGGATTTCACTGCAGCTGTTTTGTCTCTTCCCAAGACCCCGTCAGCTGCTTGGTGCGGGTGACCTGGAGGCAGGCTCCGGCTGCTTGGTGCCCCCAGCTTCTCCCCCAGGTCACTCTGCCTCGAGATAGAGACCCTGAATAAAGCTGGACTCTTTTCAGGCAAGAAAAGAGAGACAGTTCCAGAATAGCCAGGTCTAGAGACGTGTAGTTAGGAGAGGGCCGCTGTCGGCACAGGGGGCAGGAGTGCGGGGGGCCCTGGGGCAGAGCTGGGTCACAAAGCGGATCCTGGCTTCATTACCCCAGATGGTGCCTGTCCCAGTTCCCCCACTTCCTCGGATGGAGGTTTGATTAGCCAGACTCTGTGGCTTCCACCTGATGTGGAATTAATCCTGCCAGGTTAGCCAGTGATTTCAAAGGGGTCTGTTTGAGATATGCTGGGGAGGGGCCCGGGAGTATCCAGATACTCCAGAAAATTACACGTGAAGTGCTTAGAAGACTTCCCGGCACATAATAAACACTGTGTGTTAGCATCATCATTGTCACCATCTTCAGTCAGGGGGATGGGAGGAGAGCCAGAAGAGGGAGGAGAAGGGAGCAGGAGCCGGCAGCCGGGGCTGCTAGCCAGCTCCGCAGTGCCCTGGCATGCCATGGAGCACTCTTGGTCCAAGAGGTTGAGGGAGAGGCACCTTCAAGCCCTCCTCTCCCCACCCCGGCATCAGGGCCTCCCTGTAGCTGAGGCCCGGACTGAGGTTGCTTGGGTCAGCCCTGTTCAGGACGTTTCAGAGGTCTGCCCACTCTGAGTATCTTCCTGCATCCAAGCAGAGATGGCAGCCAGACTTGTAGAGCCCAGGGCCCAGGTATACCCTGGAACCAAGGTCATTGTTTTGCGGAACAGGGACTCAAACATAGCCCATTAGTGGCAGGGCATTGCCGGATCAGCAAGGAGCCCCCAGGTTGACCTTGCTCCCCCAGGCAACGTGGCTGGCTTTGCAGGAAACTCTGCCCTACTATTAGCCAGCCTGGCTTTCCTAGTGGCTGTCCCTTGGGACCGCAGACAGTTCCCACCAGTGTTGGGGGAAGGGTAGGCGCATTAGGCAAAGTGTGCCAGCACACTCCAGGCGGGTGCCAGAGGCTGGGAGGCTGGCTGAGCCAGGGCCCCAGCTCCAAGGCAGAGTGGATCTGTGGTCACTTGAGTGCTTTCCCCTTTGTGGGCCCCAGCTCTCTCCTCTTCATCCTATTACTCTGCGCACACATACCCTGGGAGCCAGGAGGCCTCCAGCCCTTGGGAAGGTGGCAGGAGGAAAGCTGTAGAGACTTGACAGAGCAGCCTGAGGTACAAGCTTCCCCCCGGCCCGCACTGGGTTTCTGCAGCCCTGAGAGTGGGGTGAGGGGTAGACAATGGCCACAAATCAGGGGAGCAGGAGGGAGGCAGCTTGGCATGTCCAGGGGCCAGGAGTTGCTCCCCAACCACTGTTTCTGCTGGGATTGGTAGGTTCTGGGTCTGACGGCCCAGAAAGCACAGTGATTGAAGGACCGGGGACCACAAAGGCAGAAAGCCCCAGAGGGAGGCCCAGGATTGACGGCAGGAATTGGTGGTTTGACCTCTCCATGCTCCATCTCTGCTGTTGTTTGGGCCGCGAGGGAGTGGGCTCACCTGGATTGGGGCTTGGTTGCTGCCCTGACATCGGCCAGTAACTCTGGGACACTTCATGGGCCTCCGGGCACTGTATGCTGGCATCTCACAGCTCTGCGCTAAGGCTACGGATAGACAGCAGGTGACTGCAGTACCTGCTTGTGCTTTGGGGGAGAGAGAAGCCAAACTTTGAGATGCAATTGTCCTATCTAGAAGATGCAATGAAGGCTTCCTGGTGTAGCCTCTTGGAGCTATGTGTTGTTTACATGGACGAATGGAAGGTCTGTTCCATCCAGGGCGAGGCGTGAGGTCTCACTTCCTCTGCATGGGGTGGGCAGGGACACAAGGGCCGATGCTAATGTCTACCTGTGTTTGTGTGACTGCAGCTAGAGGGCAGCTCAAAGGACAGCAGGGGTCCATCTAGGAGTCCTCAGCCTCCTACCAGCCCTGTACCGTCAGAGACTTCCCAGAGAGCCAAGAGCCCTGCACCCACACTCGCCATGAATGGCCTGGGGGCTGCCTCAGCAGAAGGCCCAAGTGAGGAGGCCCAGGGCCTGTCCCGGAAGAGAGTGGCAAACGCAGTTAGGAAGGTGGTGAGCAAGGTGCTGCCTGGTGAGGAGCCTGGGAGTGCCAAGGAGCCTTCAAGCAGAGGGGTCAGGTCCCCTGAGCACCCAGCTCGAGGCAAGAGGGGAGAAAAGGCCCCTGGTCCCAAGCCACCACCTCCTCCACCTCCCCCTCCTCCACCTAAGCCTGAAGCAAAGAAGGAGGCAGCCAAGGATGAGCTCTCTGTGGGTCTACGGAGCCTGATGTCTCGGGGCAGGGCCAAGGACCACAAGCCCCGTGGCAGGCAGTCTCCTGGGAAGGGGGAGAAGCCCTCCAGCCAGGAGCCAGGCTCCTCAGGGAAACCAGGCTCCCCGGCCAAGCCTGGAATCCCGGAGAAGCAGTGCTCCCCTGCCCCACCGGAAGAGCTGGCGGACCCGGGCTCCGCTGGCCCGAAGTCGAACCTGACTGGATTGCCGCAGTCCAAGTCACCAGCCCCTGACGTGCAGCAGGAGGTACCCGAGTGTATCACTAACCTCCCACGCCCTCACCACCCTCGTTGGAAGGCCAGGCACCCTCGCAGCCAGCTTCCCCGGGCCTCCTCAACCCGCCCGCATGACTGAGAAGCTGGGCCTGGCCTTGTGCCCGTGGTGGGGCTGCATGGCTTTTCCTTCACTGAACACCAGAGTCCGTGGCGGCCCCTGCTCTGGGATGGGCCCTGCTAACCAGCATGCTGCCGTTCCTTCACATTCCTGTGTGGGGTTGGGGCCTGGTCCCAGGCTGCGTGGTGTTGGCCGAAGGCTCCAGATTCCCAAGCAAGGGTCGAAGTCTTAGCAGATCAGTGCCAGGGGAGAAGGAGACTTTCTGAAGTCAGGTGACCCGTGTTCACATCCCCAGCTACTCACCCTCTGTGGGATCTCAACATGGTCCCATCGCTGACCCTTCCTTCATCTGCCAAGTGGGGATGGGACAGGTCTGATTCCCCCTCTGAAGCCCTGGGGGCCAGAAGTATTTTGCAAGTTCATAATTTCTGTATTTTAGAATGTCATACATAACGAGCAGTAACCTCTAACCAAAGGTAAATATTTTCATAGCAAAATCTATGTTCACACTGCAGGGGGATAGAATACAAAGAGTTTTGGCGATCAAAATAGTTAAGTAAAAAATCGTTTGGGGCAGAGGGGGTGGAGGGGGCTTTTGGATTTTGGAGTTGCAAACAAGGGATAATCCCAGTTTTGAAGGGTCCTGTGAAGATTAGGAATGGTACGGTGCTCCCCCGAGCCTAGTCCCTGGCGTGGTGGGTGCCTCATAAATGGCAGCATGGATAGCGATGCTGATAACAGGAGTTTTAATGCCATCATTGCCATCACTTCCTTCTTCAGGCCTGGCTGGCAGTCCTCTCTGACAGCAGGATTCCTGAGGGAGCCCTAGGCCTGGGTGGCAAAGGGGAACCATAGGCCCCCTTTGGATCTGCGGACCCGTCTGTCCCCAGAGTACCCTCTGAGTGGGATAGGAAGCTGAGAGGCAGAGGGGAGGACCTTGGAAGGTGATGCCTACATGATTGGTCCTCTGGCCAGGGACAGTTCCCTTCAAACTTCCCCATTTTGTGGACCCTTCTGAGGCCTCATGAGGTGTAGGAGGGAGGAGTCAAGTTTCACCACTGCTTCTCCCACCTGTTGCAAGCTCTTCTGGCTAGAAAGGGGGGGGAGGGGGAAATGGGAGTAGAGCAGCCTAGAGGCCCTCCCTGCCGATGACCTCCTGGGACTCCCAAGGTCCCAGAACCTGCTGGGTTCCCCGCTCCATTCCTCCTGGGTTTTGCAGAACTTCGAGAACAGGAGGCTGCAGCTGCCCCAGCCCTGCCGGCCTGCTCTGAAGCAGGGAAATCAGTCCTGGCACACGGGAGTTGGCAGGGGTGTTTGGGCCTCCCGGGAAGGCTGTGAGGTGTACTGTCAGCCCCTGAGTAGAACCTATAAGTAGCCAGAGAGAGTGATGTGCCTGTTCCCTGGCTTGGCTGCCTTCCTCCGGCTCCCCGTCGCTCTCACTAGGGTGGAGTTGAGGGGCTGAGATGTGCCCTGAGCTGAAGTTCAGCCACCTGTCACCTGGAACTGGGGCAGGGGCCAGAGGGTGTGCGGGAGAACAGGGTCATCCTAGTGCTGAAGTAGTTAGGACTGTGAGAAGAAATAACCCCAGAATTTCCTCCCCCCCCCCCAATAGGATAATTTAAAAACTCAAGTTGGGGGCTGCCTGGGTGGCTCAATCAATTAAGCATCCGCTTCTTGATTTCAGCTCAGGTCATGATCTCCAGTTCGTGAGTGTGAGCCCCACGTTGGGCTCTAAGCTGAGATTACTGAGCCTGCTCGGGGTCCTGTCTCCCTCTCTCTCTGCCCCTACCCCACTTGCGTGCTTTCTCTTTCTCTCTCTCTCTCCCCCCCCTCCCTCTCTCTCCCTCTCTCAAAATAAATAAACTTAAAAAAAAAGCTCAAGTTGGTGCCTGGCTTGCCTCCCTGACCCTACTCCACCTCCCCACTGGGTCCCAGTGGCTTCCTAGGCTAGAAGCTTGGCATGCTGTGCCCCCCACTCCTCCCCAGGCCAGGACTGACAGTGGTTTAACCTCTAGGCAGGAGCTGCCGCTGAGGTCCAGCTGACCCCCGCAGAGGAGGCCCACCAGCGCCTTGAGAGGATCTTCACAACTCCTGTAATGCCACCTCACGTGTATGGTTCCCAGGCCAGGGGGGACGGGGGGAGCACCTGAATATGGAAGGATGGCTCCATGGCAGTCTGGGGGCCCTCACGTGGGCTTCTCACCTGAAGAAATGAGAGAAGGGCTCTGCAGAGGGTCTGAGCACAGTGAGGCCTGTTCCTCTAGGGGACCCAAGGCCCTGTGCCGGTGGGAGGGGGCCCTTCGTGGCTGTGGATCCAGCCCCCATCTCTGGCCCCATTCTCTTGTCCTGGAGAACATGTCTTGGCACCAGGGCCTGGTGGACGGTGAGGCAGGGAGCTGACTCTCCCCTTTTTTGATGCATTGGCTTTTCAGATGCGGGTGGGGCCAGTTAACTCCTTGTTTATTCCTTATAGGCAAGGTCCAAGGTCTAGCTGGGTCCCCTTCCTCTTCAGAAAGGTCTTTAAGTAACTAGACAGAGGGGCACCTGGGTGGCTCAGTTGGTTAAGCATCCGACTTCAGCTCGGGTCATGATCTCACGGTTCATGAGTTCAAGCCCCATGTTGGGCTCTGGACTGACAGCTCAGAGCCTGGAGCCTGCTTCAAATTCTGTGTCTCCCTCTCTCTGCCCCTCCCCCGCTCAACTCCATCTCTCTCTCTCAAAAATAAATAAATACAAATTTTTAAAAAAGTAATCAGACAGAAAAAGAGAGGCAAAGTCTGGCCAAAGGGTCTACCGACAGTCCCTTGGTTCTTGGGCAGGTTGCAGATGGAGTGCTGCCTCTGCTTGTGGTGTGCCCTTCTAGGAGTGGTGCAGGGGTGCAGTGGGGGATTGAGGAAAGGGTCCCAGACTCGGGGCTGCTCGTGGTCTTGTTCCATGAGACTTGCCCTATGGTCTTGTTCTGTGCAGGAGTGACAGCTCTGATGTGTTTGGAGGCCAGATAGAGGGGAGCTAGGCTGGCCATGGCCGGAGGCAGAGTGGCATATTCATGCCCAGGCCACAGTGAATGACTTAACAGAGCAGCTACTCAGAAGTCTGTTGATAGCAAGTGTCTCTTCACCATGCCGGGCCCCGCCTTCCTGGTCTGGCTTCTCCTTGACTGGACACAGTTGACCTGCCCAGGCCAGCTTCCCATCCTGGCGCTAAGTTCCTCCAGCCTCCACCCTGCACCTTGGGCAGCTGGAAAGTGCCCGCCCACTTGGCCCAGAGTGCTTGCTGAAGGGTTCATGCCAGTGGTCTACTCATCTTCACCCCTCTTTTTCTCTCTCTCTTCTTTGCTTGCTGCTGGCAGCTGGACCCTGAGGCCGCCTCTCCTGCCCACAGCCAGGTAGGGTGCTCCTGCCCCCTTCAGGAGCCCTCCGCTTCCTCCAGTGACCGCCTTCCACCCCTGGCCTGTACCTGGGCTGGCGTCTGTGCTCGGGCCTCATGCTGGAGTGTAAGGCCTCTTTTCCCTTCCGGCTCCCACCCTGTATCTGGGGGGATCCTTGGGGGAGGTGGTGCCAGAAGTTTGAAATGGGGCTGTTCTGTGTCAGGCCCTTGGGAGGTGTCTAGTCTGAGTGCCACCACTTGAGTTTGGCCATGTGGCACCTGGGTTTTAACCACTGGAACCCAAGGGCCTGGCAAGAGTTTTGGTTTCTAGGTGTTTTAATTCCTCTTACTCTGGGTAGAGAAAGCTGAAAGGCTGAGCCCCTCCCACCTCCCACCCTCCTTCCCAAGCCAGAAGATGTGGCATTCTTTGGCTCCACCTGCTGGCCAATTTGGGAACCTACCTTTGAATTAGCTCTAAAGGATTCGTTCTAGGCCAGGACCCTGTGATGTCCCCTTCTTCATCAGGTTCCAAGCATCTGACCCGTAGAATGTGTCCAGTCGAGATGAACGTTTAACCTGTATCATGTGATTTGGAAAAAAAGAAAACATTGATTTTTTTTTATAAACTTACGTTTCTTCAAATATAAAAAACTAGCCTTTTTTTTTTTTTTTTCATGTCTTCATTTAACAATTTAAAATGTTGCCAGCCCCATAGTGGTTCTCCTGTTTGAAGGGTGATTTCCCTGGTCATGATTCCCAGAGCCTAGGGGCCACGTGTACCCTTCTCTCTCCAACGGGGAAGGGCAGTCAGCGAGGAAGAGGGAGTTATCTGAACCCAGAATCCAACCTGGGAGTAGAACCCAGATCTCTTTTTCGTTCAGCTCCAAGAAATGTGACAAAGAAAATATTTATTATGTTTTCTTATCCTTTCCAATCCCTCACACAGGGGGTCAGTATCACAGAGCAGCGTCTGTACCTCGGCCTCAAGTCTTGTGAGGGTGGGGGACTCTCAGAGACTGATGGTGGCTCACAGCTGTTCCAGTGCCCAGCCATGTGGCATACAAGGCTTTTCCTGTGTTTGGCAAAACACTGCTGCACTTTCATGCCCCCCTCATATGTCTGGCCATGCTATTTTATGGCCTTGGCCTTCTGAGGAGGCATGGAGGAGGAGTGGAAAGGCTGGCGTGTACATCTGGGCACTGCTCCTTGCCCAGCAGAGCATCCTCTGGAGGGAAGACCAGGCCGAGACTAGGATTTAGGACCCATATATCACTTTGCAGTAAAAAGTCCGCAGTAGACACTTCTCGGGTCTTGAGGAAGCGCCCTTTCCCACCTCAAGACAGAGGCTGGGCATGAGAGGTCACAGTAGCAGTGGGCGTTGGCTCAGGGAGAGGGGTGTGGGCTCAGCACACCAACCCTACAGGGGAGGTGGGGAAGAGGGCGGCTGAAGGCAGAACCTGCTGGTTTGCTTTCCTACAGTCTACTCTCCGCAGGGCTCGGGTTCCGAGAGTCCCCGTCCTTCCGGACCCTCAAGGCTGGCATGGTCCCTAACTCTGTGTCCTTGTCCTCGGGGCTCCTCAGGCCCATCCCCATCCCCTGGCTTCCCCACCTTCTTCCTCTGACACTTCCAATGTCCCCTGTTCTGTGTCTGCCACCCAACTGTCCCCCTTACCAGGTGGCTCATCTGGAAGCACTTCCCCTCACATGTCTCTTCTCTTCTGTCCCGACTGTTTTCCAGAGCAAGGTCTGACTATTTATTACCCCCCCTTCCTCTGATAGGTGAAGACAGAAGAGCAGATTGCAGCTGAGGAGGCCTGGTATGAGACAGAGAAGGTGTGGCTGGTCCATAAGGATGGCTTCTCTCTGGGTGAGTCTGGGGAGGCCCAGGGTGCAGATGCCTGGGCCTCTCAGGTTTCCGGGCTGGGTGTGCCTTCTGGGTCTGGTGAGGCCTGGGTGGTGAGTGAGGAGAGGCTAGTGATATAGTAGGGAAGGGACAGGACCACAAAGGGCCTGAAGAGGGTGGCAGAGGCTTCCCGGGCCTGTGTCTGACTGTCTGTCCCCGCTCTGTAGGCAGTCAGCTCAAATCTGAGGAGCTCAGCTTGCCAGAAGGCAAGGTGCGTGTGAAGCTAGACCATGATGGCGCCATCTTGGATGTGGACGAGGATGATGTGGAGAAGGTTTGCAGGTGGAGGGCACAGGAAGTGGGCTGGGCAGGGCAGGCCTGTCCACTGGCAGTGCCGACAGATTCTGCTTCTTCAGTGCCTGCCTGCCTGTCCTATCACACAGGCTAATGCTCCCTCCTGCGACCGTCTAGAAGATTTGGCCTCGCTGGTGTACCTCAATGAGTCCAGCGTCCTCCACACACTGCGCCAGCGCTATGGTGCTAGCCTGCTGCATACGTACGCTGGCCCCAGCCTGCTCGTCCTCAGCCCCCGTGGGGCCCCTGCCGTGTACTCTGAGAAGGTGCGGCACCCACTAGGCGACCGTGCTGCCCCATGGACCCACCCACACACTACCTACCCCACCTTCCCTGGCTTTGCTCCTTCCCTTTGGCATCCCACTGGGCTCTTGTCCACTCTCACAGTTGAACTTGGAGCCATTTCAAGGGGTGGGGACATGAAGCCCTCCCCGTAACCTCTAACAGAGGCCGGGACTGTGCCAGTATCTGCATTTCTATGCAAGGCCTTAGCCTGGGAATCCCTCGACAACCCCCGCCCCGACATTGAAAGGCCCAGAAAGATGTGGACCTTGGGGGTGAGGACTGTCCAAGTGTGACCAGCTAAGAGCCTGCCCCTTCCCGCCCTCCCCCTCCCACCCAAGGTGATGCACATGTTCAAGGGGTGTCGGCGGGAGGACATGGCACCCCACATCTATGCCGTGGCCCAGACCGCATACAGGGCAATGCTGATGAGCCGCCAGGACCAGTCTATCATCCTCCTGGGCAGCAGCGGCAGTGGCAAGACCACCAGCTGCCAGCATCTGGTGCAGTACCTGGCCACCATCGCAGGCACCAGTGGGAACAAGGTGTTTTCTGGTGAGACAGGCCACCTGGAAAAACTGAGAGGGGCTGGGGATGGAAGTGCCTCATAGGCGTCAGCTTTGTTCTCCCTGGCTTCTCTGTGCCCTCAGACCCCCTCTGTCCCTGGGCAGTCTGGCCTGAGTAACTCTGAGCCTTTGTGCGCTAGGGGAATAGGCCCTGGGCAGGAGGCTTTCCTGATGGCCCCTGGGCCTCTGGAGGCTTTCCTGATGGCTCCTGGGCCTCTGGAGGCTTTCCTGATGGCTCCTGGGCCTCTGTTCTACAGCAGAGAAGTGGCAGGCTCTGTACAGCCTCTTGGAAGCCTTTGGGAACAGCCCCACCATCATGAACGGCAATGCCACTCGCTTCTCCCAGATCCTCTCCCTGGACTTTGACCAAGCTGGCCAGGTGGCCTCAGCCTCCATCCAGGTGAGAGGACACTCAGGGTAGTTAAGAGACTGGCTGCCTGGTTTCAGGCTCCCTCCTGTGCCTTATTTTCCCGGGATTCTACCCAGGATCCCCTCCAGCAGGGATGGTGTGCTCCACCCCGAGCTGTCACCATTCTGCCCCCGCCGTGTCTTCTGCCCCCCCATGCTTCTTGCCCCAGGTGGGTCCTGGCTCAGCTTCCTGCCCAACCCTGGGGTTGGCTGTACCCTACTTCTGGGGCCCTGGCCCTGTGTTCAGGGGTTTCTCTCAGGCTAATTTCACCCAAGTAAGACTTGCTTGTCAATGAAGTAAGTTCCAGCAGAAGTTGGTCCCCTTCCATGCTGAATGAAATATTTTTCCACAAAGTGCCCAGCTCCCTGAGAAGACTGTGCCTGGGGGCTAGGCAAGGCACCAAGGCCCCTCTGTGAGCTGGGCCTATCTCCTTCCCCCTGGCTTTGGTTTGTGCCCCAGGTTTGACCCTGTGGTGATCTGGCCTCTGGTTGAGAGTAAGTTGCACCTGCTTGCTCCCATGGGCCTTGTTCTTTCCGGTGTGGGGTGGAGAAGCTTGACCTTGCACCACCCTCCTTGCCCATACCCTCTATGCTGTGCCATAGACGATGCTACTGGAGAAGCTGCGTGTGGCCCGACGCCCAGCCGGTGAGGCCACCTTCAACGTCTTCTACTACCTGCTGGCCTGTGGGGATGGCACCCTCAGGTGAGATGGGACAAAGGAAATCGGGGAGGGTGCTCTGGGTTCTAGCTCACTGATGGCTCCTGGACCTTGTCACTTGACTGCATCCCATACCGTTTGTTTATCGTACGCTTGCTACATGTTAGGCTCTGAGGTAACTGGGGGTGGTGAGATGAATGAGCCATGGGCTGTACCCCACAGGAACTCCTGGGTCCCGGGCACAGAGTCCTGGCTATGTGTGAGGGGCACAATTGATGCTCCCGTGTTCCCAGGGTCGAGCTATGACCTCTGCTACTCCAGGTCTGCAGAGGAAAGCACCTCAAGATGCAGGTGGTCAGGGACTTGCCTATAAGTCACACAGATAACGTGGGGCTGAGCTGTTATTTGAGTTCATACTGGAGCCGAAAGCCCGTGCCTTTTTCTGTGCCTTCCAAGCTGGGCCTCCTGCCCCCCATGTTGGCTCATCTACTAGGCTTTTCCCTTTAGACCTTCAGTCTTGCTGTCTTTGTTCTTTGCAAAAAAGGATTAATGATAAGGCTGAGCAAGCAACCCCAGGACATTATCCTCCTTAACTCTTCTTGTAGCTGAGAGCCTGGTCTCTGTCCTGGCTAGACTCGTGCTTCAGGCAGATTCCTGGCTCTCTTTCAGGGGTCTGTCTGGACACTCTCCCCAGAGCATCTCTGACGACCTGTCCTAGGGAGGTTGGTGCTCTGACCAGGCCTTCAGGCCAATTAGGGAAGGCGGTGGCAGCTGGCCTGACAGTAGGGCATGACGGGCAGACAGGACTGAGAGTCTGGAAGCTGAATCTGTCTCCACCCTGGTAGGGAGATGGCCTTGGCATGGGGACCAAGCACTGTGCTGATGCCTCATTTGTACCCCTAGGACAGAGCTCCACTTGAACCACTTGGCAGAGAACAATGTGTTTGGGATTGTGCCACTGGCCAAGGTGAGGGGCCTGTGGGGACTAGGTTGGCAGTCCTGGGCCTTGGGAGCAGGGGAGTAGGGGAAGCGACCTGGAGAACCCCACGGGAATAGCAGGAGCCCAGCCCCAGCTGGGCAGCTCTCACCAGCCCTGCTCTCCCCGAGGGTCCAGAAGCATGGGGGTATGCCGGGAGGGACAGCGCCCCCCCCCCCCCCGAGGTGCAGTGCCAGCGTCCCCTCCTGTCCCTGCAGCCTGAGGAGAAGCAGAAGGCGGCTCAGCAGTTCAGTAAGCTACAGACCGCCATGAAGGTGCTGGGCATCTCCCCAGATGAACAGAAAGCCTGCTGGCTCATCCTGGCTGCCATCTACCACCTGGGGGCTGCAGGCGCCACCAAAGGTAACCCGCAACGGGTCCCAACAGCCTGGCTTGTTGCCCGGGAGAGCTTGTGGAGGCCCTGCCACTCGCGGTTTGTCCTCACCCAGCACAGATGTGTCTGTTATCACCCTCTGTTGCGTGTGCCTCTTCCCAGTCTCCCACGTCAGAACAGGAGGCTCTGATGCCCAGAGAAGGATCTCTGCCCCTGGACTTGGATGGCAGTAATGCGGAGCACTGTGAAGAGTTGGGGGGGGGGGGCAGGATTCGGAGGCTGAGGGGAAAGAGAAGGGCCCTAAGTCCGAGCAGTCCCCTTGGAATAACTCTGCTTCTTGTTCCCTTCCTGACAGAGGCCCCCGAGGAGCAAGCCGGTAACTGACCTTGGCCCCTCCCTGGGGTGTAGGGGCCACCTTGTCCCATCTTGGTGCTTGCCCTGGGCTCTGTCTGGGGGCTGGGCTTGTTCTGTCACAATGGAGGGGACTGGCCTGGGAGAAGCCCCAGGTTGAGGGGGGAGAAGGTGCCTGCCGGCTGTGAGGCTTCTCGGAGTCCCAGGCATAGCTGCTTCTACTTGTGTTGCCTCCAGATCCTGGGGCCTCTCAGGATGCCCTCCTCGGGGCTTGGGTGGCGTAGGGTGGGCCTGCTTCTTGGGGCTTTCCCAGGCCAATTTTCTCTGAGTCTTCCCTTATCTTCACTGGTTTGGTAGAAGGCATCTCTTCCTCTTGCATATCCAGGTGGGGGCCACTAGGGGGCGGCAGGCACCGTGGTAAGGAATGGGCTGTTGCTTCCGCACTTGAACTTGGGGCTTGAGAATGGCTAGAGCTTGGTCTGGCTTGGAAGAACTCTGCTGCCTTCTTCTGAGATTACCTTGACGGCTGGGCACTCTGAGCACCTCTTTGCCCCTTTCTCCCCTTTCTCCGAGGGATGCTGCCTCTGAACATCCTCTCGGGCTTTGGCTTCATGTTCCTCTGGGATGTGAAGAGCCCCAGGCTGCTCAGCAGGACCGAGAAAGCACTGGTGGGCGGGTGGGTGCACGGAGGAACAGGCGTTCAGGTGTTAGGTTCCTTATGATCCCAGCAGGTGGCATCCCTGCCAAAGAGGAAGCAGGCTCTGAGTTAAAGAAGTTGTCTCCAGACTGCGTAGGTGGGCAGGCGGGTAGGCGTGTGGCTGTGTCTTGAGGAAGTTCTTTTGCTCTGAGGCGGTGACAAGCCCAGGTTTCCTATAACCCTGTACTGCACGCGGAGAGTTCCGGGTGTGTGTCAGCAGGGTCTGTTACCTCCTCAGAGCTTCCGGTATTTCCCAGAGGGTGTGTGTGTGTGTGTGTGTGTGTGTGTGTGTGGTGTCTTTGTAGGTCTCTATGTGACAGCGTGATTGCATCCATGAACACACTCCTTTGAGATGGTGTGTGTGCACATGTGTGTATTTTTGTGTCTCGGAGTCTGAATGTGGTTATGTTCTCTTGCCTGCTCATCCTCACAACCCCCCACCCCCCATGGTCCCTTCCCGTGGGCCTGGCGGGCTCAGCTGATGACTGTTTGCTAACACGCTGTTTTTCTTTGCATGCTGCATGCTGGTCCTTTGCCTTACAGAAGCTGCTGAAGGTAAATCCTTGTTTCTTGTTAGCTTTCCCTAATTGCTGTGATTAGACACATGTTGGCTGAGGCGCGACTGTCTGCGTGGGCTGTTCCCTTTCCCTGGCAGCTCTTTCCACTTCCCCACTGGTGGGCCATGGGTGGGTGTTTGTGGTCTCCCCCAGCAGACGCCTGGAAGTAAGGGAGAGGGTATTCTTGGAAGGGGGAGGCACTGGTACTCCCCCATGATGTGTCCCCCACAGGCACAGGTGGTTCCGGTGCTCATTAGAGATGGGCTGGCTCCTCCTCGGACTGCCCCACCCCAAGTTGGTACCCCTGAGGCCAAGTCCTCTAAAAACGATGGTCAAGGCTGCCTGGGCGCCCTCTGGCGGCGGCAGCATGGAGTTACCTCCTCTTTTAGGACCTGCTCATTCTTGCTAGGGCAGGGGACACAGGAGTGCTTGCGGGCAGCTTCTGGCCGTCCCTGTTTTGCCTAAAGCCCTTCTGGTGTCATCAGGGCTGGTGTTTCCTCCAGAAGATGTTCACTCCCCAGTTGTTGGCCATGGTAGCCAAAGGGCCCCATGGTCATCAAGTGGACTAAGGAGAAAGACCCAAGATGCCAGATCCTTTTTTCAACCCCATAGCTGGGCGCAAGCAGTTTGCCCGCCACGAGTGGGCCCAGAAGGCCGCATACCTGTTGGGCTGCAGCTTGGAGGAGCTCTCCTCAGCCATCTTCAAGCACCAGCACAAGGGTGGAACCCTACAACGTTCCACCTCCTTCCGCCAGGGCCCTGAGGAGAGCAGCCTGGGAGATAGCACAGGTACCATGGGACCCTTGGCTGGTAGATGTGATTGGGAGGCCTCATCCGGGGCTCATCGCAGTCTTCTCTGGCGTGGGGAGACTGCTGGGGTGAATAGGTGCTTCCATCAGAGGAAGAGGCCCAGCCCCAGGGCCCCATGCTGACTTGACCCAGGGTGGGTAGAGAGCATACCCCGTGGGGATTCCCAGGGGGCAGGAGGTAGAGATGATGCTCTTGCCCCACAGGCCCCAAACTGAGTGCACTGGAGTGCTTAGAGGGCATGGCGTCTGGCCTCTATAGTGAGCTCTTCACCCTTCTCGTCTCCCTGGTGAACAGGTGAGTGCCAGGCAGGGCCCAGGAGCTGACCAGCTTCCTGCCGTGACAAAGGTGGGAGTTGACCTCTGTGCTGGTGTGATTGCTGAGGTGGAGCCATTCTCCGCCAGCAGAGGGCTCATTGTCCTCGCGGGCGACAAAAGGCACATCCTCCCCACCAGGGTCGTGGGCACCTGGGCAGGGTGGAGATCTGGCTTGGGGCAGAACATGGCTGCCTGGGCGCCATAGGCAGACCAGTGGAGCGTGTTCAGTGGTACTGCCCTGGCCAGCTCTGACCCAGGCTCTCCCTGTGAAGGGCTCTCAAGTCCAGCCAGCACTCACTCTGCTCCATGATGATTGTGGACACTCCGGGCTTCCAGAACCCTGAGCAGGGTGGGTCGGCCCGTGGAGCCTCCTTTGAGGAGCTATGCCACAACTACGCCCAGGACCGGCTGCAGAGACTCTTCCACGAGCGCACCTTTGTGCAGGAGTTAGAAAGATACAAGGAGGTAGCACTTGACCTTGCCTCTGCCTGCCCCCGCCCCACCCCCACCCCGGCCCCCAACTTCACTTCCCTGGCGCCCGCAGGGAGGGCATCTGTGGAGAGAGAAGGCACCACCTTTCCCACCGGTGGCTCCCTTCCTCGCTTTTGCTCTGTCATTTCTGTCTCTCTGTGTTCTCTGGAGTGGTAGTCTTGTCCTGCCCCAGACTGCATTCTTACCCTGTGGAGAGTTTGCTTTCCAAGAAGCTGCACCTGCATTCGGGGTCCCTGAGAGCCCCTCTTTGCCCACCCTCAAGGCACCCACCTAGGCCCCGTGAATTCCTGCCTCCACGTGTGTCAGGCCTGGCCTTCCCTGTCTGTCTCCTGATCTGTTAAGATGGTGATTAGCTAGGGCCCCTTCACGAAAGGGTGTCCCGCATGGAACAAGATCTAGAAATCCCACCTCATGTGGAGGTGAGAAGAATGAACTGGGGAGCGTATTTACCTTGGAGAGAAGATACACGAGGCAAATGACAGCTGTCTTCAAGTGTTTCGAGGGTGATGGTGTGAAATCGAGAGTAGGGGTATTCTGCATAGTCTAATCAACTGGTGCGAATAATAGGAATATGCGACTTTACCTCAGTATTGAAGAAGGTTAAAAGAATTTTAGCTGTCCCAATCCCAGCGCCCCCGCCTGGCCATCACCCAGGGCTGCACCCCTCAAAGGGCCTGTGCTCACAACCTCTCTCCCTTTCTTCCTAGGAGAACATTGAGCTGGCATTTGACGACTTGGAGCCAGCCACGGATGATTCTGTGGCAGCTGTGGACCAAGCCTCCCATCAGTCCCTGGTAGGAACTCCAGCAAGGGCCTGGGCTGGCCTTTTCTCCCCTGTCTGTTCCTCAACCTCAGTCAGGCCCTTGCTGTTGTAACCTGCTGCTCAGCTGGTCCGGTCAGGAAGTGGCACTTCCTTCTGCCCTTGTGCAGTGACAGGCTTAGCCCCAGGTGTCTGAGCCACAAGGGAAGATGTGACCTCCTCCCTTACCACCTCGGGCTCAGGCCCTGTCCTGTGACTGGCTGAGCCAGGAACTCTGGTGTCTCCTCCTCGATGGTGAGGGTTTGACTGGACCCAGAGGACACAGTCATCCCTCCCACTGTCCCCAAGAGACTGGTGCAGCCAAGCAGAACGGGCGAGGAGTCTGTGCAAGCAAGGAATCTGTGCCTCGCTATATATGTGAGCCCTCACCCCTCAACCTTAGGGGCAGGCTTTGTCACACTTTGGACTAGTATCTTGGGTACTTTGCTGCCTGGGAGACCGGCCGGCCTGATGAACACTTGGCATTTGCTGATTGTCTTCAGTTAGGGACGTTTCATAGGGACTTTTCTCGAGAATTGGCATTTTTGCTAGGCTCCCCTCCTCTGCTTTGAGCCCTGCCTCCCTCTCCCTCTTCCTTGTGGGAAGGCCCTGCCATGCTACAAGGGCGTGGGGCCCCAGGGAGATCGAGTGTCCCCCGGGACAAGTCCTTAAAGTGCCCAAGTTCCGTGTCTCCCCAGGGAAGCTGGCTTTGCTTTTCCTGGCACCTGGGTTCTTGTCCCGGCCTCCGTGAGAGCCTTTGCCATTCCCAGGAGGTGTGGGAAAGTCAGTCCGTGTGGCTTAGCAGTGGCAGTGGCTCAGACAGTGGGTTCCCTTCTTTGCTGTCCCTATCTGATGGGCCTTAGCACCTCTGGAACAGGGACCCCTCGGTGCTGAGCCTGTTGCGCACTGTCCTTCATTGCCCAGTCCTGCCATGCAGCTCCAGCCAGTCTGGGACCTTAGCTGCCCTTCAGTGCTTGGCCACATTCTGCTTCCTCCTGAGAATCACACAGGCTCCCTTGGGCAGCCATGGGGTGGGGGTGGGGAGGAGATGCAGGCAGCTGGGTTCAAAGAAAGGGAAAATGGCACTTTTCTTACTTCTCTCGTCCCCCAGTCCCTAAAGGCCAGGCAAGCATGGGGGTGGGGGGGCGGTTCTGTCTTCTTGCTCAAGGAAGACTTGGAAATGCTGTAGAAAAGACACCGTCAGACCAGATGTGGCCACAGACCTGGTTTGTGTGGCCTGCGTAGGGTGTTAGAAACCAGAATTCAGTATTTCCACCTTCTCTTGAAAAGCTGGAAGGTTTATCTGCACTAGGCCAGTGTTCCTCCAGGACAGAAGTTGGCTACAGCTGATTGGGAAATAGCCATTTCCCTCAGATGGGGACACCTGCTAGGCAGTCACCCAACTCCTCCCATTTTGGCTGTTCTATCTGTTAAGTCGCCTGTCTTACAATTTGGACGCTCGAGTTTATGACCCTGCAGGAATCCCCCCTGCAGTGCTCTGAGCCCTTTCCGCGTCCCCCCCCCCCCCCCCGCCCCACCCCGGCTGCCAGGGCGCCCAGGGTTAACCCCAGCCATCACTGACTAACTGCTTCCTTCGGGCCATGCTCTCTGCCCAGGGACCTTCCAGACTTCATCTCGTTTAGTCTGCCTGGGAGGTGATGCCCAGGGAGTGAGGGCCACACAGCCTCACTTCCAGGAGGGTGAGGATGATTAACAAGAAGCCTTCAGCCTTTGGTGACTTCGGACACGACTCCTAGGAACTGTGTTTTGCTGTGGGCTTCTCTCTCTAGTCTCTCTCAGGCTCCCTCTTTCTCCTTGCTGCGCAGCTGCTCCACAAGGTGTCAGCCGTGAGTGGCAGGAGCTGCAATGCATGTGCGTATGGGTGGCGTGTCGATAGTGTGTGGTCGGGCCAGGGGCTCCATGTGACACGGGGGCATTTCTTCACTTCTCCGTAGGTCCGCTCACTGGCACGCACCGACGAGGCAAGGGGCCTGCTATGGCTATTGGAAGAGGAGGTGCTGGTGCCAGGGGCCACTGAGGATGCCCTCCTGGAGCGCCTTTTCTCCTACTATGGCCCCCAGGAGGGTGACAAGAAAGGTAGGTGGTACCCCTAGAGGGCTCTTCTGCTACCCCTCGGAAGGACCCACTATTATACGGGTCTAGATGGTACTGTCTGGAAGGGCTCACCGGGTCCCTGGGCTTTTTTGGGGCCTGTGCCCTGATGATCTGAACCTTACTTCTCCCATCCTCAGGCCAGAGCCCCCTCCTGCGCAGCAGCAAACCCCACCATTTTCTCCTGGGCCACAGTCATGGCACCAACTGGGTCGAGTATAATGTAGCTGGCTGGCTGAGCTACACGAAACAGAACCCGGCCACCCAGAATGCCCCCCGGCTCCTGCAGGACTCCCAGAAGTAAGGACACCACTCGCTCTGCCACGTCTCGTCCCCAGGGCTGGTTTTGGCCTCCCTGGTCTAAGAGGCCCCCTCACCAGCAGGGTTGATTGCCTCTACTTCCTGAGAGGTGACACCCAAGGTCAATTGGTCTTGAGGGCCTGGGAGTGGCCTCCTGGATAGAGGTGGGATGGACATGGTTGGAGGGACCTATAGTTTGAAATCTGAATAGCACCTCCACGTTCTTCATAGAAGGCAGGAGTAATAAACACACACACACACACACACACACACACACACACACACACACACACAAAACAAACAAACAAACAAAAACTTTAAAATGGAGTGCCTGGCTTGGTCACAAAAGCATGTAACTCTTGATCTCAGGGTTGTGACTTCAAGCCCCACACTGGCTGTAGAGATTACTTAAAATACCATAAAAATTAAAAATTTTAAAAGAAGGCAGAAATAGCCTTAGAAACCCCTCAGTCATATAGGCCTGTCATTCATTTGTGTATTTAGCAGATAACTATTGAGCACCTGCTCCTTGACTGAGACTCTTCCGGGTGTCTGGCAGATAGCAATGAATAAAACAAAACTCCCTGCCCATTTGGGGGGTGGGGGGGGACGGGGGGAGAGCTCAGATAACAACCAGTAAATGTCATATGCAGATTCTATGGCGTGGCAGAGGATGCTGGGCTCTAATCTCTCCTGCCACACTGGACCTCTGCCCTCCCGGGTGATGGACAAGAACAGATCACTCCACTCTGTTCAATGCCTGCCTACCCCTAGGCTTCTGTCCCCCTCCACCCAGTGGTTTTCTCTTCTTCCTGTTCGAAGATTTGTCTACAGTTTCTCTCTAGGGTGCGGGACATGCAGCCCCAGGCCAGATAACCCAGGCCACTGGCCACGATGATATGGGGCTTTTGGGGGTGTCCTAGGAACTGGGAGAAGGAACGGCCTCCACTACACTCTCAGTGAGACTTCTTTCCCTCCTTTGCCCTTCCACCTCCGGCAGGAAAATCATCAGCAACCTGTTTCTGGGCCGGGCGGGCAGCGCCACGGTGCTGTCGGGCTCCATCGCAGGCTTAGAGGGCGGCTCGCAGCTGGCGCTGCGCCGGGCCACCAGCATGCGGAAGACCTTCACCACAGGCATGGCGGCTGTCAAGAAGAAGTCTCTGTGCATCCAGATTAAGCTGCAGGTGGTGAGTGTGCCCGCCCAGCCTCCGGGGCCCTCTTGGGGCTTCTCTGGCCATTCTAGGCACACTCAACTTACCTGGTGCCCACTCAGCGTCCCACTCTGACTTGACTGCACTCTTTTTTAGTCCTCTTTTCGGTACGGCTGCCTGAGTGGCCACGCAGGCTGAGTGAGGGCATGGCTTGGCCACTGGTGGGACACCTGCCATCCCGTGGGGAGCGGAGATGCTGATGCCAGTCCCAGCTCTCCTGACCCCCGGCCGGGCCATCAGAATCCACTGAGGCCTGCCTCTTTCCCTTTGGCAGGACGCCCTCATAGACACCATCAAGAAATCAAAGCTGCATTTCGTGCACTGCTTCCTGCCTGTAGCAGAGGGCTGGGCTGGGGAGCCCCGTTCTGCGTCTTCCCGCCGGGTCAGCAGCAGCAGCGAGCTGGACCTGCCCTCGGGGGACCACTGCGAGGCTGGGCTCCTGCAGCTGGACGTGCCCCTGCTCCGTGCCCAGCTCCGCGGCTCCCGCCTGCTTGACGCCATGCGCATGTACCGCCAAGGTGGGCCTCCCTCCCTCTCAGCTACTGCTTCTCTTTTCTAGAACTGGCTCCTGCCCCTCCCCACCTCCCAGATGGGGCCCATGGGGCTAGAGGGGTGCTGCTTCCCCCTCTGGGCCCTAGATCTCTTTCCTCCTCTGGTGCCTGCTCAGTGGGGGTCTCTCCAGCCCAGGCTGTTCCTTTCTCTTTTTCCTTCTGCCTGGCTGACCCCCTTCTTCCTCCTCTCCCTTCTCTATTCCAATCCTCCTCACCCACCCCCCGTTCCCCACGTGCCCTATTCACACAGCTCCTTCTTTCCCCCTTCCCTGCTCTGCCCACAGCAACAGACCCACTCAAGCTGTCGGCTCAGTGGTGCTAACTATCTCCTAGAGCAGGCCGGTGGCTGGGCTGCACCCCCCGATGAGAAATGAGGTGCTAAATTTTTCTGAAGTACGTAAAATTCCCAAGAAAGGTCAGACAGACCCTTTTTATGGACCCATCTGGAGGAGGTGATGGAAAGGGTGAGAGTAATTAGCACAGTTGACCCTTGACTAACTGGTTTTGAACAGTGCAGGTCACTTATATGCGGACTTTTTGTAGTATGGTACTATGCCTGTCTTTTTGCTCCCTTGTGACTTCCTTAACGACATTTGCTGTCTTCTAGGCTTACTTTATTGTAAGAATACGGTATATACTACACATAACACATGACAATGTGTTAATCGACTGTTTCTGTTATTGGTAGGGCTTCCAGTCAACAGTAGATTATTAGTAGCTAAGTTCTGGGGTGGTGGTTGGGGGTGGGGGAGAGTTAAAAGTCATACTTGGATTTTTGACTGCACAGGGGGTCAGCACCCTTAACTCTCATGTTGTTCGAGGATCACCTCTAGTTCACATCTTTAGAGTATTTACGGTACACCAGGCACTATTCTGAACTCGTCATAGACATTAACTCATTAATTTTCCCAACAATCTCATAAGCCATAGGTGCTATTACCATCCCCAGATGAGGAGACTGAGGCTTAGAGATGTTAAGTAGCTTGCCTGGGGTCACACAGCTCTTGAGTGGTACAGTGAGATTTGGCCCAGGTGGACCAGCTTCCAAGCCCATGCCTCTTGAGTAGGGCTTCGTTAGCCTGAGAAGTTAAGGGTTGCCAGATTTCTGCCCTTTTCCCTTTTGATAGAAGAACTGGCAGGGTCCCACCGCCCATAGCCAGGCCCCCTTGAGGCATCCCCATGGACTCCATCACTTTTCCTTAGCAGCCAAAGCCAAAACACGGGCTCCCTGCCCTGCTCTAAATAAATCATTGATCTGTCCCCACGTCTTGATATGGAGTTGGTGTTTATTATTTCAAAACCAGATTGTTACCGCTCTGAACCAAAATCAATGTGCTTTACTCAAACAAGCAGATCGATGAGGCCAGCAGCGGCAGGCCCCCCTCCCCTCACCCAGTCCCCAGCCACCATCGATAGCGCTGATGATTAATTAAGATGCCAGGCGTCCGGACCTGCTATCCTGGCCCATCAATTTAATTGCAATTCAGATACAATCAATAGCTCACTTTGTCTTGGCCCCTCAGCAGCCCCCGCCTCCTGTTTCAATTATCGGGCACACGCATCAGCCTCATCTCCCAGTTGGAGGGTTTCCCAGAGCTGGCTAGGCCGGTGGAGTGGAGTGAGCCCCCGACTAGCTGTCAAGAGCCCGGCTTTGGAGTCCAGTTCTGCCTCTAGCCGCAGCCTCTGTGACCTTGAGCAAGCCGTTCGGTCCACCTCCTCGGCCTCAGCTTCCATGCCTGGAAGATGAGTTGTATCTGCTCTAAGACCCCTTTTCAGTTTAAATTCTGTGAATCTGTAAGAGTGGCTCTCGTGGTCCTCTGCCACGGGCTCTGGTTCCCTCAAGTGGCTCGGGGTAACTTCCTCCTGGCCACCATCCCGACCTTGCTCCAGGCTAGAAGCCATCTGACCCTTGCCCTCACCTCAAGCCTTAGGGAGGTCTCTGCTAGAGGTAACACTCTTCAGGGAAAGAGAATCTATAAGTCTTGGTCACTCGGCCTAGGGCTCAAGGTCAGGATAGGAGCACTAAGGGTGCCCTTTCTGTGTCTTGCTTCAGTGGACTGAGGAAAGGAAGGTAGCATTTTATTGAACACCCATTATGTGAGCCACACTGTGCTTTCTACATATTTTGTCATTCAAGCCCCATGACTACCATGCAAGATAAGTGGTAGGTCCACCATTTAAAGATCGGGAGACCGAGAGTCAGAAATGTTGAGTTGGGAATGCAAGCTGGTGCAGCCACTCTGCAAAACAGTATGGAGGTGCCTCAAAAAACTAAAAATAGTTTTACGACCCAGCAATTGCACTACTAGGCATTTATCCAAGGGATGCAGGTGTGCTGTTTCCAAGGGACACATGCCCCCCCCCATGTTTATAGCAGCACTATCAACAATAGCTAAAGTATGGAAAGAGCCCAAATGTCCATCAGTGGATGAATGGATAAAGATGTGGTATATACATACAATGGAGTATTACTCAGCAATCAAAAAGAATGAAATCTTGCCATTTGCAACTACCTGGATGGAACTGGAGGGCATTATGCTAAGTGAAATTAATCAGAGAAAGACAAAAGTCATATGAGGACTTTAAGAGACAAAACAGATGAACATAAGGGAAGGGAAACAAAAATAATATAAAAACAGGGAGGAAGACAAAACATAAGAGACTCATAAATATGGAGAAAAAACAGAGGGTTACTGGAGGGGTTGTGGGAGGGGGGATGGGCTAAATGGGTCAGGGGCACTAAGGAATCTACTCCCGCAATCATTGTTGCACTATATGCTAACTAATTTGGGTGTAAATTAAAAAATAAAATAAAATAAAATAAATGCTATTTACAAGTATCCTCTAATCGGTGAATGGATAAAGAAGATGTAGTGTATATATATACAATGGAATATTATTCAGCCATAAAAAGAATGAAATCTTGCCATTTGCAATGACATGGATGAAACTAGAGAGTATAATGCTAAGCAAAATAAGTCTGTGAGAAAAAGACAAATACCATAAGTTTTCACTCATATGTGGAATTTAAGAAACAAAACAAATGAGCAACGGGGAAAAAGAGAGAGAGAGAGAGAGAGAGAGAGAGAGAAATCAAGAAACAGACTCTTAACTAGAGAGAACAAACTGATAATTGACCAGAGGAGAGAGGGCCAGGGAGGGTGGATGAAACAGGTGATGAGCACTAGGTGATGTATGGAATTGTTGAATCACTATATTGTATACCTGAAACTAATATAATACCAGATGCTAGCTAACTAGAATTAAAATAAAAACCTAAAATGGAAAAAAGTACACCAGTCTAAAATTAAAATTTTGTTTTTCTCTCTGTTAAAAAGAAGACTTTCTTAGATTATTGATCTGCTCTTGATAAGAAGTCACAACATTTTTTTTCTTTATCTGCCCAGAAAACAAGGTTTCTATATTTGTTTTTATCAGATCTCTAATTACCTAAGAAAACTAAAACTTATTGATATTAAAGGAGCTGAGTTTTGCTAAAAATTATATAACCTTCTATAGAATCTCTTAGTGCCATTTTGGTTAAAACTTAAAACTTAAGTTGTGTAATGATCCGTAATCCTATTTAGTCATGTGCTTTCAAACTTTTTGATATTTTTAACAAACTTCCCAAAACTTTACATTCTAAATAAAGTTTTTTGTGACTAAAAAAAAAAAAAAAAGAAAGAAATGTTGAGTGGGTCACCCAAGGTCACATGATGCTAAGAGCCAGGGTGAGGATTCCAACCCCAAGCCTGTGCACTTTTCCTCTCAGCTACTCTCTGTTGCCCTATTTTCTGTTTCCTTATTAAGCCCTGAAGACATTGTTCTTTCTGGGTTCGAACAGAGTCATAGACTCGGAGCCTAGAAAGCATCTTAGAGGTCATCCCGGCTTTCTTCTCCAGGTGGTCCGCCATCCTCCGTTTGCACACCTCACTGACAAGGAGCTTGCTTCCTTCTAAGGGAAACTGTTCCCTTTGTAACCTTGAAATCCCGCTGGAGGGCAGCCTCCTGTCCCTTGCACCTGCCTCTTCCCTCTCCACCCCTCTTTCCTGGGCCTGCCTCAGCCACGGCCTCTCCTCCCCCTTGAGTTTCTTCCCCTTCCAGTGACGTCCCTGCCTGCTACCTGGGTGCCAGTGGCCATCAGGCGTGCCGGGAGCAGACGGGGTGCTGAAGGACCGACTCTGGACCGCCCTCTCTTTAGGTTACCCTGACCACATGGTATTTTCCGAGTTCCGCCGCCGCTTTGACGTCCTGGCACCACACCTGACCAAGAAACATGGGCGCAACTACATCGTGGTGGATGAAAGGCGGGTAGGTCTGGACCCCAGATTCCTCTTCAGACCCCACTCCAAGTGGCTACCTTTCCTCCCCTAGAGAGAGCCAGGCTGGCCCTTGCTCAGGCTCCTGGTTTTGGCCGACCGGGGCCAGGACAGGGGCACATGGCAGCCAAGCTGTGGCGGTGGGGAGAGGGCAGCCTGGGGAGTCAGAGAAGAGCACCCCCTCTGGAGGCCAGTGCTCTGGCGAGCTGGTCGTCTAAGAGCCTCCCAGGTGGCAGATTGGAACTAATGTTTTGGGTGTACCATTGGTAGCACCTGGGCCCTTCAGCCTCAACTCCCACATCACGGACTGGTTCCCACAGCAAGAAGCTGTCCAGAGGTGAGGCAAGCATCCCTCTTAAGGGGAAGATGGGTGTGGTAAGGCCTCCCAGGCCAGGGTAAGCCAGAGGCTCCTGGGCCACTTGTCAGCACAGGGTGGTGAACTCATGGCTGCAGAAAGGGAGGCCTCCCTGCCATTCTGGGCTATCACGCAGGCTATCACTCCCCAGAGGAGCCCTGCAGACAGCCAGAGGGCTCCTCGAGCAGAGGACCCCTCTTTCACTGTGCTCTGGCCTCAGGCTCCCAGCCTGACTCTGAAGGCATCTCAGACCTTACCTTGGCTTCCCTAAGAGGGAGAATGGGGCCGAATGGGGCAGAAAGCCCCTGTCCCCTTGCCCCCTGAGTCACAGACCCATATTCACGGAGGCCTCTAAAACTTCTTTCCATCCAGGACTTGCCAGTGTCCTGGGCAAGTTTGCTGTGGATGTAGATGACACAGCCCCCCTCTGTCTGACCCCTGACCTTTATTCCAGCCTCCCACTCCTGGCTACACCCAGCACCTTGTCATCCCTGGAAACACTTCACTTCAGAAATCTTAAATTCTAACGTGGCCTTCTCTGACCACAGCCCTCTACCTGTGCACCTCATTTCTCTCCTCCTCTCAGAACACTTGCTCTTTGACCCTGTTGAGACCTCTCGCTTCTGGACCCCACTCCATTCCCTTCTAACTTTCCTTCCTTTTCCACTCAGCCTCAATGCCGTGGTCCAGCCCTCCCATCACTTGGCCTTTGTCACCCTCAGCTCTCCTGAGCCTCCCATGGCACCCGCCCCCCGCCCACGGCCCCCCCCAAACAACACACACACACACACACACACACACACACACACACTAGGGCCAGCCTCCAGGCATCTGTGCTCCTCCATTTGGGACTCCCAAGAGCTGTGGGAGAAAATTATACAATTGGGTAGACTTGAAGTCCTACAGGTTCCTGGCCTCCAGCCTCAACGGGGCCCTTGACATGGCCCAGCAAGTTTTTCATATGCCCCATCCTTCCCTGGCCCCTATTCTAAGCTCCTTCCCTGCTGTTCCATTCTCCATCTTTCTCCTCAAATCTCCCCCTTCCACACCTTCCCACATCATCCGCCCAGCAATTGACCTTGCCTCTAAATGCTAATAAAATTGAGGTTCCAACTTCCTCCTCTGCCTTCTGTACACTCCTCTTCAGGTGCCTCCTTCCTCAGCCCTCCTGTCCGGGTGGGAGAGGTAGCCCCCCCCCCCCCCATCCAGTCCCTTCCTTCTGTGCTTTGGAATCCATTCCTGGTGGCTCCCTGGAGGCCTGCTCCCTCAGTGGTAATTGTTCTCTCTCCTGTTCCTTCAGCCTCTCCTTTTTCTGTCCACAGAGAAACATGCTGCAGACACTGTGCTCAGAAAGGAGGCTTCCGTCAACCCTCTCTCACCCCAGACTGTTGTCTGTCACTGACCTGCCCCCGTCCCACCGCCATCCATCCCTCCACCCTCAGCTGCCTAGATCCTGGCCCTGACACCCCGGGACTGGTCTCCGATTGCCCCGTGGCCTCCATGTTGCCAGCACTAATGGGCACTTTTCTGTGCTTCTTGGCCCATGTGACTCTCTTGACAACTCTGTTCTTTTGGAAACTTTCTCTGCTCTGTTTCTTTGCTGCCACTCCTGGCTTTGCTCTGGTCTCTCTGTTCTTTCTTTCTTTGTCCCTCTGAGCTTCCTTTCTTCTACCTCCCCCTTCCTTTAAGACGCTCTCCCTGGACGTCCGTGTTTTCTATTCTACAGCCTCTTCCTGGGCAACCTCATTCACACCCATCACTTCAACTACTGTCTACGTATTGACGACTCTCAAATCAATACCTGTAGCCCAGGCCTTTCTCCTGAACTTCAGACATGCATTTCTATCTAGCCATTTTCTGGACTTCTCTACCTGACCTTATAACACCTCAAACTCAGAGCGTTCAGACCAAACTGATTCGATTCCATCGCCCCCCAAACCTACTCTTGCCCTTCCGTTTCCTACCTTGGAGAATGGCACCATTAACTGTTTAGCTACAGAAGTCAGAAACCTCAGTCGTCTACCCTGCCCTCTCACACGTGGCAAGGCTCTGCCTCCTTGACATCACCTGCATTTCCGCCTCTTTCTCTTCCCTGTGGGTCAGGCTCTAGCCTCCTCTCCTATGAATTACTACAGTAACTGCCTAAGGGATCTCCGTCCATTCTCCCACCGTGCGCCAGCGGGATCACTGAAAAATGCAAATCTGATCATGTTCCTCCTTGAGAGAGCCCTCCATGGGTTCTCAAAGCACACAGGCACCTCACCCTTTGGCTACTGCCCCCCTGTCTAGTTGCACCTTAGCTGCCCTATCCCCTTCACTCCTGCTGTACTCAACTGTCTGGTTTCCTTGGTGCATTCTTGTAGTCTCCAGGCCTTTGCTCATGCCCGTCCCTCTGCCCGAAATGCCTCGTCTCCTACTTTGGCTAATTCTTACTTGTAGCTAAAGACTCAACACAAGCAACACCTCCTCCAGGATGCCTTCCATGGTTCCCTTGTCTGACCTAGTGCCTCTCCTCAGTGTACTTCTCTAATTCACTTGTTTCACCCCCCAACAAGACAACTTGTTCCTCTCGTAGTCATCTTTACGTACCCAGAATCTAACACAGTGCCTGACACTGCAGATGCCCACTGAGGGTGCTTGTTGAATAAGTAACAGACTGTCTCAGTGGAGGATGGGAAAGGCTCGTGACTGGGCAGAGTCCCGCGTGGAGACGGGGGTGGTCCCTGGCCTCCCTGACAGGGGCATGTCTCTGCAGGCAGTGGAGGAGCTGCTGGAGTCCCTCGACCTGGAGAAGAGCAGCTGCTGCATGGGCCTGAGCCGGGTGAGTTGTCCCTACAGGAAGGCAGCTGGGCCGTCCCTCTCCGGCCACCCTTGTCCAGATAGCTGGCCCTTCCCTTCTGCCGCAAACTTGACTTTCCCTCCCTCTGAATAACTGGCTTGTTCAGTGCCGTGAACACCCCTGTGATGTCAGGAGGGAGTGGGTTGGAAGGTGGCCCTGAACTTGGCCTGAGTCCTGGTGTGGGGAGTGGGGGAGACAGAAGGGAGGAAAGCCGGACAAAGCGGGAGGACAGGAGTTGTCCAGGGGACCCTTTGGCGAGTCATCCAGGGCCGCCAGGGTCCCAGAAGAGCAAGCAGGACACTGTGAGGCTGGGCCGGCACCACCTGCCCACAAGCCCGATTCCTCATCTGAATGGAACGTGGCATATAAAAGGCAGGCACGCCCGGTCTGGGTGCCGGTCTGCCCAACTGCTCTCAGGCGAGCGTCCCTCCTGCAGGCAGGAGCCCTGCGCGCCCCTCTGTCCTGAGACTTGACAGGTGGCATCCACGTATGTGCCCCGAGGGCTGTGGTGGGAGGGAGAGCATTTGGGAGCCACGAAGAGGGTTCTGAACCTGTCCACCTGTCAGCAGGGAGGGAGGGAACTCCGGGTCCCAGGGCTTCGTGGGGAGCGTGAAGTGGAAGGAGATGCTCGCAGAAAAGGCTCGGTGTTGCTTGTCCGCTCTGTTTTCTCTGTTCTGTATTCTGAGTCACAGTCTCACCCTTCCCTTTCCTGTCCGCTGGCTGTATCTGTGTCTCTGCTGGCTTTCCCTTTTCCTTGGGGCCCTGGCAGTTCCTGCTGGTCTCTTCCTTGGCTTCTGGCTCATCATTTTGTTTCTTTCTTTGTTCTCTGGGTCTTCTGTGGTCCCACTCTTTCTGTGTCATTTTTCTGGTTTAGGTCTCACTGTGTCTGACTCGACCTCTCCCATCCCCAACCATCTGTGAGCCCAGGGGCTGCCAGCTGAGTTTCCTCCCTGGGAAGCCTACAGTCCAAGGTTTCACTTCAGCCTCTTGGTCTCTTGGGCAGGCTGCTACCCCTCTGGCAGGCCAGGACTGCTGCTGGTGGCATTGGGGTGGCACGTCCTCCAAGCCACATCTCGGGCAAGAGTGGGCCTGTACAGGCTGGTCCTCTTCCCGGCTGCCATCTCAGACCCTCTGCTGCATCCCAGGTGCCTGGCCGAGACGGGACAGCCCCAGGGCACACGCGTACTCAGAGAGGAATTAGGGGCAAAGTTGGATGTTTGCTCACATCTGATTTGGGGGAAAAATTTCAGGGCTTCTAGGCTGTGGTTGGGCTGGCTGGTGAGCAAAGATTCCATGTGTTTGTCGCATTGCGGCCGAGGAGGCGGTCTCAGTCTGAGCCCACAGGACACTGAGGGTTCAGGCAGGGTGTTTGGGGACCTGAGAGTCTCTTGAAATTTGCAAAATTTGTGTGGATGGGTATGTGGGGGAGGAGAGGGCCCCGAGCTTTCACCTAATACTCAAAAGGACTCTTAACCCCACTAACGTACAGCTGCTCGGCAGAGGTCTAAGGTTCCCTGCCCCAGTGCCTAGACCACCCTTTCTCTTCTCATTGTGAGACACTGAGAATGGGGGCCACTCTCCATCCCGTAACCCGCACCTCCCTTCTTTGGCCCTAGTCGGACACCCACGTGTGCTGGCCACTAGCTCATGTGTCCACCTCTGGGGGGGCTTGGATATTCCCCACCCCCTGGTGGAGTCTCAGGCTCACACATTGTGGGAGATGAAGGCTCAGGTAGGGCTTGAGGCCCGTAGGAGATCCCAGGCACTCAGCCCCAGCGTGGGATTTGGGGAAACGTTGCAGAGGACCAAGCTGGCTTTCTCCTAGGCCAGGCCCAGGGGACTAAGTTTCTGTGGAGTCGCCAGAGGCAAAGCTTTCTCAGCAGAAAGTGTAGGCCCTCTCCCCACTTCTTCACTGAAGGAGGGGTCTGGGGGTATTGGTTCTGAGTGTTTCCTGTGGAGTTCACATCTTCTCTTGGCCCCCAGAAAGGGAATTTTCTGTGTTCTGGGCAAGGTGGAGGTGGGCATATTCCCGGATGTCCGTTTGCCCTCTGTGAGGATCCTAGAGTCTTTTTTCGCCTATATATTTCCCCCTCTTCTTCTCTTAGCAGGGGAAATTTTACCCAGCCCCAGCTCAGAGCACCAAAGAGTGAGAGGAAATGCTGGATGTGGGGGCGCCCAGCTGGTTCCTCTCACATCTGCTCTCCAGCCCCCAAACCTGTACAACAGGTCCCTTGATGGGGCCAACCCCCGCCCACCCCACTGGCTTTTTCATGAGATGAAACCTGGGTGTGTGTGTGTGTGTGTGGGTGTGCGCGCGCGCGCGCGCGTGTGTGTGTGTGTGTGTGTGTGTGTGTGTGGAGGTGGGATGTTGGCACATGAAAGAGGAGATTGTCTAAAATGAAACTGAGTGGGGAGGGTGCAGGGAGGGTACCCCCTGCCCCTTGCCCCACCCTTTCTCTGCCCACGGCTGCTGGACCTTTCTCTTCTCACACACATTCCCCACCATCCACTTCACCTGATCCGAGGTGGCTGGAGCCTGCGGTGGGCCCTGCGGTGGGCTGTGGGCCCAGGGGGCAAGGACGGTGTTGCTGGCAGTCCTGGGGGAAGAAGCCACCGTAGATGTTGCTGAGGGGTGTCCTGTCCCCATTTGACAGTGGCCGCTTCATTTCCTTCTTGTCCCAGATTCCTTCCCTTTGACTTCCCTCTCCTTTTATCTCTCTTTGAAGTTAGATTTCCCACCCTACTCCTCTCCTTCCAAAACATCGCCCCAGCCCCCAGCCTGGGCCTCCTCCCTCAGCCATCCTGGGGCCTCTCCTTGCTCCTTCCCTCCTCTCTTGTTCCCTTGGATTTTCAGGTTCTTCCCAGGCCAAGGGCCCCCTCCCAGGCCTGCCCGTCTCCTGTGCCAGCTGCCTGTTCCCCTGCTGGGCTGCCCGGAGCCCATCACCCGCCTTCATCCGGCCTGCTTCTCCACAGGTGTTCTTCAGGGCTGGCACGTTGGCTCGGCTGGAGGAGCAGCGGGACGAGCAGACCAGCAGGAACCTAACCCTGTTCCAGGCGGCCTGCAGGGGCTACCTGGCCCGCCAGCACTTCAAGAAGAAAAAGGTCCCACTCCCCGGCCTAGGTGGCAGAGCTGAGTACTTGGGGTGGGGGCGGGGGTTCAAGGGGACATGCTGGGGCAGGAGGCTGGTCTTGGGGCCATGAGTTATTGTTAGCTGGGGGAGAAGAGGCACGGGCCTCCCAGGGCCAGCATGCTCTGGGCCGGGGCGGGGAATGGGCAGCTCCTGGGTGCCAGAGAGTGTGCTGGTATGCCCAGCTCTGGGGCCGTGTGGCCTGGTCCTAGGGCAGGGGTGGGGGGCAGGGCTTAGGGGAAGGTGGGCTCTGGATCATAGGCTGCTCCATGAAGATTAAGGAGCTGTGTCAGCGACTCCTTTTCTTATTAGCAAGTCCATAAAACAGCCAGCACCGCCGCCTCTTGTGTTTCAGCAAGATTAGGTTTTATAGCACATCTAGGCCAGGGTGCTGGAAATAATCAGGCAGCAAATAAAGCAGATGAAATTATTCCTAATGACGGCAGAGCGGTTAGTGCCCAGTGCGGTGCTCCCAGCGCCAGGCTCCCTACCGCCCACTCTCTGAGGCATGGGGAGAGGCTGAGAACCAGGGGTGGTGGAGGGAGTGTTTGAATGGGGCGGGGGCGAGGGCGGGGGCGGGGGGGTTCAACCTGGCCGTTGTGCTGCCGGTGGTGGTGGGGATCCTTGTTGCGCTTGGGACTGAGGTCCCTGTTGTGCACCACCCCCGCCCCAACTCAGATCCAGGACCTGGCCATCCGCTGTGTGCAGAAGAACATCAAGAAGAACAAAGGGGTGAAGGACTGGCCCTGGTGGAAACTCTTTACCACCGTGCGGCCCCTCATCGAGGTGCAGCTGTCCGAGGAGCAGATCCGGAACAAAGACGTACGTAACAGCCTGGGAAGGGCCAAGCCAATGGGAGAGGACAGGTTCATCCGTGTGGGCAAAAGCCTTGCTGGCTTGTCTTGGGCTCCCAAGTGCTCTTTATTTAGTCCAGAGAGCTGGTGTCCTTGAACTATGCCCACCAAGCGGAAGGCGTCCCTCTAGGGTGCTGGCTAAGCCGCTGGGTAGCCTCTCGGCATAAAATCGCAGGCATCCTTAGCATCTGGGGAAGGGTCCAGGGATAGGAGCCCCTGGGAGGCAGTGGCTTCCTATTCCCTGTGTCCTGGCCCAAGCTTCACCAGCTCCCTTCACCCCAGGGGTGCTGATTCCAGGCCCCAGCCTCCCACAGTGCCTCTGGCTCACTTTGCCCTCTTTACTGCACCCTAGGAGGAGATCCAGCAACTGCGGAACAAGCTTGAGAAGGTGGAGAAGGAGCGGAACGAGCTTCGGCTCAACAGCGACCGGCTGGAAACCCGGGTGAGTGACTCCCAACACCAGGCTGACTGGCCACCTGTGCGGGGTGCCAGGCCTAGGAAGCGCCCCCCCTCCCCCGCCCCGCCCAGGGGTTCCAGCTGAGTGAGGCAGGCATTTCAACTGGTGGCCACTCCCTCCCCCCAACCCCAGATCTCAGAGCTGACATCGGAGCTGACTGATGAACGCAACACAGGAGAGTCCGCCTCCCAGCTGCTGGACGCAGAGGCCGCCGAGAGGCTCCGAGCCGAGAAGGAGATGAAGGAGCTACAGGTGAGGGCAGGGCCGGGGTGAAGACAGTCGTGCCAGTGACTACCACGCCCTGGTATCCATCCGCTCCCCCCACTGGGGACAGGTGGCCCGGCACCCCTGTCCACCCTGGGTGAGCACGTGACCGTGGTCTGCGTGGCTCAGGGCCCTGGCTGGTACCGAGTGAGGGAGTGGGATGGCAGCCTCATACGCCTCCCCTCTACAGACCCAGTATGATGCGCTGAAGAAGAAAATGGAAGTGATGGAAATGGAGGTGATGGAGGCCCGTCTCATCCGGGCAGCTGAGATCAACGGGGAGGTGGACGATGATGACGCAGGTGGGTGTGAGGCCAGAGGAGCTCGGCAGTGGCCTGAGTGGCAAGCTTGATACCCACCCCTGGGCAGCCGCGCCCCTGGCCTGGGCCCATCCCCCATCCGTAGAGCTGGTGCAAGGCTCCAGTGAAAGAAATAGACGAGAAGGTAGAGGTGCCGGTGAATGTAGGGGATCATCATGGAGGGTTATGCAACCGTGATCATGACAGTGTCTGAGGGCCATGGTCTGAGGGTCCCCGGGGAGAGGACAGCACACATAGCCACACACCCTCTCTAGTCTTTTGCTGGCTTGTGAGGAAGCTGTCACTCCAGAGACCTTTCTGAGTCCCTCTGGCCCATTCCACCTGCTTCGTGCCCTCTGTCCCTTCTCAGGGACTCTCAGCAGCTTGGTCCTCCCTTGTCTGCCCCCAACCCTGCAGGTGGTGAGTGGCGCCTGAAGTACGAGCGAGCCATGCGGGAGGTGGACTTCACCAAGAAGCGGCTCCAGCAGGAGTTTGAGGACAAGCTGGAGGTGGAGCAGCAGAACAAGAGACAGCTGGAGAGGCGGGTGAGGCTGGCGGAAGGAGGGCGGCCTGTGCCTGGGAGGGCCACGCAGAGCCGGCGAGCCCCCAGTGTCCACCTGTTAGCCTCTCGGTGCTGGGGACACCCGAGGGCAAACAATTGTTAGAGAGTGTCTTCGGTTCCCTGGATGTCCCAGACTTCAACCCACATCCCTGGGTCCCTCCCTCCCTCCCTCCCCCGCCTCCTCCTCCTCCCCTTCTCCGCCCATACTTCCGGGCCCCTCGCTGGCTGCTGACCCTGTGCCCCACCTTGGCCCTAGCTCGGAGACCTGCAGGCCGACAGTGACGAGAGCCAGCGGGCTCTGCAGCAGCTCAAGAAGAAGTGCCAGCGGCTAACAGCTGAGCTGCAGGACACCAAGCTGCACCTGGAGGGCCAGCAGGTCCGCAACCACGAGCTAGAGAAGAAGCAGAGGAGGTGGGTGGGTCCCCCGCCCTGGACACAGAAGACTTCCTAGAGCAACCCCAACAGGGCTCCCTGCCTCCCCCTCCAGGGAGGAGACAAGGAACGAGGGCCTGAATTGGGTCAGGGACCATGCCTGCATGGTCCCTTGTCCTGGAATGTGTCTCACCCCTGACCTCTGAGGAGCACTCAGGCTGCATCCCCACTGGAGGCCCGCTCGGGCCTTCGCTCTTGGACGTGCTCCCCACAGTGTGTGCCCATCACCCTGCCTGGACCCAGTAGGACGAGCTCACCCAGGACCTGTGCAGAACGCACCCGCGGCCCTGCCCCTTGCCCCCACCCCGCTCCCCATCTCCCGCTTGCCTGAGCCACACAGACACCCTCTCCTGGCTAATGTTGTTAAACCACCGTGCTACTTCCATCTCATTATGGTAATGACACAGAGGAGGGGGGCAGCCCTCACAGGATAAAATCCAATCTAAATTAATTTCCCTGGCTGGGGATGGGAATGGGACGCCTTTATTAGCAACATCAGGGAACCCACACACCCTGGGAGCAGCAGGGTGCCCCAGGGAGCAGGAACAGTGCCTAGTTCCCCTCTGCAGGGGAGGGCCTCTCAGCAGAGGCCCCGGGTGCCTTGGTGAAGGAACAGCATCACACCCACGACCCTGGGGGTGAGCAGGGCAGAGGCGAGTCCTTCCAGTGACCCCGGGGTTACCCTCGGCCTCCTGGGCGTTCTGCTGTCCTCCCAGCTGGGCGCTGCTTGCAGAGAGTGAGGAGAGACAGATCTTACTCCTCGCTCCCAGCACCGTGCCTCTCCGCTTCCCTAGTTCTCTTCTGTACCCCACCCTCCCTTTCCCGTAGAGGCGGGCACCCTTAGCGGGACCCGTCTCCCGAGCACCCCGATGGCAGTGCCAGCCCGGCCTAGTTACCGTCTCCTGCTGCACTCCCTGCTGGGCAACTTATTAGGTTTCATTTCAGCTGCCCGGAGTTTCCTTACCTTTTTTTTTTTTTTAATGTGGGGTTGGGTTGGGGGGAGCCATTCAGTTTTCAACAGGAACCTCATTAGCTATTCAGGGAAGGTATCAAGAGGAATTTCAGCAATTTGCTCCTTATTTAGAGTCACTGGGCGGGAAATAGGAGGCCAGGAGTAGAGGAGCAAGGAAAGAGGCCTCGACCCTGGCCTGTGTGCCCATCGAAGCGCACTGCCAGCTGGGCAAGTGGGACTGCTGGCTTCCAGCCCGGCGTGGGCTGTCCTGGTGGTGACACGAGTTCTGCTGGGCCTGGCCAGAGGCTGGCACCCAGGGGTGGGGGCCAGAGCCAGCTGCTCATCTAGAGTGGCCAAGATGAACTGTGGAAAGTGAGTGAGATGAGGCAGGACGTCCATTTCTACCTATTTCAGTGCCCACCCGGCCCCTCGTTCTTGGATCTGTTGAAATGGAAAAGGTCAAGACAGCGACTAGGCAGAGTCTATCCACCTCTTCCCTGGAAGCTGTCTGTGGGTCCCTCCTAGGCCCCCCTGGTACAGGGGCTCCTTAGACCGGCACAATGAAATGCCCCCATCCCAGACCAGGCTGCTCAGCAGGGCGAGGTGGCCTGACCTGTATCCTGGATGTTGCCTCACCCCTGCCCTATCCCCCTGCTTTTGGGCCGTGCGAGGCCGCCTCCACTTGCATCCTGTCCTATGGTGGCCCTGATTCCTGGCGGCTTCTGGGTGCCGGAGATCCGGACTCTTCCCTGCGCTGGGGGAGCCACCTTGGCCACGCATGTTCCCTCACAGGTTTGACAGCGAGCTGTCGCAGGCGCACGAGGAGGCCCAGCGGGAGAAGTTGCAGCGGGAGAAGCTGCAGCGAGAGAAGGATGCACTCCTCGCCGAAGCTTTCAGCCTGAAGCAGCAACTGGAGGTGTGTGGGCCACCCGCATCCGTGCCCCATCCCCATCACCGACGCGGGCTGGGCCCCGGCCGGCCTCATCTTCTCTTTTGCTCCAGGAAAAAGACATGGACATTGCGGGGTTCACCCAGAAGGTCGTCTCACTGGAGGCTGAGCTCCAGGACATTTCTTCCCAAGAGTCTAAGGATGAGGCCTCTCTGGCCAAGGTCAAGAAACAGCTCCGGGACCTGGAGGCCAAGGTCAAGGATCAGGAAGAGGAGCTGGATGAGCAGGCGGGGACCATCCAGATGTTGGAGCAGGTGCTACAGGGTTTGGCTGAGGGAGGCACCAGCATCCCCCCTCCCCCACCCCCACCCCCCGCCACTAACCCAGGGAATAGCCGGAGGAGGACAAGTTCCCATGTGCAGTCATTCATTCGTTCCCTTACTCACAAAATGTGGGGTGAGCACCTGATCGGTGCCAGCCACAGTGTGAAAGTAATTAAGCTTTCACGTAGCTCTCCGCAAGAACAAATCTTGATTGAGCTCTAGCGTTCAGGGGTTCAGGATGCACAGCAGCCAGGAGGCTCTGAGCCCACCCAGCCCGCCCCCCAGCCACCGTGTCAGTCCAGGGAGCTAGAGCCTGGAGGCCAAATGGAAGACCTACAGAATTGTCCCCACCTCTGGCAGCCTCCCCTGGGCCTGGGACAAACATCTAGTGAGGGAGTTCGGCTTCTCTGGAGAAGCTGACTGCCACAGGAGCAAGGCAGGAGCACAGGGGTATTTCTGGCAGAGACCATCCCCACTCCTGAGCCCAGGGAGCACTGCCTGTCAGGGTGTAGCACTGGGGTCAGGAACCTGGTCCCTATTCCCAACCACCTCTAGGCCAAGCTACGTCTAGAGATGGAAATGGAGCGAATGAGACAGACCCATTCCAAGGAGGTGGAAAGTCGGGATGAGGAGGTGGAGGAGGCCCGGCAGTCATGTCAGAAGAAGGTAAGGTAATGGGCACCTACCCTGTCCCATACAAACCCTGGTTCCCCCATCACTGCTTTAAAGGAAGGGGTTTAAAGTCAGTTGAGCATCTAATTCTTGATTTTGGCTCAGGTCATGATCTCACAGTTCATGGGATTGAGCCCCAAATTGGGCTTTCCACTGACAGTGCGGAGGCTGCTTGGGATTCTCTCTCTCTCTCTCTCTCTCTCTCTCTCTCTCTGCTCCTCCCCCACTCACTTGCACCTTTGCGCGCTCTCTCTCTCTCTCTCAGTAAATAAATAAACATTAAAAAAAATAAAGTAAGGGGTTTTCTGTTTCCCTACCTTAGCCACACTATCATCCATTGCCATTCTGGACCCGGAACCTCTGCTGGAGACCCTGGCATTGGCTGGGATGTGTGCTCTCGGGGTCGATAGAGAAGCTCAGTCCTTTGAGGCACGAATGCTCCCTGCTTTCTGTGCCAAGCGACAGCTCACTCTGTACCCCTCTGCAGTCAGCTAGCCTGACCCAGCAGGGCCTGGCCACTCCAGAACGAAGCCTCCCACTCAGAACGAAGTCCCTCCTCTCCCGCCCAGGCTGCTTTGAAACCCTAGGAACTTTGAACTTGGGGTCTGACCTCTTGGGGTCCTCCATGCTCAGCCCGCCCCACAGTTTTCCCAGGGTAGGGGGATCCAGAAGGGAAGGGGACTGGCTGGAAGCAGACGCTGAAGGGACCGGTGGGCCTCTGTCCCCGGGCCCTGCAGTTGAAGCAAATGGAAGTGCAGCTTGAGGAAGAGTATGAGGACAAGCAGAAGGTGCTTCGAGAGAAGCGGGAACTGGAGAGCAAGCTCGCCACGCTCAGCGACCAGGTAATCATGGCCTGCTGGCGGGGCCCGGCCAACAGCCTGTACCGTCCGGCCTTAGGGAGGCCATCTCGGGGATACAAAGACCGTCCGGCCTTAGGGAGGCCATCTCGGGGATACAAAGCTGGGAATGGGGAGGGGGACTGGGCTCCGTAAAGCCCACCGTCATCGCGTGTATAACTGGGGTCATTACCACACACAGCACCCCCGGGCTTTTCTCACTGGCTGGCACGACCCTGGCACTTCCTCTGTTGTTACTTGTTAAGGAGACTCTCAGAATGAGGGCAAGAGTGAACCAGGGGCTTAGGGAAGATAGGAGGAGGCTCTGTGGTGGAATCCAGAGCCCCAGCTTCTGGTGTCCACCTAGGTGAACCAGCGGGACTTGGAGTCAGAGAAGCGGCTCCGGAAAGACTTGAAGCGCACCAAGGCCCTGCTGGCAGATGCCCAGATCATGCTGGACCACCTGAAGAACAACGCACCCAGCAAGAGGGAGATCGCCCAGCTGAAGAACCAGGTATCTTTACAGAGAGGAAGTCGGCAGCTCCAGGGGGCTGGTTCTTTCTCCTGCTCCTGCCCCTCTCAGGGATTCTTGAGTCCTTGAGAAGGAAGGTAACAGGGAAGGGGGAGAAGCCACTTGTAGCAGCCAGACTCCTAGGATCTGTGCCTGCCATACAGCGTGACCGCCAAGCCCCAGGATGGCATGGATGGGTCCCCGTACCCACCCTCCCTGCCACAGCAGATGCCTGTGCGTGCACCCCAACACACCACAGCCCTGGGGTCAAGCGAACAGAGCCTGGGCTCCTTCTCCCCTGTGAGCACCCTGTACAGCCCTCCTGCTCCCAGGGAATGGCTGACGTCTCTCCCTGGGGCGGGGGTGGCTCTGTGTCCAGCTGGAGGAGTCAGAGTTCACCTGTGCAGCGGCCGTGAAAGCGCGGAAAGCAATGGAGGTGGAGATCGAAGACCTGCACCTGCAGATTGATGACATCGCCAAAGCCAAGACCGCGGTGAGGGACTGGGGTGTGCGAGCCAGGCTCAGGAGGGCGGCTGAAGCAAAATAGAGCTGTAACTGTGGCTCCCTTCCCCCCAGACGGGGGGCCCTGCCTCAGCCCACTCCCTTCACTCCAGGACTTCCTGCAGGGAGAGGGGGCCTCCCCTCCTTCGCCCCTCCCCACTCAGAGCAGAGGCTGGGAGGGGGGCAAGGTGGAAGAGGGAGCCAGCAAGGGCCCATCTCCCTGTTTTAACCACCTGCCTGTGGGAGCTTGGCCGCAGGCCCCGACACCATAAATAAAGGCAGCTAATGTGGCTGAGGGATGTAAACAGGTGCCTAGAGATTAGCGGAAGCACCGATAAGAGGATGGGATGGCTCTGTTTCCCTCCTCTTCCCCTGGCCAGCCCACTGACAAGCCCAAGCGGCAGCTAATTAGAGCTTTTATTTAATGCTTCCCTTTTAATTCCCTACCTCTCCCACGGCCCATCCATCGGCCAGGAATTCATTACGGGGATGCGGCCACCAGTACCTCCTTGGGCAGGGAAGGGGGCAGCGGGGAGGCTAGGCTGGGGGCTCTGGGCTCCGCGGCCCCCCAGCTGGTCACCCATCTGCTGAGAGATGCCAATCTCCCGGGCTTGATTTATCCCCGTGACATTTGTGCTCCTCAGCAGTTTTCAGGTGAGTAATTCAAATTCTTTAATTGTGTTAAAAAAGGCTGTTATAAAATTACCATTTTATTTAAATCCGAGTTAATAAATTTCTTGGCGGAGGTTTCCCCAGCTCCCCACAGCCCGGTAACAAGACGGATGGGGCAGAGAAGGAGCCAACGCAGTCATTTTGGTTTGGAATTACAGGCTAATAGATTCATTCATTTCCTGAAGCTGCTGTTGGCCGTCTCCTCCCCTCCCCCCAGGAGTGGACCGGCTGTGGGGGCTGGATGGCCTGGGAGCAGGCCATGGGGGGCGGGGGGTAGGGGGGGAGAATGAGAATCCGAGCTAGCAGAGCTTCCCAGAGTCCAGGGGTCCTTGCCTGAGGCCTGAAGGGGGCAGAGTACCTTCAGGTTAGGGCCTAGATTGCTGGTGCCAGGATGATGGGTCATTTGTTCTGGGCAGACCTTTTCTGCCTTCTCATTAGCCTTCAAAGAGCTGCCAGAAAGCAGCTGTCATTTAGCCCAGGGTCTGCCCACGCTGTGAAGACAGCCTTTGTCTCAGCTGCTCGAGCGCCACGGGTCTGGACCAGTGCGTGGACCCGGCCCCGACATCACCCCCTTCCCTTTGGAGGTGGCATGGGGAAGTTCGGATTTGCCACCTGGTGCCGTCGGGCACTCGAGGCCCCACGCCCTCTGATCGGTCTTGCCTCCGTCCAGCTGGAGGAGCAGCTGAGCCGCCTTCAGCGTGAGAAGAATGAGATCCAGAGCCGGCTGGAAGAGGACCAGGAGGACATGAATGAGCTGATGAAGAAGCACAAGGCAGCCGTGGCTCAGGTGCCCCACCACACCCCGCGCCACAGACGCTGGCCCTCTGGTCCTCTTCCTAAGCGGCGCCCCCCCCCCCACACCACTTCTCTTGGGAGTCACGGGCCTGCACTCTGTGTGCGGTGTGGTGGGCTGGGGTTTGTGTTCATGGGGGATCCTGCTTCAGCACTCACTCCTTTCCCAGGCCTCGCGGGACTTGGCACAGATGAATGACCTCCAGGCTCAGCTAGAAGAAGCCAATAAGGAGAAGCAGGAGCTGCAGGAGAAGGTGGAGACTTTCTCCCTTGGTAGAAAGAGGGTGTGGGGTCCCTGTATGTAGGGGCGGACCACCAAGCCCGTTGGAAAGCAAGCGCTCCTCTCAGTTATTAGTAATCCACGCCGCCGCATCAATGCACGCAAAGGGCTAGGCTTGGAGCCATATCACCACAGTAGACATTTTGGCTTCAGCTGCCTCATTTCACATTTCTATTCCCTCTCTGGTCCTCGGCTTTCTCCTTTCCCTCCAAAGGGCAAAATCTGTGCCAGCATCGGGCCAGGTGGGGAATGCCTCTGGCTCGGGGCCCCGTCCTCCCACCTCCCCAGTGCATCCCTCCCTCCCTCAGCCCTCTGGTCACCATGGTGATCTTGCCCAGGCTCTGCCCCTCCCTTCTGGGCTCAGCTCTTCTCTTCCTGCCCCCACCCCCAGCTACAAGCCCTCCAGAGCCAAGTGGAGTTCCTGGAGCAGTCCATGGTGGACAAGTCCCTGGTGAGCAGGCAGGAAGCTAAGATCCGGGAGCTGGAGACCCGCCTGGAGTTCGAAAGGACCCAAGTGAAGCGTCTGGAGGTGGGTGCACACTTGTCCTGGTCCGTAGCCAGAGCAGGGCAGAGCTGCCCCGGCAGCTGGAGCCACGCATGCTCAGCTGCGCCGGGCAGGCCACGGACGCTCCTCAGAGGCTCCTGCCAAGCTGCCAGGCCAGCTGACGGGGCGGGTGCCTTCCCCCCGCCCGCCCCGCCTGCTCTCTGGGCACCGTGGAGCCAGCCTGCTTTACATTCTGTTTCCGTGCTTGCTTTCTGCCAAGGGACCAGAGCAGCTTAGCTTTTTGTCTTCATATTTTCCTCCACCATGAGCTCCCCCCGCCGGTCCCCTCACTCGCTCTCGCTCTGCTCTCCGGCAGGGTCATAAATATGCAGCGGATGGCGCCACTTCTGTGAGGGCTGAAGTCTGTTCTCTCATCTCACCGCGCTCGCTCTCTCTCTCCCTTCCCTTTTTTATTGCCTTTTTTCCTCACTTCTTCCCACCCTTCTTGTCTCTGCTTTTTCTCCTCTCTCTTTGCTTCTCTCCACGTCTGCCCCCTTCTTTTGCGTTTCTCCTCCCCACCCTCTCCCCACTTCTTCCTCTCTCCCCATCCCATGCCTCCTCTCCCTCTGTTCTTCATCCTTTCCTTCAACCCTCCTCCTGTTCCTGTTCACCCCTCTCCTGCTCTGTCTTGTTATCCCTTCCACCCGTGGCCTCCATACTCCACATCCAGTCCTCTCTGCTCCAGGCTTCGGAAGCCGGCGCGCCCAGCCCCACCCTCCCCGGTAGAGCAGGTGGGAAGAGAGAGGCAGGCAGAATTGTCTCTGGGTGAACACTCCCCTCGCCCTATTTTTAAGTTCTCCTCCTCCCGCTCGAGCTTGTAGACTTGTGGAAGCACCTCCAGTTCTCCATGAGAACTGTGTTCATCGGCGTGCGTGCCAAGGAGCGTCCCTGCCACCTCCCCGGCAGCCCCTCAGCCCGTGAAGCAGGCACCAGGAAAGGGATGGAAACAGGTGACTCTGGAGCTGGCAGTGGGCATTGAGAGGGCGTTAGTACCCTTGACCCGGGAAGGGAGTATGGCCGAAGCTCCCAAGATGAGGTCACGGTCCTCAGGAGAGCTAGGGAGAGTTAGGGGAGACCCAGTGATGTTCCTCGGCTACACACCACAGCCTCAGCACAGCTGGTAATATCTTGACCCCCATCTTGCATACAGAAAGGGTTAAATAGGTTGCCTAAGGTCACAAAGCTATCAAGGGGCAGGAGAAGCCATTGATCCGGTGGCTCTGGGGCAGATCTGTATACTTGTCTCCTTTTCTTGTCGACCTCAGTCCCTTTCCTCAGCTCTCTCTGTTTCCCTTCTGCTCAGAAGAGCAGTCTTGTAGTTTAGACGCACAGAATGTTAAACACAAATGGCCCTTAGAAATCATATAGTCTAGGGGCGCCTGGGTGGCTCAGTCAGTTAAGCGTCCAGCTTCGGCTCAGGTCGTGATCTCATAGTTCTTGGGTTCAAGCCCCGCATCAGGCTCTGTGCTGACAGCTCAGAGCCTGGAGCCTGCTTCGGATTCTGTGTCTCCCTCTCTTCTGCCCCTCCCCCACTCATGCTTGCCCGTGCTCGCTTGCTCACTCTCTCTCTCTCTCTCTCTCTCTCAAAAACAAATAAAAATTAGAAATCATATAGTCTAGTGCTGTTATTTTAGAGACACAGAGGCTGGGGGGCCTGGGGTGGAGACCCCATGGCCAGTCAGCAGTAGAACCAGAAGCAGGTCCTTCCCTCATGCTCTGCCGCAACCTCCAGGTCATTTCTTGCGCAACATCCTATGGCCCCGGGAGGGAACAATGTATTCAGTTTCTGGAGGAAGAGAGATTCATCAGGCTTAGAGGGATGGCTTTGTGCTTAGAATCTCATGACTGTTTAGTCTCCTAATCCAGGAACTCTCATAAACCATTCACCTCCAAGCACAGGATCTAGCTTTTGGAGCTGCTGGGTTCAGAGTCCCTGAGGGAAGTCCTGCTGACTGTGGAGACCCCACACATGGTATCAATGTGGACAGACCCAGGCTGTAGCCAGAGGGTTCCTCTGACCTTGGTCATGATGATGATGATGATGATGATGATGATGATGATGATAGCATCATCCCAAGTGCCTTCACATACTTTACCTTATTTAATCTTTAAAAGACCCTGGGGGTGGGAAGGGGCATGACTTGATGGCTCAGTCAGTTAAGCAGCTGACTTTGGCTCAGGTCATGATCTTGCGGTTCGTGAGTTCGAGTCCCGCATCGGGCTCTGTGCTGACAATTCAGAGCCTAGAGCTGTTTTGGATTCTGTGTCTCCCTCTCTCTCTGCCCCTCCCTCGCTCACGCTCTGTCTCTTTCTGTCTCTCTCTCTCTCTCAAAAATAAACAAACATCAAAAAAAAAATTTTTTTTTTTTAAAAAGACACCAGAGGACTGCGGTAGGTGTTATTCTCCCATATTACAGAAGATAAAGGAAGGGGGCACCTGGGTGGCTCAGTCTGTTAAGCATCTGACTCTCAGCTCAGGTCATGATCTCACAATTCGTGGGTTTCAGCTCCGTCTTGGGCTGAGCTGACAGTCTGGAGCCTGCTTGGGATTCTGTCTCTCCTTCTCTCTGCCCCTTTCCTGCTTACTCTGTCTCTTTCTCTCTCTCGCTCTCACTCTCGCTCTCTCTCTCAAATCAATTAATTAATTAATTTATTTATTTATTTATTTATTTTAAAAAAGATAAAGAGGGGCGCCTGGGTGGCGCAGTCGGTTAAGCGTCCGACTTCAGCCAGGTCACGATCTCGCGGTCCGTGAGTTCGAGCCCCGCGTCAGGCTCTGGGCTGATGGCTCGGAGCCTGGAGCCTGTTTCCGATTCTGTGTCTCCCTCTCTCTCTGCCCCTCCCCCGTTCATGCTCTGTCTCTCTCTGTCCCAAAAATAAATAAACGTTGAAAAAAAAAATTTTTTTTAAAAGATAAAGGAAGGCTCTTCAGAGAGCTTTAATTCTTGCCCACCTAGCGGACCTAGCAGCGAGTGGTGGTGCCAGAGCTAGACCCCAGGCCTCCTGACTCTGGAGTCTCATCAGAGCCACACTCCCGTCTCTGACTAGCTGGTGGCCTTCTCTTCCCTACCTCCCCCTCCAGAGCCTGGCCAGCCGGCTCAAGGAGAACATGGAGAAGCTGACTGAGGAGCGGGATCAGCGCACAGCAGCTGAGAACCGGGAGAAGGAGCAGAACAAGAGGCTACAGCGGCAGCTCCGCGACACCAAGGAGGAGATGGGCGAGCTCGCCAGGAAGGAGGCCGAGGCGAGCCGCAAGAAGCATGAACTGGTAACGTGCCAAAACTCACAGGGCCCCAAGCAGGCAGCTGTCTGGGTGCACACCTCCCCTGGGCTGGGGTGGGGGATGGGCCACAAAGAAACCAGAGTTTAGATCTCTGGAAGGAAGAGGAACACGTCCTGAAGCCAGGCCAGAGGGCCGGGGGCAGTGCCCGAGTCTCCATCTGGAGCTCCATGACGCCTCCATGGCGCTCCTTCCCGGCCTGGAGAGACTTGCCGCAGGTTTTCTCTAGAGCAGCCAGATAGAGACTGGCCCTCCAGTGAACTCGACTGCCCCCTCTCCCTCCTAGGAGATGGATCTGGAGAGCCTGGAGGCCGCTAACCAGAGCCTGCAGGCCGATCTCAAGCTGGCATTCAAGCGCATTGGGGACCTGCAGGCCGCCATCGAGGACGAGATGGAGAGCGATGGGAATGAGGACCTCATCACCAGGTGAGGGGGCCTCTGTGGCAGCGGCGGCCGCACCGAGGCCCTCTGACCACCTGTGGAGCAGGCCACGAGGTAGAACAGCTGCAGTCTCTGTCTCCCTGCCACTGAGCCACCAGCCCACCTTTCCCTCATCACCAGACCCCAGCATGGACCCTGTCCTGTAATGACCGAGGGCAGGACCGGTGCTGCCCGGGTGAGATGCCCTCCCTCCCCCTCCCTGTCCTCCCTCCTCAGGCCTCCCGGGAACCTGGCTCTCCAGCTCTGCCTGTTCACAATGAGTTATTCCCCCGTTTAGCTGCATTTCCGATGGCGCCTGCCCTACTCTGGGGAAAGCAGAGATTTAAGGCCCGTGGTACCTTGTTACCATGCCAGAGATTTTCTCTTATAAAACCCACCCAGGGAATGGTTTCGGAGAGAGAGATTTATAGTCCTAGGCTCAGGAAGAAGTCACAAGGCAGGTAGACCAGCAGTTCTGGAGGGTGAGGGTCAGGCCCTGGAGAAACTCCGAAGGCTGCCTTGGGCGGACCCCCACCCCCAGACCTGCCCCCTTCCCGCTTGAGCGCTGATGCCCCATCCTGCAAGTGGGTCCTGGCCCACATAAGAAGCCTGCTCCTTGGGGGCAGAGAAAAAGTGCCCCGGGGCAGCCCAGACCTCCCTCTGAGGTCCCTCCCTCACTCACCCCACCCCCCCCAGCTGGTCTCAGCCAGCCAGAGCCATGTCTTGCTCAGGATGTCCACCTTGGCTGAGAGGTCCACCCTTGCTTTGCCCACTGGTTTTTCAATCTTCTTCTTCTGTCCCCCTAGCCCACCATTTTCTTTCTGTTTCCAGTTTGCAGGACATGGTGACAAAGTATCAGAAAAGAAAGAATAAACCGTGAGGACTGGGGCGCAGGCGCTCTCTGCCTCTCCTTCTGTGGTGTCTAACTGCCCCTAACACTGGCTTTCACCCAGGGTCCCCACTGCATGCCGCACGTGGACACGGCCTCTTGCACACTCTCCAAGCTGGTCTCACGCTAACACCACTGACTCTGCCCTGAGGGGAGGCAAGGCCAGGGCAGTGAGGCGCTACCCCAGGAAGGTGCAGGCTGGCGCTCATGCCCTTGGTGTGCAGGACGGGGGCTCCATCAGAAAAGAGAGCTCAGCCTCATTCGGTGGTACCCACAATCTGCCTTCCTGAGCTCCAGCCCTCTCCTTCCTCAGAAACCAAGCCTCCCAGCCTATTTCTCTGGGGAAAAGTCTGTTCGGGCTGGATTTTTCCATATCCTGGGGCTCCTTTGGAGCCCAAGCTACCCAAAAGAAGCGGGTATGTTTCATTTTGAAAGGTCCACCACCTTCTGGTGGCAGACAAAGGTACAAGGTGAGGAGCATCTAGCAGTTACTTGTTTGGGGAAGGCATCCAGGCAGCTAATCACAGCCCGGGAGCAGTGGCAGCGGGTAGGGAACTGGCAAGGGAAGGGAACGCAGCCAGATGTGTTTACTTTACTCCCTGCGGGCGCCTTGGGCACAGGGAGGCCCCAGGCATTTGCGCTGGTGCCTGTCTGTCAGGTGGCAGGGAGCCCAGCATATCCGCCCTCTCTCGATTCTTTCTTTCTGGGTGGGAGCTGGATGGTGGGTGTGAGATGTGCAGGCCTTCAGGCGGATCGGAGTGATCCTCCGTCAAGTTCGTCAGGGCTGTTTGTTTGGAGGTTGTTTTTTTAGTGTGGCATTGGATTTCCTCCCCCTACTCCCTCTGGCTTGGCAGGCCTCCTCCCCTGGCCAGGATGGGCTGGCGGCCGCGCAAAGGACTCCGTGAGAGCTAATGATAAATGTAATAGTGTGTAACAGTGATAGAGGGCCGCTGGAGCCCGGTTGTCACACACAATTAATATCCCTCGCCATTCTGTCTCCGTTTGTTTGTTCCCCCGCGATTCGGCTCCCAGTTAACTAATAGCACATGAGCCTGGACATAAATTGTATTTGACTCGAGGTTTAATTCCGACCATTTAAAATTTCAACTGCCCCCTGAGCCTGCCTGCCCCTGGGTTTGTTTACGGGCCTGATTATTTAAGAAAAAGAACCTAAACATCATCTATGTGCTCGAAACTAAAGGGAAGGTGAGGGCAGCCAGGCCAGCTTCTCAACCCGTTTGCTGCTCTGAATGTAAGGAGGGAAATTCGTATTCTGGGTCCACAACTATCTGTCCCCTGTGTGTTCTAGCCCTGCCATCCTTGGACCGTAGGAGCTTCGAGGGCTGATAAAATGCGCATTTAAGATCATATTCTAAACCATTTCCAGGCATGGGCACGTGCGTGCATGCATGAGTACACACACACACACACACACACACGCACACCCCAGTGTGCACTCACGCAGGCGCACTGGGGTGGGCAGTCCTAGCCACAATCCTGCTGATGGCAGAGGTGGTGTGGCTCCGTCCTCAGCAGCTCTGGGCCCCAGCTCCAAGTTATCGAGCAAGCCAGTGAGTGAGTGTGCTAAGGCGGGCAGAAAAATAATGTTTCGATTTACTTAGAGATACAGTTGTTATTGCCATAACCTTAATGAAAGCAGTAAACAGTGCAGTATTAAGGGAGATTTATACAGAAACACTTTTAACATGTAGACATAGATTTTGCGATGCATACAGCACCTCCTTTCTAAAGGCAATCAATATGGTTATGAACGGTGGTGATAAATTACAGGCTCTGAAGCTAGAGAAGGAGGTTTTTTGCACGGGTGTATAAATCAGGTGGTATTGGCGTTCCATGGGGCCCATGCACCATAGTAAATCTGCCAGGCTCGGACAGGCACAGGGCTTGCATTAGTGGTTTCGGGGCTGTCTGCTAAACTCCTGTTTACCCAGGGCATCAACCAGCCTCGTCTTCGTTATAATTCTGTATTTGATGGAAGCCCATAAAATATGCCTCTTTGTTCCCCTCCCAACGGGTCATGCTCTCTCACAGTCCCCAGAACAGAGTCTGGTGGTTTCTGGTTTCTGGCGTGCGTGCGTGTGTGTGTGTGTGTGTGTGTGTGTGTGTGTGTACGCCCTCACACACACACACACACACACACACACACACACACGCCTGTGTGGCTATTTATTCAAGAACATAATTCAGGAATGGGCCTGCTCCTGTTGACACAGATGAACGGAAATTTATATCGAGGAGAAATCCCAGCATATCTATAGCAGGGGAATGTGGTAAGCAGACATTTTGCAGAATTCTAGAAGCATTCTCACTCAGAAGCTGTCTCTAAGCCCCACTGCTTTGTGAAGGAGTCACCATGACTCCAGCCTCAGACTCTGACTCCTTTGGGCTTTTCTGCAAGTAGAGAGGGCTCAGGCCAGCTTGGCCAGAAAGCAGAACTGGGGAGCAAGAACTGGGGAGGAGGGGGAGAGGAGACTCAGAGAGACAGAGCCAATGTCTGAGACTCTCTGGGCTCAAGTGGATCTCCAGGGTGCAGTTTGAATCCCGAAACTGTGCTAGCACCTCAGGAAATGCTGATGCCCCCTCCTCGTTTTTCTTTGTTTCTTAAGGGCCGGGGAAGTCACAGGGCCAGTCTGGGATCTGGCCTGTGGTGCTCGGTTAGCTTAGCGCTGCCATCAGCTGAGGGGCCTCCCGTTCAAGCTAACCTGAAGCCAGAAAGCTGCCCTGGTCTTTTCTGACCCACGGCCAGCGGTCAGGCTCTCACAGTGAAGGCATGGAAAATGGCAGCAGCCACAGCCCCGTTTCTGGGAGTGTGCACACAAGAAACAGAATAGGCTTCCGGGAGTGGCCGTAGAGCCTACGAATCCTCTCTTTTTAACCAAGAGCCATTTAGCTGTCACTGATGCATGGACGGTTTCCCTGTCATCCCCGTTGGACTTATTTGGCTGAACAGCGGGCTGTCACAGAAAGTAGAATGGGAGGTGCCTCCGTGCCCCTCAGGGTCTTCCTGGTGGCTGTCCTACAGTGTGGCCTGCTGAGTGGGGCCGGGTCCCTGTGAATGGTATGCCCCATCTGACCTCTCTTGTTCCCCTCCTGACTCACTGATGTGCATGTCACCCGCATCCCACCCCTGCCCGAGAAAAACCTGCCACCCCGTCAGTGCTCCCTCCTGGGCAGCGGGTGATCACTCCCTCCCGGGCCTTGCCTACCTTTCTGCTCCTCATCCCACAGCGAGGGGGACTCAGATGTGGACTCTGAGCTGGAGGACCGGGTCGACGGGGTCAAGTCATGGTTGTCGAAAAACAAGGGGCCTTCCAAGGCAGCGTCCGACGATGGCAGCTTGAAGAGTTCCAGGTGAGCGTGTGGCCTTGAGCTGGGAGGAAAAGCCACCTCATGGCCCAGGGATAGCTGAGCAGTGCCTGGATCCCAAAGAGGCCGGGTCTCATGCCACCGGCGTCTCTTGCCTGGCATGCCTCAGAGGGGCCCAGGCATGCCCCCAGCGTGTGCGATGCGCCAGGAGGCTCAGTGTCAGGTCAGGGTTGGTGGCACCCTTGTTTTTCCCAAGCGATGTTTTCCTACCAGACTCGGGGCTTCGGTTTGCCGTAGGTTTAACTTCATCCCCACTTACTCATTTGACAAACGTCGGTTGAACTACCCAAAAGTTTGGGCCCTGGAATCAAGACTGGAAGGTGGCATAAGGAGACTCCGGATCCCACAACCCCAGACAGGGCTGGCTGGGCCCCTGAAGCCGGCAGAAAAAGACACTGGCTCCCCTGACTCCCCTGTCACAGCTCCATTTCTGTCTTTTTCTGCCCATTCTCTCCTTCTTCTGATCTTTTCACCATTTCCCCTCGCCACCACCCCCATGCTTCCTGCTCACACCCATCCACTGGGGGAACTCATTCCCTATTGTCCAGCCAAGTCACAGGCTTCTGATCACACAGACAGCTACCCCTGGAATCCGGGGCTCCACGTTCCTCGTCCCTCACTTCCCAGCCAGCATGGCAGCAGGGAGGGAGATCCTCTGTCCTCTGCTCCAACGCCTCCTCAAGCTGTTTCCCTGCTGGCTCCCCCGCCTCCCACTTTCTCCCCAACTCTGAACCATCCTGATCCCCACCAGGGCACACCCTTCTCCACCCCCTCCCAGAGTAGCGGGCAGGCTGCTTTGTAAAGTAATCCCTAGCCTTCCAACTCCCCTGAGGCCCCTTCCCAAGTCCAGCCCCTCACCACAAGCACCCAGCGGCCCCCTCTAATTGGTTTAATTTATTCAGCCAAACAACATTTTGTTATTGCAGATAATGCCTCCTTCCCCGCCCCACTGCCGTTCACCACGGTGTGGCACAAGGCTCCAGGTAGTTGACAATGAAATAAATTGAACTAAACGTTTTAGAGGGGGAAAAGTGATGAAATAGAACAATGGTCTAATTTACATGACATTCTCCATGAAGCTATTTTCACTGACGCAAATTATTTTGCTTCATTTCCTCCGATGCTCTCGCTGCCACTTTGCCAGGGTGCTGCCGCTCGCTCCTTTTGCCTCCTGTCTCCTCCCTCCCTCTGTATCTTTATTCTCTGGGTTTAATGCCGGCTCCTCTCTTTCTCTCTCTCTCTCTCTTTCCCTCTTTCCCTCCCTCCCTCCCTCCCTCTTCCCTCCCTTCCCCTCCCCTCCCCTCCATTCTCTCTGGGCTGCCTCTAATCCACTACTGGTTCTCTCTTCCTGACCTCATCTCCCTCCCCTAGAACGGCCCTCAACACCTCTGGGAAGGAGGGCAAGGGGGTGGAGGAGAGGCCAGCCTCCGTGCTGAGCTCTCTGAGCTACCGGAAACGGCTCACCCTGAAGGACTCCATCGGGGGCACTGGGGACGAGGACTCGCTCTTCACCACCCTGAGCGAGCGGGCAGCCTCCCCAGAGAGGCCCCCCCGGAAGACCCGCACAGGACCCAGGGAAGAGCAAGATGAATGCGGCTCCACCTTCTCCGAGGCCCGGAGTCGCGTTGGCCGGGGGCTGGAGAAGCGGTGGGGCTCAGACTTCGACCGGGCCTCGACAGTCTCTGCCCCCACCAGCCGGGCCTCCTCAGCCACACGGCACGGCTCCGGTGAGGACGGGGCCCGCTCCTCCATGAGCTTCTCGCTCTCAGGCTCCCCCAGTTCCCGGCGCAGCACCTCCCGGCTCGATACCCTGTCCAGGACCCTCAGTCCTTCCTTGAGCCGGGCCTCGGGCCTGGGCCGGGACAGCCCTGATTCCCGCCTGTCCTTGGGCCAGAGCTGCCTGGATGCGTGGGATGACGGAGCCAGTGTGGCCTTGAGCGAGGCCCACTCCCAGTACAGCCACCCATCGCTGGCCCGCAGCCTGTCGGTGCCACCGCGGCCACACGCCTCGCCCTCTGCCACGGATGAGCCTCTCGGCTCCAGCATCCGCCCCGTCAGCCGTCACTCCTACCTGGACCCAGACCTGGAGGCCGCCATCAACGAGGTCTTGAGCTACAAACCCGTCCCGTTCCAGAGGAGCAGCCTGGAGCCCGACTCCGAGGAGGACGACCGGAAGAGCATCCAAAGTGCCCGCAGCGCCCAACTGGACCTCCCAGCGCGGGCCACCAGCATCCGCCGCTCGGCCTCTGCCGCTGACGTCTCCCGCTCCCGCAGCGGCCGGAAGAGCCGGAGCCGGAGAAGGAGCAGCTCCAGCTCTAGCTCTAGCTCGAGCTCCGAGGAGTCCTCGGAGCACAAGCGGCGGAAGAAGGGGCGCTCTCGGAAGAGCAAGAAGAAGTCCAAATCGAGAAGAAAGAGAGCGGAGACAGAGTCAGAGTCCTCATCGACATCCAGTGGCTCTACTGTGTCAGGCCACAGCCGCTCGAGCGTGAAGAAGGGCCCGGCTGCAGAAGGTGAGGAGGCCAGGCAGGCGCACCGGCCGTCTCGGAAGGAGGAGAAGAAACGCAAGAAGGAGGTGGACAGCCTGATGATGCGGTACCTGTACCGGCCCGAGAGCGACTAGTGCAGTAGGTGGCGCCCGGCGTGGGGCGCAGCATGGAGTGTGCCGCTCGGTGTGAACTAACGTGCCCGACCCCATCCGCCACCACCCAGGCCTCTCCTGCGTGCCTCTGCGGCGGGCCTGGCCTCAGAGAGCTTTCTGGCTGCCTTGGAGAGTGGGGCCAGCGAGCTGGTTAGTCCTTCTCTGCCCCGAGCCCAGTCAGCTGACCTTGCTGAGGATGGTCCGGCACAACTCCCACTTACTAAGTCCTCACCGCAGGTGCCGGGGGACCTCCTAGACATTTGCCACATTTTGTTCACTTCATCCTCACACTAACTCCATAACAAAGGCTTGACTAGCCCCATTCTATAGAACAGGAAGCTGAGGCTCAGGGAAGTTAAGTCACTGGCCAGGGTCACACAGTTGGGAAGTGATGTGCTGGGATCTGAATGGAGTCTATTAGGCTTGCTCTCCACCACTCCTCCTCCGTAGGGCCCAAGGCAGAGCCCACAGGTGAAATGTTTACTGTGTGTGCCTCGGGCTTTTGTCTATGCCCCCAATGGGCTGGGCTTGGGAAAGGGCTCTAGCTGACCCCTGAGGGCGAGCTGGTGTGTCAGTGGCCCAGCTGGTGTGTCAGTGGCCGCCCTCTCTTACGGGACCTTTGGCTCGGCTCTCGGCTCTCGACACTGCCCTGCAACGCCACCTTCCTCCCTGCTACGCGTCAAGCCTCAGACAGCAAGGCTCACGGGGCTGCACCACACCCTCCCTCAAACCCGCAGTTCCCGGACTCCCTCCCCAGCCCTCCCACCTGAAGCCCACACATGGGCGTCGCCTCAGCTCAGCTCATCTTAAAAAGTTATAATGAATAGAAATTAGCAGCTGCTGAGTGACAGCCCCCTCCTGGCTCTCCTGCCTCCCCCAGCCTTCTCTCTGTGGGAAGGGAGATCTAGCAGTTAGGCCCTTTATGCCCACACCCCCACCTCAGAAGAAGGCAGAAACTGACTCACTGGAATCCCATTGTTCCCGGTTTCCCTGGTGGGTGGTGACATTTGGATCACCCTGGTTATGTGAAGCTGTTTTCGGCCTGGCACCCTCCCAGGGCAAGCTTGCTGCTTCCCAGGAGGTGTGACCCCAGAGCGCAGCCCCCTGGGGCAGGGGCCTTGCTTCCCCGATGCATGAACTAACACACACCTGTCGCATGTTTGTGGGCCTCTTGTGCCGTGGGGTGGCTGGGCACGTACGTTGACTTGGCCGGGTTATACCCAAAGGGACCAGTTATGTTTTAAGGAAAGGAGCAAGTAGAAGTGAAAGTTACCTGCAGCTATTTGGAGATGGGTGATGGGATGGAATTAGGGGGATGGTGGAGGAGGGTGGAATTTAAGCCCAGCCCAGGCTCATGGACAGACATCTTGGATTCCTCTGGCCCCGAGCTGCTCTGAAACCAAGCCCTTGGGCTCAGCACTGCTCGGTCGCTTACCCCCTGTGGCAGTGGTTGCGGGATGCTCTGGGAGGAGCAGAAAGCATCTCTGTTGCACGAGGGAGCTGTTGTCAGCTCCACAGTGAACAAAGGCTGGAGTCGCAATATTGTATCTACCAGCTCAGCCTTCCCCTCTGCAGCCCTGCTGAGTGCCCTGCTCCCCGAATGCAGGAAGTCATTGATGGGCCATCAGGTGGTTTGGAAGAGAAGGCCAGACTGAGCACTGCACCCCTGCTTGAAGAGGGAGACGTGGGCCTCACCAGGCCCCTCCACACTGCCCGGCAACTGGTGTATTTCGGACCCGATGCCCTCAGCCCATCATCACCCTTGACCCCAGGACCAACAAGAACAAAACCACATAAAGCCTGTTTCTTCCCCCAGCCACCAGCACAGTTCCTCTTGTCTGCCAGCAAGACAGGAGTGATCCTGAAACCCTATACAACACCACCGGGGAGGATTGGATTCACTGCGGGGAGAGTGGGCGCCAGCCAAAAGCTTGCCAGTCAATACAGAGCTGGCAGGAGAAGGGCCAGGGAAGGGAGGACCTAGTCAGACTCAGCATGAACCGACTTTGGGTAGAATGGGGGCAGGGGCAGAGTGATGGCTTAGCTTCCCATCTGGTGATGGGGACCGGTGAGAATTCAGAACACGAACGCATCCATAGCAGAGGCAAGGGGAGGGGCCTGCCACCCTGGGCTCACCCAGCAGGAATTAGTTTATACACCAAATTGTTTGTGACAGCGCTGCGCAGGAGACACTGGCTTGTGGGGAGGAAAGCTTTTGGAACAATTTGGTTAAAATGTTCAAATTGCCAGACCAGACTCTTGCCCTTGGGAGGGGGCTAGCTGCCTGCTGTTGGCTCTACAGCTGTGCCGATAGAAGCCACAAAGGAGACTGGCTGAAGAACACGCAGCCAGGGGCAAGGGTATCTTATGGCTCCGTGGAACTGACCCCTGCTACCTGTGCCACTTACCCAGCACCTGGATGGAGCAGTGTTGGAACCTGGCGGGCACAAGGACATAGGGATGGGGGACGCGACCCTACTCTAAGGAGAGACGTGGGGGGAATCGAAAGGAATTCGGGCCGGCCCCTACCCGACAGCGCCCCATTGGCATCTGGGTCCCAGTCCTGGCATCTGCCTTGCCCCCCAACTGCCCCCAAAATAACCACACTGCCTTTTCACAAAATCAGTCCTTCCCGTGCCCAAGAGCAGACCTTAGCACTGGGTGCCCAGAAATTCTATCTCAAACATGAAAATAAAACCAGGCTCCCACTAATTTAGAATTCAAACAACCCAAAAGCTAAAATAACCCCAATTTTTTCTATGGTGCACAGTCATCATTGAGCTTTATGATTTCGTCCCTGAGACACCCTAGAGTCCTTAAGTGCCTTTGGCCCATCAAAGTAAGACTCATTTATGTTCAGTCTAGTTTGTATTAAATGTGTTTTGTGCTATTCTGATTCCTTTAAAAATGGTAATTCATTCATGAGAAATATGATAACTATTAACCAGACTGCCCCATTCCTGAACCATTTTGCATAATTGAACATGTAGTCTATCAGGCTCTTCCTTCTCCCCAGGGAGGGGGGGGGAGGAAGAGAGAGAGAGAGAGAAACCTATCTTTACACACCCCCAGGGCTTTCACCATGGGCCTGTGGGGAGCATTCAGGTTTGGTCTTGTTTCCTCTTCGGGTCACCCAATCCAGTGGCCAGGTGGAGTCAGCAAAAGCTTTGAGGTCTAAGAGTCCAAGTTCAAATGTACATACTGGCTATATGACCTTGAGCAAGATGCTTCTTTGAACCAGCTTCCTGGTGACGTTTCATAGGGCTCTTGTGAAGAATAAGACGCATATCCAGACTGCCTAGGACGATGTCTCACACGCTGGAAGTACTCAATAGCCAAACCCTTTCTTCACAACACAGATGGAAAAGTGAAGGATTTGATTCTTTCTCTCAGAAGCCTGCTTCTTCCTCTTCGGGTTTAGGGTAGAACTTCAAAGGGGCCATAAACAAGGTTCCCCGCCTCAGATTCTTAAAGCAGAATTGTGGGCAGAGGGGTCACCGAATTCCTGTTTATGCCAGTGGAAGCTCTCTAGGATCCGGAAGCAGAGCTGTGTCCCTGGGAGCACTGGACGGGGACTCTCTGAGTGCTGGACACTGGTAGGGGTGGAGCTTCTCTGTGCTGCATTTTGTTCAAGAGTGTTGAAATTATGGTGCACTTGAACCGGCAGAGGCAGCAGTGGTGGGAGGGGCAGGGGAAGGTGGCTCTCAGACTTTGGGAAAGAAAGAAAAAAAAAAGAAGATGACTGGAGCAGAAGGTTCCATCCTTGCTGAATGCCATGAGCCTGCTCCATCCAGGGGATGATGTTTCTTCACATCCTGGTGGGAGGAAGCTGGAGGTTCCCAGTGGCCTGATGAAAACTCTAGAGAGCTGGGTTATGATACCAAGAAAGGGATAACTATGCCACCCTGAAATGGACGTCTTGCCAGTTCCTACATCCTGAGTCTCCTATCCTTGTGGTGAATAGATGATGCCACGGTCAAGGCAGAAATTCTCACAGGCCTTAGGAAAGCCTAAGGAGAAAGTGTTAAGGTCTGGTAGTATTCCGTGGGGAAGGCTCCTCCTTCTTAGAAGGAATCGTGTTAGGAATGAGGTTCCCTTAGGTTGTAGCCATATAATCACCAGACTGCCATTCTCCAAGTCAGCCTGGTCCATGGACCACCTCCATCAGAATCTTCTGGGGAGGAGTTGAAAATGGGGAATTCCTCAGTTCCACCCAAAAGCTAGCAAATCAAAATTTCTCCAGGGAAGGATGCAGGAGTCCTTATAACACACTCGGGTTTGAGACCCACTGCTCTACAGTGTTGCTTTCCTGGGAATTTCAAAAGGTTTCAGAATCAAAACAATGTGCTCCTTTCTCTTACTACTCTGAGTGTCTTCTGGGGAAGATGGAATTGCTTCTCAAGCAAGATAGGATTGAATTTACTTCTCAATTTGTGGCTTTTAGGGACTGCTATGACAGGGCTTTGGGAGCCTCCCAGACCCAAAGGCTTTGGTGCCGCGAGTTAAGAGCATTGTTCGTCTGTGACCTTGTTCCTCTCTCCCTGCAGCCCCACCAGTTACTGGAAGTCCCTTGCCCCTGACCGGTCAGATGATGAACACGACCCTCTGGACAGCACCTCCAGGCCACGATATTCCCATAACTATCTGAGTGACAGCGACACAGAGGCCAAGCCGACAGAGACCAACGCATAGCCCAGGGGAGTGGTCTGAACCTCTGGCACCCAAAGGCTACTGCCACAGCGCCTCTCCCAGGAAATGATGGGGCACAGGTCTCCCCCACCTGACTGCTGATCTGCATGGGAAACACCCGACCCAAGGGGGTTGGGGGGCTTTCCAAATTGTGGGTGTCTGACATCTCCACATGGAAGAGGTGGGGGGGAAGAGGAGTTTCTGAAAAGAGAACTTAATGCTCCTTCTGCCTCCAAAATGCCACACTTTTGGTTTCGACCTTGGGCCGCACTGTGGGCAGTGGCAGGTGGCTTGGCACTGCATGGAGCCAGCAAGCTGACCTCCATCTCAGCCCCCTGCTCAGGGACGGTGGACAGATTGCCTGCTGGGACACTCTAGGTTGCTGGGTCCATGGGGAGGAATTGGGGGCAGGAACAGCAATTCCTTCCCCGCCCCCAGGCTTGGGGTGAGGGCTTTCTCTTCTCAGTGCCTGCTGTCTTTTTACTTTTAATTTAAATACCCACCCTCTCCATCACAGCTGCATCCCTGAGAGTGGGAGGGGGCTGTGGTGGCAGCTGGGGTTTCCAGGAATGACTGACTAGGGGAATCTCATCTCCCGCTTCGCTCCTCAGAGAGCAGTCCTTTCTCTGTGCAGCTGGAGAGACCGGTGAGCGGAGCTGGGTCCAGATTCTTGTCAGCATGGGGAGCGGCTCTCAGGTGCTTCTGGGTTTGGGTTGAGCAAGCCTACACAGACAGGGGTGCATATGTACCATCTGGCACTTTCAGCCCCCACCCCCTTCGTCTCAGTGTGTTAAGTGCAATGACCTATTTAAGACTAAACCCATTCCACCTATGCCGATAAGTTCGGGGCTTATCCAAGCACTGCCTCCTTGACCCTCTGTCCAAGTTGCCTGGACCGTGGGCCCAACTTGAGAGGGAAGGCCTTGGGTTGGGAGCTTGTGATCAGAAAAACTCAAGATGGGGGTTTGGGTCAGTACTGATGGTGTATTAGACACGAGTCCTCACCCTGTGTCCTGAGCCTGAGTCATTTTTCTTCTTCCAATTGCCCTGCCCCCACACACTTCCCCGAGACAAGACAACACGTGGCCGGACAGTCCCAGCCCCACCCTAAAGGTCATCCCACCAATAATACCAGACTTGGGGACCCAAGGGCAGTGCCTGGTGCAGCTCCCATCTGCTGTCCCCCTCACCTTCTCTCCCGCAATTGGTTTGTACTCACTGGGCTGTGCTCTCTCTTCCCTGTTTACCTGATGTATGGAAATAAACGTCCTTCTCCTCCTGGCTCTGCCTGTTACTTCAGGCTCAGGTGAAGTCCTAGATGGTCAGTGGGGAGCAGAGGCAGGGTTCTGGTAAGGACCTGGGGAAGCGGCCGGGTCTCTGGCCTACTCCCACGCCAGATCAGTGCCACAAAGAAAGTTCTGGCAGGTCACCTGGGGGCAGGCAAAGGTAGAATGAGAAGATTGGTCAAGGGAGACAAACCCCACCTTTTATTTTAAGAGCTTGTGGATTGCAATCAGGCAGAGCCATTCATGCCTCATCCTACACTGGCCTCCACTCAGAAATGTTGAGGTCCTCTGATTACTAAATTTCACCAATTACAGGGATCCTAGCTTCTCTCTCTCTTTTTTTTCAAGTCCTTCTAGAAAAAAAGTTTAAGTTTAATTTTAGTCATTCCAAATATGATTTTTTGATCAAAACTTGCCAGAACTCTCTCTGGCCCCCAACCCCATTGGCCACAGGCCAACTTGAGTAGGCTGGGAGTTCTGGCTTCTCTGCCCTGCCCAGTCTCTGCCTTCATGCCTCAGTCCACACTTGGTCCGCTCGCTGACAGCTACGAGGCAGCTCTTACAGAAGGGTAAAAAACAAACGACGACTCCTCCTCCACCTTCTGTAATGTGACCAGTTATAATCCTGGCACACATAAAGTTTCTTTTACAGCTGGTCAGTCGGGCTCCCCTGGTTTGTACAGGTAGGCAGGAAAGGGTATCAGACAGCGCTGAAGCCAAGGCTCTGGCGATGTCAGCCTCCCAGAAAGGGTCAAGAAAGGGAAGGAGGGAGGAAAGTCCCCCAGAACGAGTGGGAGAGAAGTATAATATGGACTCATCTTGAATGAAAAAGACTACCCCTCTCCACTGCCCCTGCAAGGTCGAATAGAAAAGGTAATAAAAGTAAAGTTACTTTTTTTTATTTTTTATTTTATTTTACATTCATTTATTTTTGATAGAGACAGAACACAAGTGGGGGAGGGGTAGAGAGAGAGGGAGATGCAGAATCAGAAACAGGCTCCAGGCTCCGAGCTGTCAGCACAGAGCCTGACGCGGGGCTCGAACTCACAAACCGTGAGATCATGACCTGAGCCGAAGTTGGACGCCCAACCGACTGAGCCACCCAGGCACCCCTACTTTTTTTTTTTAAACTGCTGGCTCCTCATGTTCATCTTTTACTCATGCTCTCAAATAGATGGGTGCATTTTCTATTTCTCCCAGGAACGGGTGACAGAGTCCCTCCCATCTGCAGACAAGATCCCAACTCTGTTGACCTGCGCTGACTCAGGCCTCAGGTTAACTGGAAAGTCCAACATCATTGTCGAATTGTCTGACCTGGGGCTTCAATTCAGAAAGCTTATATTATTAATTATTCATTCACTCAACATTCAGATATTTCATAACTGCCTGCCATGGCCTAGGCACTGTTCTAAGTGCTGGGGACAGATGAGTTTTCTTCCTTCATAAGGCAGATATTCTAGTGGAGGAGTTAGACATACAATATAGGTACTGCATCTACTAATATCTGCAAGCTTTGGGTGAGTAGAGAGGAGTAAATTATAGTGTTTGTCATCTAGGGGCTCATAGATTGGGACAGACCCATGTGGAAATAATTACATGAGACATAAGAGAAGGACAAATAGGTTGCTTTGGGAATATGATGGGGGAGGGGGTTGGAGAAGGATGGGAAGGCTTCTAAAAGGAGCTGGTATTTTGAGCTGGGGTTTGAAGAAAGGCTTCTACAGGTGTACCAGAAAAAAAAAAAGAGCTTAAGCAAAGGCCCTGAGGCAGGGAAAGATAGGTGGTGGTAGGGATCTCCACAGGCCAAGGAAGCAGGAAATCGCCTCACATGACCAACACTTCAAGTTGCAGCAAAGCCCCTTGCCCAGGGTGCTGGGCTCCAAGAAGGAAAGGAGCGATTCCCTCAGCACCATCTCCCCGGGGGGAGTCCAAGAGATTGTAGGGCCATCAAAGGCCAATCATTTTGGGTGTGCCTTCAGAGCTCCATAAGTTCCGCCCTCACCTATACACTCAGGGCACCTCTGGTCCCTAAGATGTAAATGATTCTAGAAAAAAAGGCTGCAAATCTGTCCCTGTGCCAGGCTCAAAGCTGCCTCCATAGAATCTCCTGTCTAACGAGAGGCATGGGTGGGGCCCAAAGCCTTGTGAGGCTCCCCAAGGTGCCCAGTCAATGCCCAGAGACAACAGGGGCCCACAGTGACTCCTGAACTACTTCCTTTTGTCCTGTGTCCTCTTGGCAGATTATCCCAGTTGTCCCCCCCACCATGCCCCACCCCCATGCCTAGTGGCACAGACACTTAGCGATTTGCTCCTTAATTGTCCCCCAGCTAGGCTGCGCAGATGCCGCTCTTTAATCTCTCCTGATAAATGAATCGCGCCGCTCCTTTAATCATATGTTCATATCCAAGCCAATTTGAATCAATTTGGCAGTGAGCGTGTTGCAAGAGATGCCATGACTGCTGCTTTCCCCTCAGGGCCCCCGAGCCAGCGCGTCTGCTGTCCTCATCCTCAGCAAAGAGCCCAGGGGGCCCATCCCAGGAAAGGATCTCCTACCTGAATAGTGAGGACTTTTCAAAGTCAATCATTCATTCCTGTCCTCCATGCTGGGCCCTGCGGGACTAGAGGGAGTTGGGTTCCAAAGCCCTCAGAAGCGAGGGAGGGGGGTGGGTCCATAGCCTTCCTGGGTCACTGAATAAGGGGCCCCATTATCATCCCTGGGAGAAAGCACTGCCTTAAATCTAACCATAATCCTTCTGCTCCCCTTTCATTTCCTCTGAGCTAGTTCTCAGAGAAGCTGGAACACTTCCTCACCTTTCACGCAGCAACACATTCCAGACCGGCCTATGGTAATTTGTCCTTGCCTGCTGCTGCTGCTACTGGCTGCCACCCCAATTCCTTTCATCTTTCCCCAGGAAGTATTCTATTCTAAATCCTCCAGCCTGGTGGGCAGTCCGGGACATGCTTGGTAATGCACCAAGTTCTGCTGCATTTAGGGCTGCTGCTTTTTCACCTACAGAGTGGTGTCCACGTGCCGGAGTGAAAACAAAACAAAAGGAGACAAGAACCTACTCCACGGAGAGCTTCTGCCGCTAGCACTGAGACCCTGGAGAAGGGGCAGTAATCTCTCGGACTCAGTTTTCCCATCTGTAAAACAAGGTGGTACCGCTGACAACCTTTTGGCTTCTCAATTCGGAGGGAGCCCCTCACTGCTGCCCACAGAACCTCCCACCCCCACCCCTTCATCACCCTCGGTAAGGAGCCGGAGGGCCCGGCTGGCGGCGCGAGTCGGGCAGCGCGATGCCGGTGCCGGGGGAGGGACGTCTTCTCCCAGCGCCAGTCAGTCTGGGGCCGGTTGCGTCCAGCAGCCCGGGTGCGCCTCCGCTTCCTCTCTGCATTTCTTCTCCCGTTTCCCCGCGGGCTCTGCCGGTCCCGGCAGACGCCCTTCCAATCATGGGGAGCCCGCCTGTATTAGCATATTCATATCTCATTTGCATGACCCGGGCCTCCGGAGCGCCTCGCCTCCGACTCCGCCCCCGCCCGAAGGGTCTTCCCGCACCTCCGGAAGCCACTACGCTCAAAAGGTTCTCAAGCAGTTGACTGGGCGGAGCCCGTGGGCCTTGCCCTTCAAGGATTCCCTGGGCGCGAGCCCTGGTCTCGGAGCTCAGCAGACCCACAATACTGTTTCCCGCCTTTTCAGGGCTCTTGGAAGTCCCTGGCAGAAGCTGGGAACGAGGCTGCCCTTCCCGGCCTGTCAGGAGTGACCCGTGGGATGAGGAGGATGATAAAATTAACAATAGTTCCCATTTGCTGAGCACCTACTTACTATGTTCCCATTTGCTGAGCATTTCTAATCCTCTCCCCTTCATCACAACCCGGAAGTGGCCTCTCCGTGAGGCTCAAAGAGGTGATATGTGTCCTAGCAGGGTCCTCAGCTTGGTTCCAGCAACTGCCCTGGAGCCTCCGGGCTGTTCTGGCCTTGTCAGAGGGTAAAGGGACATGTGAGAGTGCCAGGAAGCATTGTCCAGAACCTCATCTCTAAATCGCTGTGTGCCTGGTATTCACCAAGGCCTGGCCTAAGTAAGGAAACACTTCTTGGCATTTTGGGGGGAAATGTCAACCTTACATTTATGTTGCTCCTTAAAATTTTCAGAGCATCCTCCATACATTATCACATTTCTGCTTCATGCATATACTGTGCCAACAATATGAGTAACAGTTCCACATGGCCCGGAATGCATATATTAAGCTATATTCACCTCAGTCTAATTTCATTACAGCACGATGGAAAAATCCAGACCATTCTCTGGGATTTGATCTGGGAGGAGTGATTTCCAGAGCAATAGCCATTTTGGAGTTAACAAGGATGCTAGATTTGTTTAGACGGAATTTCACAGAGAAATTGAGTCTTTTGTAGTGTAAACCCCAGTGATGGGTCATATACATGAGGGAGATTCCAAAAAGGATGTGTGCTTTGCGATTGAAGTCAGTGACATAAATCTCCCAGTGGAATACTTAAATGTGCAGATAGAATTTGCTTTAGGTATCAAAAGTCAGCTATGACAGTTTTACCAAAAAGAGAGAGAGAGAGAAAACCTCAAAAAGGATATTAAGGTTCACACCATCCAGGCAAATTATATTTGAGGTGGCTTAAGAGTCAAAGAGTTTCCACATTTTAATAAATTTTTATATGTTTTGTGCCACATCTATGATCTGACTAGATTAGAGAAAGAAGCAAATGGATTTGAGGAAAAGAGGACGCTAGGGAATTTGAAAGCACAGAATCAGAAAAGAAGGAGTTTAAAACACACACACACACACACATTCTGGAACAACTAGAGGCAGCCAATAGCCTTAGAAACATTATGTCTTTGAAAGATAGGTCAATGACTGGTAAATAGGCAAAATACAAAATCGTGTGTGGTACAATAGGCCTCGTGGCTCATATTCAGTTCTGGGGACTGGCAAGTTGCAGTTGGAGGTTGGAACGCTTGCCTGAAGGCTGCTTCTGGCCCCCACAGGAATACTATCCTCTGGAGAGGAGGGAAGAGTGACCCTATTGAGTGGCACTGCCCTGGAAGTTGCTTCACGAGAAGCACAGAACTCACGGCCTGCCTTGGACGGTCCTAGAGCTCATCTGTGGAGGCTGTCTTTCCAGTGGGCCACATACTGAGCCAACTGGGCAAGATTTAACAGCAGAGAAGGAGCGTCTGTTCCCAGGAACCGGCAAAATAACCCTAGAGAACCAACTAGAAAGTGAGGCGGTCTTACAGCTCTATGAATGGGTTCTTAAGGGAACATGCATACGTGACAAAAGTACACGTGAAAGCACAGATGTTAGATAAACATTAGAAGGGACCTCGGGGCGCCTGGATGGCTCAGTCGGTTAAGCATCCGACTCAGGTCACGATCTCACAGTTCGTGAGTTCCAGCCCCTTGTCAGGCTCTGCGCTGACAGCAGCGAGCCCAAAGCGGGACTGAACTCATGAACCACCACTCATGACCTGAGCTGAAGTTGAACGCTTAACCAAATGAGCCACCCAGTCTCCCCTCGGTTTTTTTCTTTTTTAAGTCAGTACAGATATATATCTGTGCCAAACACCAAAGAAAGCCCCAAATTGTCATATTAGTGTGATTTTAAGAGTAGCTTCTTTCCTGGCATTTCATAGATAGAAATAGTAGCCAAAGGGGGGGTGGGGGGTGGGGGGACCATGTGGCAAAGCTGCTTAGAAACTGCTTAGATCCCTTGCTCCGGGAAAGCCGTTTTTAAAGCAGCAGGCATCTCTTGGCACGGCTGAGTGTAGAAGCTGGAAAAGGAGCAGATTGGAGGGTGGAACTTGAACAGGGTATTTAGGGGAGAGGAAGTCAGGGGAGCATCTAGACCTGCCCTCCCGTGTAGCTGGGAGCCCTTCAGGAGACAGGTTGAGGCGAGGAGACTCTTGTACTCCTGTTGGTGAAGGGGGACTGGTGTGGCAGAATGGGTAAGGAGAAGCCAAGAGTCAAAAGGTCATTTAGGATATGCGTGTCACAGTTGTATACTTTTTTTTTAAGATCTCTGTGGGTCGACATGGCTCAACGGCCAGACTTTGTGCCTGGCTGATCGATTTGTGCTTCTCATACCTGACCATCTAAGAAGGTTTAGCCCCTTAAGGAAAAAGTATCTTTGCTGTTTCAGAGCATCAAGTGACCAGTGAGTTCTCTGAGAAGATGAGAACGTATAGGTGTCAGAAGGGGATGTCTGGGGGTTCAGGCTTTGCAGAAGGTCCAGGAGGAGTAAGTCCCCTGGGGCGTCAGGGTGAGTTTCATCTCCCTCCCCACCCCCACTCCTTGCTCCCCAGTAGAAATCAGCTACAAATCTCAGCTTGTTGGGAACAGATGGCCTTGGCTGACGAATAAGCCACCGCAGGCTGCTCCACCTGTTCTCGGGCTGGAATAATCAGCTCGAGACAAACATCGGCGCTGAAATAACTCATGGCAGCGGGTGATGCGCAGGCACAGATTCCAAAAATCTCTTAAATAGACCCCCTCCAAGTCTCTCCCCTCCCCAGCCCCTAGAGGCCATCAGGGGAAGGTAATGGAGCGGAGAAGACAGATCTAGAGCCCCAAACTGAGCCTGATGCCGTGCTGGTGGTGCCTGCAGGGGTGGGGGGAGGGACTGGGGAGGGGGGCTAAGTTCAGTATGGGAGGGGCGCGGAGTGGGGTGGGGGCATCATTCCCCTCCGCTGGCCAGGAAGTTATTTCACAAGAGCACGTGGAGAACGTGGGAATGGTTGCTCTGTGTCAGGGACAAATGTGAGGAGATCCCACCAGTGGATAGCAGAAAACTGAAAATTTGGGATTCATTTGAATTGTTTATTAAAGGAGTGATATGCAAATGAAACCAAGCTTCTGCGAATCTCTCAGCAGCCCAGGATAGCTCTGCCGGCAGGCAGCCGCTGGGGGTGGGTGCCTGGGTGCCCATACTTTTGTGGATTTGTGTTGCCTTCCCTCACCTCCTTGATGAAGTCAGCTGGGCTAATGTTCCCTGGCACGGGCAGATGAGCCCGTCAGGGGAGTGACAGCGCAGGGAAGCAGTGGTGATAGCAGTTAAGAAAGGCGGGTGCCTGGGGAAGAGGGGTGCCTGCTGAGATGGGGTCCAGCTCCTGTGGAATCAGGAGAGGTGGGGATTGAGAAAGAGGAGCGAAGCTGGCTTCTTGCTCTGGGTGCCTCAGGCACCCAGTGACCCTCCGTCCAGTGACCACTCCCAACGCCCTGCACTTTGGTGCACAGAGCATGGGGACTGAGTCCCCAGAGACTGTGCTGGCTGGGGAAGAAGGCTTGGACACCTCCCATCCCCAACTGCATCTCTAACTGTTACGTATCATTCCCAACCCCCCCCCCCAAAGTGGTTTCTGCAGCTCTGCCTGCAGTCAGGACCCTCACCTATCATTTAGGGTCCCACAAACCTGCTCTGCTTGAAGCCAGTTGTATTCACAGAGGTGCCATGGTGACCCCTTTTCTGCTGAGTGCCTGGCTCTGTGGTTCTCACCCTGCTGCATATTAGAAACACTCAAGGAACTCCGTTTATTGTTTTGTATACAAAAAGTGAAAAGAATAATACAACGAACTTCTCTATCAAGCAGCTTCAGCAGTTATCAACACTGGGGGCGCCTGAGTGGCTCAGTCGGTTAAGGGACCAGCTCTTGATTTCTGCTGAGGTCATGGGATTTGTGGGTTCCAGCCCCACATCGGGCTCTGAGCTGGCAGTGCTGACCCTGCTTGAGATTCTCTCTCTCCCTCTCTCTGCCCCTCCCCCACTCATGCTTCTCTCTCTCTCTCTCTCTCTCTCTCTCTCTCTCTCTCTCTCTCCCCCCCCCCTCGGAAAATAAACTTAAAACAAATTAAAAACAAAACAGTTATCAACACTGAGCAAATCTTGCGTCATCTACACCCCCACCCACTTTCCCATTCCCTCTACTGGATTATTTTGAAGTAGACCCCAGACATACCACTTTCTCAAGAAATACCTTAGTGTATATCCCTCAAAGAAAAGACAAAGATACTTTAAAAATGTAATCACAATACCCACATCACACCTAAATACATTATCAATAAGTCCTTAATACCAAATATCCAATGTTTAGATTTCTCTGATTTTATTTTATATATTAATAATTTAATAAACTGTCTATATATAAAATTTAAAAATGTGTTCCAATCAGGATCGAAACAACACTGAGGAGCCTTTGAAAAAATACTGTGCTTAAGGGCTTTCTCATTCAGGGATTCCAATTTAATTGGTCTTGGGTGGATCCCAAGCATCATATTTTTTAAAGCTCCCTGGGTAGTTTTAATGTGCAGCCAGGGTTGAGAAATGCTTTACCTTTCCCCCTACCAGTTTCCTGCCAACTCCTCCTTGTCTAGGCTTTTAATACCTCTCCCTGCCTCCAGCCAGTAGACCCGGCAGGTCCCAGAGCACTTGGCACTAACATGCCCTCCCGGGACACACTGAAGTCTGCACATCTTCTCCAGCCTTCTCCTCCAGGTGGGCTCGAACTCTGTGGGCAGGAGGCTTCCTTGTCCCTACATATCCACATACCATGTGTGTCTGTGTCTGTCTCATTCTCCCCTAATAATGCCTGATGCCTGTTCTCACCTTGCAAGCGTAGCAGATTTTGTGTGTGTGTGTGTGTGTGTGTGTGTGTGTGTGAAAATATCAAAATTCCTGCCTCAGGAAAAAGTGAGAGCTTTCCTGGGGGCTGTACTCATCATTTGGCTGCTCAAGTGGCTCAACATTGCAATGGAGCTGAGCGAGGGGCCTGCGGGGGGCTTGGCAGCAGGTGCGAGGGAAACCGGGGATTGAATGGGACTTGAACCCAGCACCTTTTGGGGAATCTTAAGAAACTTTTCGTCCCTGAAGATGTTGGCCCCAGGAGCCATTTAGAGAATTATGCCCAGGTCCCTAGCTCCCAGCCGTCTGCCTGCCTTCCTGTGGCTGCTGCTTCTGTCCCCTTCCCCTCAACTCCACCTGCCTTTTGGCCACGTTTCTCCCTCCTGCGTCCCCCACTCCACGCCTCACTGAATGTTGGTGAAACAAATCTAGTCTAAAATAATGAGCAATCAGCTACCCTGATGCTTGGGGCAGGCTGGGCAGGGGCTGGGGGGAAGGGGTAGGGAGCTGAATCATTTATAAAGCTTAATAAAGATGCAGATGAGCATGCTGACTAGGAGCCCCAGAGCTGGGCTCATTCATTATTCAAAGTTATGTAAATGCCACTGGGCCCTGCCCGTTAGAAGCCCACCCCTTGTCTCTGCTGCTTCTCCCTGCCCTACAGACTCAGACCACCTTGTGCCTCCCCTTGCTGGCTCAGGTGCTTACATTTGCCCTGCCATCGGCCCGGATCCAGAAACCCATTTTAGACCCTACCTCAAGGGTAATAAAAACCTTAGATCTCCTCTCTAGCCGGAAGTCTCCCAGAGGTTTCTGGGGAGGCCCTAGCCTTCAGGAAAACCTATACAGGCCCAGATAGATGGGCCTCTCATTGTTAAAGATGTCCAAGGAGGGGCGCCTGGGTGGCTCAGTCGGTTGGGCGGCCGACTTTGGCTCGGGTCATGATCTCACGGTCTGTGGGTTCGAGCCCCACGTCGGGCTCTGTGCTGACAGCTCAGAGCCTGGAGCCTGCTTCAGATTCTGTGTCTCCCTCTCTCTGACCCTCCCCCGTTCATGCTCTGTCTCTCTCTGTCTCAAAAATAAATAAATGTTAAAAAAAAATATTTTTTAAAAGATGTCCAAGGAAAGGATACCACAAGAGTGTTTCTGTACATGTTTTAATGTCTCACAAATCTACTTAGCGGGATGGATTTCCTGAGGTCTAACCTAAATCCCTCCTGCTGTACTGGAAGCCCGCCGTCGAAGTAAAATATCCATGCCTGTCCAGGTGGCTCAGTTGGTTAAGAGTCCAACTCTTGATTTTGGCTCAGGTCACGATCTCACGGGTCGTGCGTTCGAGTCCCGCATCGGGCTCTGCGCTGACAGTGTGTGGAGCCTGCTGGGAATTCTCTCTCTCCCTCTCTGTCTCTGCCCTTCCCCTGCTCATGCTCTCTCTCTTTCTCTCTCTCTCAAAATAAATAAATAAACTTTAAAAATAAAAGAAATAAAATATCCAGTAGCCAAATTCTCTTTAATCACCTTTCTGAGAAGTAAAACTCAAGTTGTCAAGTGACTCCTGCTTACTGTCTCCAGACTAACTCATCCTCATCGCCTCCTTTCACCTTTGTAGACAGTTGAACCTCCTCCTTCCAAGTTACACTCACACTCCTTAAGCTCTTAAGCCTGTCCTGGGGCACCAAACTCTGGGAAGGGTTTAACTAGTACTACCTACACTTTACCCCCTCTTTTCCACGTCACAATTACTGACTTGTGCTCCACAGCTGCCCAGGTCTTAGGACTCACATGACTTTCTGACTCTCCTCTCTCTGGGCCAGACCTTTCCCTCTTCCCCCGTCACCCCCGAGTTTTTCAGTTTGGTGAGGCTGAGAGAGGAAGAATTGGGTCAGAGTCACAATAGCATCGATTGCCTCCGCTTTCCCTTCTTTTCTGGACTGGCTTTCCTCCTTCCCCACCCCCAACCTATTTTTAGCCTGCCTCTGTTTTCCTTCGTCTGGTTGGCAACCATGCTGGCCTCTTTCTCTCCGCTGCCCTTATCTCTCCCCTGCAGCCTGTGCAGACCCTAGCGGCCTTTCCAGAGGTCTCTTATTGCCTGCCCGATTTATTGCGATTTCCTTCCATCTTGAAGATACGTAGGGTCTGCCTGAAGGGGCATGCCTGGCCACGCTCAGGCCGGAGGGAAGCAGGGAGATAATGTAGGTGGGTCGGTTTTGGTAAATCCTTCCATGTTTCTAAAACCCTCAAGTTGTCCATCCCCACCCCCACCTTCAACAATGGTGTTTCCTCTCCTCTGTGCCCACAGACTCTTCATTGCCTACATCCCCTCCAGGACCCCATCTGAGCCCCAATACGAAGTGCTCGGATCCTCCCTCTTGGGCATTCTGGACCAGCTTCCTTTGGCTTTGGGGGTGGGCAGCACCCCTGGAGGTCCCCGCCTGCCTTCTTGGTCTGCACATGACCAGTCTCTTCTTCTACGGCTCCTTTTTCTCTCCACTCCTTCCTGACCTCATCCCTCCCACACACACCCCTTCCTACCCCCACACGCCCCTGCCCCTCCTCACACTCCGTTTTTAGGACACACCAGCTCAGGCAGGGCTTGTCAGCATCCCCCACTTGTCCTTTCTCAGCCTCTTCTAGACATTGGTCCCCTCCTTTACTGTCACCAGCAAGCTGAATAAGACTGGATATTTTGGAAGGGGATCTGCAGCTGGCTGGGGGAGGAGGGCGGCACTGAGCGAAGCAGAGGCAGAGGGAGCTGCGGGCAGCCATTGAATGAGAGGGAGAGGTTCCCAACACCCTTTCTCCCCAACTTTGCCAGCTTGGGAGACAGCAGGATCTTACACGGATCTCTCTCTGTACCCCGTTTCTCTCTCTCTCTCAGCAACGACACAATACCTCGCTTTACAGTTTACTGCATTCTCTTCTACATATCCCACTATGTGCATGGTGCCCTCCCCCCTCTTCCTGGGCTGCTCAAATGCCTCTCCTCACTGAGTCCCAGGTTGACCGCCATCATCACTATCACCATCATCGCAAAGGGCAGCGTCCCCCAACCCGCCTCCGCCAGAGTTCTCTATCTTCCCGGCCTGCTCCGTCTTTTTCCCAACGCACCTGTCACCTTCTAAATTATGATAAAATTTACTCATGCGTACTGTTTATAGGTCTTCACATTGGACTGGGTGAACGCCACAAGAGCAGAGATTTCATGTTTTGTTCACAGATACATCCAGGATGCCTAGCACAGTCCCCGGCACATAGCAGAATTTCAATAAACGTGTATTGGGGCGCCCGGGTGGGTGGCTCAGTCGCCAAGCATCTGGCTTGGGCTCAGGTCATGATCTCATGATTCGTGAGTTCGCGTCCCACGTGGGGTGAGCTCAACCCCAGCTCCACTTGTCTCTCCCTCTTTATTTCTCTCTCCCTCTGCCCCTCCTGGGATTCTCTCTCTGTCTCTGTCTCTCTGTCTCTGTCTCTCTCTCTCTCTCTCTCTGCCCCTTGCTCACGTGTGCCCTCTCTCTTTCTCAAAAAAAAAAAAAAAATTGTACATTGAACAAGTGATCTCTTTCGATCCTCACACACCCTTGTAAAGTTGGTCAGTGTTATTATTCCCATTTTTTTATTGTGATAAAATATACGTGACATAAAACGTACCTTTGTCATCATTTTTTAACGTTTATTTACTGGGGTGCCTGGGGGGCTCAGTCGCGTAAGGTCCAACTTCGGCTCAGGTCATGATCTCACAGTTTGTGAGTTTGAGCCCCGTATCAGGCTCTCTGCTGTCAGTGCAGAGCCTGCTTTGGATCCTCTGCCTCTCTCTCTCTGCCCCCCCTGCTCACTCTGTCTCTCTCTCTCTCTCTCTCGAAAATAAGAAAATAAACATTATAAAAATGGAAATCTTTATAAAAATAAATAAATAACAGAATACTTATACTTAATACTCAATAGAATAAGTATCCTGTTATTCTATTTTTGAGAGGGAGAGAGGGTGTGCGTGCGAGTGCTCAAGCAGGGGAGGGGCAGAGAGAGAGAGGGAGAGAGAATCACAAGCCAGCTCCCAGCTGGCAGCACGTGCCCAACTCGGCACTCGATCTCACAAACCTGAGAGATCATGACCTGAGCCGAAATCAAGAGTCGGTCGCTCAACCGACTGAGCCACCCAGGCGCTGCCCATTTTAATCATCTTTAAGTGTCACCGTTCCGTGGCATTGAGTACACTCTCTTAAACCACGTTTGCGTTTGTAATGTGTTAAACCACGGTGTTGTGAAGCCGTCACCACCATCTGCGCAACTTTGTTATCTTCCCGAACCGAAACCCTGCATCCCTTACACACTAACTCCCCATTCCCCCCTCTCCTCAGCTCCCCGGAAGCGACCATCCACTTCCCGTCCCTGTGACTCTGACTGCCATAAGCGTCACCTGTGGGTGGAATCCTCCAGTGTTTGTCCTTTTGCGTCTGTCTGGCTCCTGGCGCTTGGCATCACCTTAGCGTTATTCCTACTCTGCAGACGTGATTATTCCCACTTTATGGAGGCTGAGGTGCAGGGGAGCCTCGGAGAGCACCCAAGAAGCAGACCTGGCTGGGGCGCAGGAGACTGGCTGGCTTTTACAACTCCCCGGAGAAGTCAGCGCCGATCCGTGTGCCTAGGCCTACGAGGCAATTTCCTCTGTGTTGTCTTTCCTTTGGGGATATTTTTACTCCTATTCCCATTTCCCTCTCTTCCCACTCACTGCCTCCTCCTGACATTTCCACCCCAGCTGGTCCCAGTTTTTCTCTCCCCAGAGCAGGCCTTTTCTCAAGTCACACTGGCCCGGTCTGGAGCTGCTCCTGCTGGGGTTTCGACTGAGCTCGATGGGCCCCGCTCGAGTCCCTGTTACCCCCCTCACCCCTCCACCCACCCTGGGGTAGTTATGAGCCTGTTCCCTTCCAAAGCAATTAGTGCGAGGAGGCCAGCCGACTCGGTGCTAATGCCGTTTCATTAAGTGGGAGCAATCCTAATGATAATAAAATGGCACATTTAACATTCAAACATTGAACAGGGTTTCTAAGCGAGTGTGCCTCTCTCTTCCTTTCTGGTATAACAACTCCATCTTCATAAGGACCTGACAATACACCCTAATGAGAGACTGGGGAGCTAAGCGTCTTCGCAGAACCAGAGAGAGGATGAGAACAAGACAAAGAATCCAGGGAGAGAGGGCGCGGTGCCCTGAGAGGATAAAGACCCCAAGGATTCCTGGGATAATGGACTCTGGGGTGCTGAGTTAGACAATTAAAGTCTCTGAGAAATAAGGTCGCATGGAAAATACAGCCCCCCTCAGACTTTAGTGCAATGCAGCTTTTTATTTATTTGTTTGCTCAACACATTTTTTCCAACAAACATTTATTGTGCACCCAAGGTGAGCCAGATTTTATGGGAGTTTGTGATGGAGGGTGGCTCCAGCTTTCGGAAAAGGAACTCCAAGGGCAGCAGCGGTCTACACGTTGTTCTGTTTGCCCTCCCCTGGGCAGCGTTAGTCACATCCACCCCAGGTTTATCAAATGCCTCAGCGAAGAGAATTTCAACAACTGCTTTGGTCCCGTGAGCCACTCCTTATGCGTCCTCCTTATTGAGACAGCCATCTCAAAGGTCCTTGCTACTCTGTGATTGTGGAATATCTGGTTGACCTTCCGGAAGCAAAAAAGTAGTGAGGACTGGAGAGCTGGCCAGGGAGAGAAGGTCGATTCAATCATGCGGCGTTGACAGGGGACTCAAGAGAGGCGGGAGAACACGAGGGCATGTTACAGCCAGAGGGCTTTATTCCCGGCTCCAGTGTACAAAAAGGAGGCGCTGGCCAGGGGTCAGAGGTGGGCTTTGCCCAGGCCGGGGAAGCGGCTCATTCTAAAAGGTGTCAAGTCATACGATGGCGTTAATTTCATGCTTAATTCATACAGGATCTTCCCCACAACAGGGGAGAGCTTGAATCCATGTCCTAGGGAAAGGAGAGCAGGTTGTCAAACCTCCTCAGAGACAGCGGCTGGGGTCCCTGCATGTCCGCTACCCTGTCCCCAAATAAGGCCACCTCTCTTCTTGGTCTGCATCCCAAAACTGGGAGCTGCCTCCCACCAGAGCTATCCTTTCTTCTCTGATTGCACCACCCAGCACCTTTTTACAGTCGAGTCTAGACTTTGGCCGGCCAAGAACGCAGAAAACACCATTTTCTCTGCCCCTGCCCCGCTTGAGCTCTCTCTCTCTCTCTCTCTCTCAAAATAAATAAATAAACATTAAAAAAAAGAAAGAAAGAAAGAAAGAAAAAGAAAACAACATTCTGCTGGTACGGAGATAGGTCAGCTTTAAGGCACGTCTTCCCCTGCTCAGGCTCACCAGAGAATCCAGCACCGATGACAACGTTGTCATACTTTGGGTGTCGATCAAGAATGAAGTGCTCATCAGGGGTGTTCTAGAAAGA